>NC_137061.1:10757864-11095364 GCF_032717465.1 Coenobita brevimanus | reverse complement strand
CTCGCGCTATTTGGTCATCAAGCCCTAAGGACCAGACTACCCTGCCAAGCCCCATGAGGAGAGGGCCTCTCACCATGCCCGACCACAGCTCCCAGCAGACGACATCACCTTTGAGGGTCGTCCCGTGGCCCTTGAAAGAAGGGACACCAGATGGGATCCCTCTAACAGCTGGCTGACACCTGGAGATCACCCAGCTCCTGCAGACTGGCCGGAGTTCCCCGGCCTGCCCAGTGTAATAGTGACTGACCAGACCTATAGTGACTGTAGTGCTCGTGATACGTATATGTACAGGGCCAAACTAGTGCCCTAGTGACTATGTAGTATGCCTACGTGCCTATGTGTGTATACCGTGTTTTATTAGTGCATTTACCACTGTGTGATATATGGCGAGACACTTATGTTCAGATTAATGTCAGAGCCCAAGTAACAAACCGTGTGAGAACTAATATCCTTCATTGTGCAGTGTCCGTCCAGTGTCCTCTGACTGGCTAGTGTCCTGCATGATACCCACCAACCAGTCAGGACCCTCTAGTTTATCCAGCACAGTTGATAGTAAATATTGTGTCGTGTGTAACTCCCATCCATATTGTATGATGGTTGTAATTTGAATAATATACGTGTAAGGTTGTTGCCTAGAGTTTATATGTCCTGCTCTTCTCGTTGTGTAGTCTAGCTCAGGTCTCGAAAGAGGACCCTGTCTATATCGCAGGTGTTTCCAGGACGAGGAGTTGCCCTTAAAATACCTAGCATAACAGTAATGGGTGTTATAGTGTACTGGATCAATGACGATAGGGCTAAGGTGGAGACAGGCTACAACCCACGCTCTGGAAAGTGGACGCCCGATGTCTGGCTCCTCTCTCTCTTAGCCTGGCGATAGGGTTGTGTGGTTTGTGAACAGAGTGGGACTATTGGTGAAGTTAGAAGGGACCTGAGACAGCCGGGACAACAAGTTATGTTACTATGCCTGGGATTCCTTTTCCAGGAGTAATAGGCCTCTACACGTGGGAGGGGATGTGTGAGTGTGTGGGGGACCTACTCCGGCTTCAGTGTCACGCTGGGGAAACCTGCCGGACTCCTGGGAGTGTGTGGTCTGGAACTCCTTCTGCGTTGCCAAGCTGCCTGTAGCAAGCTCAGTCGTGCCACATCTTGCAAGCATACTCGGACACTGGAACTCCTTCTGCATTGCCAAGCCGCCTCTAGCAAGCACACTGGAACTCCTTCTGCATTGCCAAGCCATCTCTAGCAAGCACACGGGACCACTGGATTTCCTTCTGCGTTGCCAAGCTGCCTCTAGCAAGCTCGGTTGTGCTGCATCTAGCAAGCACACTGGGACACTGGAATTCCTGAGTTGCCTAGCCACATCTAGCAAGCTCAGTTGTGCTGCCTCTAGCAAGCACTCGGCTCTTGCCGCTGCTGGTACTGGTGACTCAGTTTGTGATGGAGGCGGTGTGGCACTTCCGGGCTAGAGGGACTTCCGGCTGTGGGATGTGCCAGCTCCCTGTGTCCTTCTTGGGCAGACACTTATATTTCCGCGATTCAGTGGTAGTTTCTCTGAGCGCATGTATTTTCTATGGCCGCCTTTGGCACCATGACTACGGTAGATCTTTCGGCTTATTGGCTTGGAGTCACGGGTATTTTAAAGATAATTATTCCAGGTTAGTGTTTGCTCCTCTGATATTTTATTGTTTATTTGAGTGTTGAGTGCTTGTATTTGCTGTACAGTGTCTTGTGTATGAGGAGTTGGGGAGTGTTGTAGTGTGTCGCGTTGAATGACGAGGCCGTGAATTTTTGGTGTGAAGTTGGGATTGTCTCTTTTTGTTGCCTCTGGGGTTGTGTCTTTTGTCTGCATTTTGAATAACTGTATTGAAAGTGCACACAGCGGTGTTGATGTTTGTGATGGGTGTACTATTCAACGTTTAAAAATGTTGTTCTGTTTCAGCTGTGAAGGCCTCTCAGTTGGCTCTCATATAATAATAATGTATGTATGTCCTAAAAAGAGACAGGCCAGAGAAAGGGATGGGGGATGGAGTTATCCCCGTACCCTGAAGATTGGGTCTATGAATGTGCGTGGATGTAGTACGATTGAGGCTAAAAGGGAGGAGATTGGGAGAATGTTTGTGAGAAGAAAGTTGGATGTGTTAGCTTTGAGTGAAACGAAGATGAAAGGGAAGGGGGAATCTATGTTTGGAAGTGTGAATGGAAGATTGTCAGGTGTTGATAGAGGAAGGGCAAGAGAAGGTGTGGCCTTGTTAGTGAGTCCGGAAGTTCAGCAATGTGTGATTGAATGGAAGGAGGTGTCATCGAGACTGATGTGGGTGAAAGCGAAATTTGAACGTGAGTTGTGGGTGTTTGTGAGTGCATATGGGCCTGGTAGTGAAAGGGATGAACAAGAGAGGGAGTCTTTCTGGAATGATGTTGATGAGTGTCTGCAGAGTTTTGAAGCAAATGTGAATGTGGTAATGATGGGAGATCTGAATGCTAGAGTGGGAAATGTAGCAGTTGAAGGTGTAGTTGGTATGCATGGTGTGCCTGGAAGAAATGAAAATGGGGAACGAATGATAGCGATGTGTGTTGAGCGAGAGATGGTGATTGGGAATACGCTGTTTGAGAAGAAAGATATTTATAAGTATACATGGGTGAGACAGGAGGGTGGAAGGGTTGTTGATAGAGCCTTGATGGACTATGTGGTTGTGTCTAGGAATGTAATAGGAAGATTGTTGGATGTGAGAGTTCTGAGAGGGGAGGGTGGAGGTATGTCTGACCACTACCTGGTGGAGGGAAAGTTAAGAGTAGGAAAGAGATGGATGAGAGCTAGGAGGGTTAGGTGTGGCAGGGAGGTTTTGAAAGTGAGTGAGTTGGATAAAAGAGAGAAAAAGATAGAGTATCAGGAGAAATTGAAAGATGAGTGGAACGCAGTGAAAGATCGGGAAAATGGCAGCGTGGAGGAGGAATGGCAGTTGTTTAAGAGTGCTGTGGTGGGGCATGCAGAAGAGGTGTGTGGTGTGAGACGTGTGGGTGGTGGTGTAAGAAAAGGAAGTGAATGGTGGTGCGAGGAAGTAAGTATGGCTGTGGCAGAGAAGAGACGTGCATATGAAGTGTGGCTGCAGAGGAAGGATGAGATGTCATATGAAAGGTATAAGGAGAAGAGGAATAGAGCGAGAAGGGCTGTGCGTGATGCTAAAGTGGCAGCAGATGAGAGGTGGGGTAGGCGGCTGACAGAGAATTTTCAGCAGAATAAGAAAATGTTTTGGAAGGAGGTGAAAAGGGTGCGAAAGGGAGAGTCTGGGAAGGAAGAACGAGTAAAAGCAGAGGATGGAAGGATGTTAATTGAGATGGATGCAGTAAGGAAGAGATGGGCAGAGTATTTTGAAAGATTGTTAAATGTAGAGGAGGAAAGGGTGGCTGAGATTGTGGCGGATGGAAGGGTGCAAGGAATAAATGTGTTGGGAGAGTTGAATGATTCTTTGATCACGAAGGAAGAAGTGGAGAAGGCAGTAAAGGAGATGAAAACAGGGAAAGCTGCAGGTATGGATGGGTGTGCTGTGGAATGCCTGAAGGGTGGTGGAGTGACTATTGTTGACTGGTTAGTAAGATTGTTGAATGTGTGCTTTGAGAAAGGTATGGTGCCAATTGACTGGGCAAGTGCTTGTGTGGTCCCGTTGTATAAAGGCAAGGGTGATAAGTATGAATGTACTAGCTTTAGGGGTATAAGTCTGTTGAGTGTTGTAGGTAAGGTGTATGGTAGAGTGTTAATTATTAGAGTTAGAGAGGGTACAGAGGGAGTGATTAGTGATGAGCAGTGTGGCTTTAGGAGAGGGAGGGGATGCGTTGATCAGGTGTTTGCTGTGAGACAAGTGTGTGAAAAGTATTTAGCGAAAGGCAAGGATGTGTTTTGGGCATTTATGGATTTAGAGAAAGCGTATGATAGAATTGATAGGGAGGCTTTGTGGACTGTTTTAAGATTGTATGGACTTGATGGTAGGTTACTAAAAGGGGTGAAAAGTTTTTATGTAAATAGTAGAGCGTGTGTAAGAGTGGGAAATGCTGTGAGTGATTGGTTTCCCGTGAGAGTGGGGCTGCGACAGGGATGTGTGATGTCGCCTTGGTTGTTTAATATTTACATGGATGGTGTTGTAAGGGAGGTGAATGCAAGAGTTTTAGGTGGTCTGAGTCTGGTAAATGTTGATGGAGGAGAGTGGAATCTGAAGCAGCTGCTGTTTGCAGATGATACTGCACTGGTGACTGATTCAGAGGAGAGATTGAGACAGTTGGTAGAGGAGTTTGGAAGGGTGTGTGAAAGGAGGAAATTGAAAGTAAATGAGAATAAGAGTAAAGTGATGAAGTGTACGAGGTTGATAGATGGTAGGGGGATGAATATAGTTTTGAATGGTGAGTTGCTTGAGGAGGTAGATTGTTTTAAATATCTAGGGTCACATGTTGCTGTGGATGGAAGAATAGATGCAGAAGTGAAGTTTAGAATAAATGAAGTAGGAAAGGTGCTGGGAGGAATGAAAAAAGTGTTTAAATGTCGTTCGCTTAGAATGGATGTAAAGAGAAGGCTGTATGAGGGTGTTGTGGTACCGACTGCATTATATGGGGCTGAAACATGGAATATGGGTGTAGCAGAGAGGAAAAGTTTGAATGTAATGGAGATGAGATGTCTGAGGAGTATGTGTGGAGTGACGCATATGGATCGGGTGCGAAATGATGAAGTGCGAAGGAGAACTGGAGTTGTTCGGGAGATGGCTGGTAGAGTTGAGCAGAGGGTGTTGCAATGGTTTGGACATATGGAGAGAATGGATAATGAGCGATTGGTGAAAAAGATAACTAGATCTGATGTGAGAGGTGTAAGGCTGAGAGGAAGACCACGAATAGGATGGATGGACAGTGTGAAGAGAGCGCTGGATGCGAGAGGGATGTCTGTTGAGCAAGGAAGAGTGGCTGTGCGTGACAGAAATAAATGGAGAGAAATTGTGAATGAATAAGTGATGACGCAGCCCTGAGGGGATATTCTCCCGCTTTTGGTCTGATCAGCTAGTCAGGTCAGGTGCGGGTAAGGGGATGGGTCTGTTATGATGTGGCAGGGGTAAACCAGTTCTGCTGTCGGGCCCTGCTGCGGATGTCACTGATTGCATTGCCCAGTTGACCCTTGTGCGGTGTGGTGCGGTGAGGATCTGTCCGTTCTCCCCTTTGGGGCTAAGATGCAAATGAATGTGTTTGAATGGATGAGTAAATGGAGAGTGAGTCGTCCTGTCTCGGCTACCTCCCTTTCCTTGGGGGAAGCAGCCTAGGTATATAGATAGATAGAGATGTCTGTGATCAGCTGGGGTGATTCTGGTTTTGGTAGTGACGATGATCGGGAGGTGGTCAGAGCCAAGGGTTTTGACCACTCTTAAGGATGTGGGGTTGAGGTTTGGGAGGCAAAAGGTGATGTCTGAGAATGGTGAGAGGAAGAGGGCTTGGTATGGATATGGGTATGTTGATGGAGATTGTTGAGGATGAAAAGAATATCTGTTTGGGAGTGCAGTACCAATCCTCTGTCTGTGTCAGTGTTGTTGACATGCCAGGCCGACACCTTAGCGTTGAAATCACCATCCAGGATGATGTTGGGTATGTTAGTGATGTGGTGTATTTGAGGAGAATAATTGTGTGGTACTGTAGGGGATGATTGGGGAGGTGGAATGTATGTATTGGCGGTTGTTATGTATGATTTGTTGCCAGTGTGTATTTTAACTGATTAAATTTCTGTTGTGGTATCATGTGGGGAGAGAACTGATTTTGTGTATGCACTAGTATCTAAAAAGTTAATGGATTGGTGTACCAGGGTGGTGAGTCCACCGCCACTGGCCCAGTCTTGTCTGATGAAATGTTGGTTTTTCGCATTCTGCAGAGTATGTTGTTCGATGAATTGTGGGAGTTCTTGTTTTTTGGTGTTTATGCCATCTATGTTTATTTGAAAAATGTATATGTTGTGTGTTGAGTGCTGCAAGCATGGGGGGGTAGGTAGGGGTGTGGGTGGAGGGGAAGGGATAGGAGAACGTTGTGATAGAGATGAGGGTTGGGGTGGATTCTATTGTATTGGGATGGAATGGGAAAAGTTGGGGGAATGGATAATGTGGGAATGATTGGTGGGTCAGGCTGAGGAGGTATGGAGGAAGTAAAAGAGGGGCTGGTGGGGGTGTTAGAGTGTGGGGGGGAAGGTGCATAAGGAGCAGGTCCAGGTGTTTGTGTAATGTTCTCAAGATGCAAGTGTTGTGCAGGTGAAATGGGTCCAGTTCTTGCAGGAATTGCACTGAACTGAACCCTTTGCCTGTCGACTCAAAGTGGCGTGTTTTGAGCATGTTGGACATGTGTATTTGTTCATGGGTCCTGGACTGCTCTCACTGTCAATGGCTAGAAGAAGTCTTCAAGAAATGACCGCCGGAGGGTCATTTCTTGGTGTGTAAAAAACAGTGTTGTATGTTGTGTTGGGAGATGTGTTGCTTGCCTGGGCAACCGAAGCCACTCCCGAGTTCTCAGGCCCCGTGGGGGGGCCGGGTTTGCGGTTGTTTGGTCCCCATGAAGTCCTCCTCCTCAGTTTCGGCAACCTTTGGTGGGGTGGGGGGGGTGGACCCACGACGAAGACGCCACTGGTCCACGTCACAGTAGTTGATTATATCACGTACAGTACTGCATACAACTTTAGCCTATAGTTCACCAAGTTCATGTTCAAAACTATAATACAGCAACAACAACAATAGCAACTGGGAAGTCAAATGAGCTGCTCCATCCCTAAAATACAGAATTATCCAAAGTATTGGTGGACTAATGACACCTGCAGCCACAGGCTTGATTATTACTAAGACTACAAGAAATTCTATTATTTTCAGAACTAAATTAGTAAGCTCTTATAATACCAGGTTGAATTAAATGAAGAGACTGTTCAGATACTTAAACCACAAACAATTCTTCATCGTCTTTGCTTCTCTACAGCAAATTGTATCATATCGTTTATAAAGGCTCCAACATGCTTAAATGCGTTGGCCTTGGTCACCTTATGGCGGCCCTCAATGCTGCTCGATCTCTGGCAGCCTCCTTGTTCAGTCTATTATCGCCAAGGTCACACTGTATGCCCTCATCTGTTTTTTTTTTTTGGTATGCCTCTCACAGCCCTGCCCCTGACGTTCACACTTCTCACCTTCCGCACCCAATGGTCTCCTCCATCTGCTGAATCGGTAGAGAGGCGGCCTGCAGTCCTGATGGACCCAGGTTCGAATCCCGGCTGGGGCAGGGAACAGTTTAAGGATTTGAATTTTGTAAAAGCAGACTTTCCTGATCTACCAGATAACCCGCTGACATGTCATAAAAGTACCCCCGCTAATACCAATACACCAGTCCTGTATGAGACAGCCCTAGCATGTATTCAATATGGATGGTGGGTGTTAGCGCAGAAGTGATGACATGTAGAGAGGTGTATGGTATGTAGGAGGACTACTGGGCCTTGAGAGCAGGCTGTGAAGGCTATGCCCAGAAGTCGGAAAAAAAAAAAAAAAAAATCTCAATTTACTCCTCCTCATTGCAACAATAGTACATTCAAGTCCCATCCTTCCTCTCAACTCTCCAACTGTAATATCAGGCCCCCCAGGCCTTGCATTTATGGATGCACTACATGTCCATCTAAACACTGTCATTTCCGTATGTGTAACCCTAAATATTGCTTTCTTTACTGCCTTACTCTCACTACCATACGGCATTACACTCCAAACACATGTCACATACAAAGATCCCTTAGTACATGATGGATAAAAAATTCTACTGGCACTGAAACAACATACAAGCACAACCCAACCTTTGATTTTTTTTTTTTTTGTTGACACCCAGCAAATATAAATTTTTTCTTATACAGTTAGGTCTCATCATAGTTAAGGGTGTGCTACGAAATATCACAACTCCTTTCTTACAACAACGAGTGTATTGTTAACTAGGGGAAGATGGCATATCTGCTTTATAGGTACTGATGGACGTATGACAGATTTCATGAATTTATGGTGAACTTTACAGCAAAAATAAATGCTAATACGGGCAACATATGAAGAGAATGTGTCCCACCCTATCACAACACCTTCCATACCACCAGTAGCTAGTATTGGTTGGATAAAACTGACAAACTAGATTTACAGGAAGCACTAAAACTTAAATCCTTTACAGACAACTTTATTTATCTTAGGACTGACCTCTAGTGGTGAAATGGTTAATGAAGGCAGTATCTAATCTCTCCAGGTTGAAAAAAAATAATAATACAGTAATACTAATCTCCACTGCTAAATAAAACTGATTAGTGTCAATAAGAAAAAATATATTAAACTAGTATAAGTACTGTCATTGAATTATCTTTTCTTTTTTTTCTATTTACTGTGAACTTAACCAGCAAAAAACAATGCCAAAAAATGTGACTTCTAAATTGCACTTAATATTCCACTTCATCAAGGGACACATTTATAATGATTTTCAGAAAAGGTGATCCACAGATCTAAAGGTAGCAGTGAAACTGATGATTAATGAAAAAATTCATATGGCATCCTTTGTTCATGTGTCATTATCATCTATCAATGATCATCATCATAATCACCACCATCACCCTCATAAATAAAAAAACTATTAATCTCATTTAACTCCTTTCAAGGTGCTGCGGTCCAAGGTTAGGTTATCAAAGTCCAGTAATGTATATTTAAAGGTACCTCCCATGATGGCATTACATGATGGATAAATCTTCAGTCACCTCCTGGGCAATGAACTAATGGAACTCTGACTGTGATGTTCTAATCACTGAATCACCTGACCAGTTTCCCAACTAAGAATGGGTTGAGGTTTTGTTACCTCCACCAAGAACGTTATGTTTTTGCTGGTGTTGGTGTTTGTCATTTAACAAGATTACTCAGAAAGTTATGAATGGATTTTGCTGAAATTTTTTGGAGGGGAAAGGTATGGCCCATGGAACAATCCATTAGATTTTGGTGGTGATCCAGATCATCATCCAGATCCAAGAATTTTCTGTTTGTCCACACGATATCTCCAAAAGTTCTCAATGAATTTCAATGAAGTTTTGTGGAAGGGTAGGCCATGGGCCAAGAAAGAATTAAATTTTGGGGCGGATCCAAATTCAGATCCTGCAATGGCACTGGCGGAAGTATGCACTCTCTGTGTTCTTTCTAGTTTTCACAATGCATAATACCTACTTTACCTCCCTTAATACCAACGCTGGGTCTGGTTAGTACTTGGATGGGTGACCGCCTGGGAACACCAGATGCTGTTGGCATCCCTACGTGTCAAGTGGGGTTGGTGGAGGATTAGTGCCCCTCCCTGTAAAACAATTAACTCAAAGCCCTTGGCCACCCTGTTTGGGATACATGGCATCTGGCAATGAATGAATGAATGAATACCATAAAGTCTTTTGTACTGTAATTCATCGTTGCTACCCTCAGACTGAGACAGACTTATCAAACTGAAGTGGTTAGACAGAGCCTTCATTTACCTCTTCATTCCAAGAGGTTACTCCTACACTGCATGAAACTGTATAGAAAAAAAAAAAAAAAATCACTGTTAAAGGGATTAACCTCCTTACTGTGATGATGTATTTAGATAGTTTATTCTTGGTACCTCCAGATGATTTCAACTTATGTGAGACTCCTTGTACTGAAGGGGTTAATAAAGGTTTAATCCAACTCTTGCAGTCTGAAAGCTCTCTCTAATACTGAATAAAATCATCTGGAGGCTGCAAGAGTGAACCAATGTAAGATGTCATCATGTTGTACTTGAAGCAGTGAAAGGGAGCCACCACAACTACCCAAATCTTATACACTTTCATACATGGTGGTACAAATATGGTTTACATACTCTACATATACAGTTTACTCACATGCATGGTGGTAGGTAGTGGTGACCATCATCCACACACTTGATGTAGTACTGTCTACTTCTTCCTTCACCTCTATCATTCTGTTTCTGTGTCTGCCCTCCTCTTATCCTTCATCTCTCTGTTCATCCTGTCATTTTTTATCACTTTTCTTTCCATTTCAGGTGGTTCTACGCTGAATGACAAGATTAATATTTACCTGCAACCAAGGAAACCATTTACAATGCTGGGTGGTAACCATATAACCAGAAAACAGGTGATGTGGAGCCAGCTATGGTGCCACTGCTAACTGGTTGGAAAGATGCAAATGTGGCATCTATCCAGGAACCATACCCCCACATTTTTCCCCATGCCTCACTGTTGCATGGCAATGTCAACCGCGAGGGAACGTCATTTCACTGTACAAGATGACCATGCAAGGGCAGCTGCTTGCTTGCAGTTCATGGGTCTGCTTGACCACTCAGACTGGGATTGATTAATATCTCGCATGCATACACACAAATTTTACATATAAAGGAGACACTACAACTACCCAAATGTAACAAGTGGTAGAACCCTCTTCTCCACAACATAACTCTTATTCATTATTTCTACCAGGTATACAGTGCCATTAGAGTATTACTTACAATGTGAAATTTATATATAAAAAATCTGTACTACACACACTTGCCCACAAACCAATTACTATGAATAATGTGATTTGCTGTTAGATTCAACAATTTCACAACATTCATCATCACCATCCTGATGTTTTTTTTCTACTAAAGGATGGAGAGAGGCAGGGTACAAAGAGCAAGAAAAAACCTGATAGGAGAGATTAACCAAAGGTCAGCCCAATTAACTGGGAAACTCTCATTCACTTACCATTTGGGCCACCAGAAACCTGCCTTCACCCTATGAGCACAAACAATTTCACATCATTAGCAAAAACATCAGCATCAATGTAAGCATTCTTCGTCATCTTCAATCCATGCACATCATTTATACTGCACTTTATTCAAGCTACTACTAGACAATTTTATTCACTTTATGATCAACTTTTCAAACAGAATGAGTTATATTTAGCCTTCAGTAACTTCTGCTCAAAATGGGGGTTCTCCTCAAGTTAATAAAATCCTCAAGCTGCAGGAATACAATAAAATTATGTCATTGGGCTGATGAAGTTAACCCCCTCAATCCAGCTAACATCTACTTTATTAATTCTAACTATTACTTGATTTTATTCAGTTTTGGATAAATTCTTTGAACTGGAGGAGTAGGATACAGCCTCAATACTGTACTGTATATCCCATCAATATGACAGGCCATTCCATAGGTGAATGAAATTGTCCAGTAGCACCGTGAGTAAACTACATACCACTTGGCCCAATTCAAAAGGTTAGCCATGTAAACTATCTGTGAAGATAGGTTGTAACTATGGCCATGCTTAATATATATTTGTTACACTACTGGTTGTATTACCAAACCTGAGTGTGTGGAGGCATAGGAAAGCCCTAGTTTTTCAGACATCTGTGACCCTCAAGATGAAAATAAAGTGTATGACTTCTCTACTTCACCACTGAACATGATAACTTAGCATGCAGACTAACCACATCAATGCTATGTCCCATAATTTATCATCTGAAAATGTGGAACTACATACATTTTTGCCCTATCAGTTTTAACCTCTTCAGGCTGCTAACAAATCTGCTTCTTTAATCTAATTTTCCTCTTTAGTCGTGCAACCTTCTGACAAATTTATTCAACTCAGGCAAGTCCTCTCATGGTGAAGGGATTAATGAAGAATGCAACTAAATCCCCCAGTTCATTAAAGCTATTGTAAACTAAATAAAATCACCTATGATACTACGAATAAAAGAATGAATGTCATCAGACTGAAGGGTTAAAAAAATTATATAAATATATATATATATATATATATATATATATACAGTAAAATCTCAAATTTAGATGGGGATATGTACCAAAAAAACGCATCGAAATTGAAAACATCGAAATTTAGACTGAACTTCTTATGGGAAAAATTAGTTTGGGTCCGGGACCTCCGAACCTAACTACCTAAAATCATGATTTTTTGCCCACACCCCCTGTAAACTTTATGAACTATAATTGTGGTTAAGTAACTGTAGTTCTGCATTGTATTGCCATACTGTCAGCAAGTGTATGCTTGGTGTATTTCTGCCCTTTCCTGTATTGCCATTTCTCCTTTGCCTTCAAAGATTTAGAGGTGCCAGGCTGCTCTCGTACATTACCACTGCTACCCAAAGAACCACTCTTGCTTGCCGTTTTGAAACAGGTAAGTTGCAAAGAAAATACAAAGAAAATACATACAACTAAATTGCAGTGAAATGCATGTCCACATATGGTTATGCTCATACTTTTTTCTTATAATTTTCCTTCACTTCTAGCATTTTGGTTTGCATAAAAAATATTATCTTTGCTGGTTTTGGTTGGAGTCTGGCCCTGAGAGCACATGTTACATACGATATTAGGTTAGGTTCATACTTTTTCTTATAATTTTCGTTCACTTCTGGCATTTTGGTTAGCATCAAAAATATTATATTTGCTTGTTTTGGTTTGAGTCTGGCCCTGAGAGCATCAAAATTCGCAAATTTGCATCGAAAAGGAAGATAGGCAGACCATTCTAAAATGCATCGAAATTTGATTCATCGAATTCTAAACTGTTGAAATTTGAGATTTTACTGTATACTGTATATATATTTCTGTGACTGACATATAATTTGAAAGAGTGATATTCAATCCAAATGTAGTCTTAGCAACTGGGTGTTTAACCTGACAAAGATCTCCACCTCCTTTCATTTTGGCAGTTGGTTGTGCATAGAGAAATTGTTGGGATTATCTGACTAGTAACCTTAGTGGCCTTGTTCATTAGATAAACATGAGTCTTCACTTACTCTTGCCTAAGGCTCATCAAATTTAATGTTACCACAACATAGGATTCAACTTATGAAAGTGGCCCATCTCTGTCAGAGGAAACAAACTGGCTATAGCAGAAGCATAACTACCCTAGCATTACATTTGAGTGGAAGAAACTTCCTTTTCCATAATTTAACTGCCAATCAGTCAGTCATTATAAGTCAGGGATAAGTTCCAATTATCACAACCTTTCCATATAAATGATACTGTAACCTGGTTTAAACTGGCTAATTGGCTTTATACTGGGTAGGTATCAATGGAATTTTAATACAGTAAGCTAAAAGTATTTTTCTGTTACATACTAATGACTTAATAGAAAAAAGAAAGTGAAAGATGGCAACTTAAAGCATGGAATTATTGTATTAATAAAACTGAGGGGTAAAGGTGTGAGCAAGCCTCTAATTACTGATAATTATGGTATTTATGAAACAGCTGTACCTGTTAGATGTGATCAGCCTGCATTCTACATTATGGAGTGTTAATTATCAGCAGTAATAAAGAAAGGTCAGGCATGTTCTATAATCAACACATGTCAGATATTATCACAAACTATTAAGGGGTTGTCCACACTGTCATGCTCAGCCATAATAATACGGCCACAGTGCTAAAGTGTAACTATTAATCTCATCACTAAATGGCAAGATCAGTAAAACAAATGTCAAATTATGACATCATCTTACACAAAAAGAACAACTAACTAGGTTACTAAGTTGAAACTAATAGGCAGTGTGCTATCTGACATTCCATTCTGTGTAGTGAAAACTATGAATGACTCTAAACTGAAAAGTTCACTCTCTCTCTCTCACACACACACACACACAAAGCTGAATTTATGTGCACAGATGGAATGAAAATATTAGGACATGTGAAAAATGGAATCAATGGTGTGATGCAAGATAAAATTAGAAAATGTGGCATGAGATACAAGACAATATGGACACAGTGATATGTATTAAAAAAAAAAAAAAAAAAAAAAAAAAAAAAAAAAAAAAATTTAATGACGAAAATATATGAAAAGTGATATGGTAAAAAATAATGGGAAAGGCAGACAGCCTACATTAAAAAAAAAAAAAAAAAAAAAAAAAAAAAAAAAAAAGGTAGCAGATGCAGAGCAGAAACTGAGAATAAATGATATCTCTATATACACATGCATGTACTGTACATACCTGTACTGTACAATATTGAAAGGTACAATTGCTTTATGAGTTGTCAGTTAACAATGTGAACAAGATGTCAAATTATGAGTGAACTAAATAACATGAGTATTGGTAGCTGAATTTTAGTTAAATAACATGGATTACATAAGAAGGTTTAATACATCATTTTCCCCATCATCAGGTAGAGGAATATTAGCGCCAACTTCTTGCTCAATATCCTCTGGCTGTTGTTGCTCTGGTTCTTGTGAAGGCTCTTCAACTGGCTTCTCACCCTTGGTCTCCAGAGTGATGGGTGCATGACACATTGGGCATTTGTCCTGTACATACAGCCACTTCCGAAGACAAGGCCCATGAAACATATGGTTGCAATGAGTAGTCCGTGCTGAAGTCATTTCAGAGTAACAAATTGCACACACATCATTGTGAGTTTGTAATTCTTCCTCAGTGGCTTCGGGTAAAGCAGATATCTTTTTTGCAGCTTCTAATCTTAATAAAAAGCTTTTCCATCCCTGCTGGAGACGCTTCCAGACATTGAAATAGCAATGAATGAGTAAAACAACTGCATTTATCCAAGACCACTGCCCAGTTATTGATTCTTTTGCTCCAGCTCCAACAACAAACACTGCTACTATGAACTCAAAGACATTTGTTGTGGCTTTAGTGTAATAAACCAAGTCATCCAAAGCTGGCCATGGCTGAGCACACACAGCATCCCAGGTAAGCAGGACATATGTGACCAACAGACCCAACACCTGTACTGATGTCATGATGCTGGTGGACACAACAAGAAGAACCCAGAAAAAGTCCTGATCAAATATCAATGTGAACATGTATACCACATACAAAGGAAGTGTCAGCAGGAGGAGACACGCTGATACAGCTCGGAAGTGCCGTGAGAGAGAAGCAACGCCTTGTGCACTCAGTGCCTGTACTATAGGTTCAACAATTTCATACATGCTTTGCACTAGTGACGATACTACAATAAGTAAGATGATAGAAAGCACCGCCAGTCGCTCAGGCATGGCCATAGTGAGCAGTGATGTCTGGACAGCCAAGAGAGCCACAGTAACACCCTCTGTCCACCCAGAGTGCACCAGGTCATCTGAGAGAGGAGAAGCACCAGGTCCAGCGGCATATGCCCGAGTTATAGCCAGGATAACTCTTGATGCATAAGATACAGCCACACAGGTGCCAGCCAGCATAAGGGGAGTGTAGCACACCTCTGCTGCACTCTGGACTATCACCAGGTACCACATCTCACTGGGTGATGATGTAACAATGCTTGATGTTGTGCTGGAGCCCCCTGCTACTGCCCCAGCCATTGCCCCTGCAACAACCCCTGCCACACTGCCAGGGGGTGTGGACAAAGGTGATGGCTTGGTGGCAATGGCTGTATGATGTGTTGGCAGGTAGTGGTTATAGAGCTGAGTTGTGAACAGCATTAACCAGAATATCAGCAGCTGCACTGGTACAAACAATCGGCCCCAGAGAGTAATCAGCACACCGTGAGGCCCGTAGAGTTCCAGCATCTCAGCCAAAGCGCCATACACATGCTTCAGGAACTTGAAGACATGGGGCACACAGAGGAATATGTACTGGACTGTGAGGAATATGACAAAGCACGAGGCAAAGTTGTGGGTGAGGTGTAGTTCCGTGACTGGAAACCCTGCTAGTCTTGCAAAGACAGGAACCAGGTACACCAACAGCAGAATCTATGGGAAGAGAAACCCAAATTAAAGTTTTTATTACCTTAACACTCACAGGCTCCTATGACTCGATCTCATATATCTATCTATCTATTGCCAGATGCCTCAATCCCGTTCAGGGTGGCCACAAACAAATCGTCTCCACGTCGCCCTGTCCCCCGCCATTTCACTGCCCTGCTCCCAACTCACACCCCCCTCTCTCATATACCTCTCCACCCCATCCCTTCATCTCATCCTCGGCCTCCTCCTCCCTCTCCCCCCCTCCACCTCACTCACATACACTCTCTTCATCACTCTTCACCCTCCATCCTCTCTACATGGCCAAACTACCTCAGTGTATTCCTCCTAACGCTTCCTATTACATCCACATCCACACCACAAAGCTCCTTTATATCCTCATTTGTCAGCCTGTCTCTCCATGTGACTCCACAGGCTCCTTTTAAATAACTCATTTCCACTGCTCTCACTCTTGACTTGTGTCCTTCCAACAACGTCCAAGCTTCACTTCCATATGTTAGACTTGGTATCACAATACTGTCATGTAGTAACTTTTTCACTTCCATGCTCACTTCCCTGTTTCTTATCACTGCTTTCAAGGAACCAGCAACCTTTCTTCCCTGCTGTACCCTTTCAAGCACTTCACCCTCAAAACCTCCATCCTTACTCATCACACTACCCAAGTACTTAAACGTACCGGTACTCACATTTTCCAATTCCTCACCATCCAACCTCGCTGTACATTCACTGACTTCACCTCTCTCAAAGACCACCACTTTACTCTTCCCTACATTCACCTTTAGATTCCGTTTCTTACACACTCTCCCAAACTCATCCACCAAGCTTTGCAGCTCCCCTTCGTCTTCACTCAACAACACAGTATCATCTGCAAACAACAGTACAGGGAGATTCCAAACACTACCCTATCGCACAAGGGCCACTCCAACATCCATTGCCCTACCTTGTACCTCTTTTATTACCCCATCCATGTACAGATTGAACAACCATGGAGACAGACACATCCCTGTTTCAACCCAACCTTCAAAGAGAAAAATTCACTCAGTTCACCATCCACACACACTCCAGCCTTAGCACCATCATACATACTCTTCACAGCATTCAACAACTTCCCATCTACTCCATATATTCTTAATAATTTCCACAATCCTTGTCTATCCACCCTGTCATATGCTTTCTCCAAATCCATGAAAGCCACATACAACTTCTTTCCCTTCTCTAGAAACTTTTCCACTAAAGATCTAAGAATGAATATCTGATCTACACAACCTCTGCCCTTCCTAACGTCTCCCTGTTCTTCTCCAACTAATTCCTCTGTTCTTTCTCTAACTCTGTCAATAAGTATCCTACCATAACACTTTTCCTATTATACTAAGAAGACAAATGCTCCTGTGATTACCACACACTTCTTTTTCCCCTTTTCCTTTGTACAAAGGAATAATTATACCTGACTTCCAATCCTCCGGGACTCTACCTTCCTCCCAGGCCAACTGTACATCTTCCACATCCATTCTACTACTATCTCTCCCCCATGCTTCAGCATTTCACCACACTCCATCAATTCCTGGGGCTTTCCCCAATTTAACTTTCTTCATTGCTTTCACAACTTCTATCCTACTGATTTCTTCCTGTCTTCTCATCTCCCTCCTTCTCCCAGCCATTCCCCAGCCACTTATACTAGCATTACTTCCATCCTCTATGTTCAACAATTCCTCAAAGTGTTCTCTCCATCTGCTCACTTTTTCTCCCTTCTCCACTAGTAATCTATCATTTTTATCTTTCATTCCCCTGCTAACTTCACTTCCACCCAGTCTTACTCTCTTCACCACTTTCCAGAACATTTTCTTACAGTCCCTCCACTTTACACTCAAATTCCTTTCAAATTCCTCATCCACTCTCTTCTTACTCTCTCTTACTAATCTTTTCACCTCTCTCTTCCTTTCTACATATAACTCTCTTTTCGCCTCTCTACTTCTTCCACGCCCCTATTTCTCATCCATTCATCGTATGCATTCTTCTTTTGTGCCACAGCCTGTCTCACCTCTTCATTCCACCACGCTGTTCCTTGCACCCCTCTCCGTCTTCTCTTCATCCCACACACCACATCACATGCTGCCCATATTTCTTCTGTCAATATCCTACACACACCTTCCACGTCCCCCATCTGCTCCAATTCATATCTGCTCAATCACTCCTCCACTTCTCTCTTATATTCTGCCTTTTTCTCATCCTCTTGTAACCTTTCCACACTCCTTGCAAATACTCCTTCTTCCTGTTCTTCCTTCTTCTATTTCTCCATCTTATTTGGATCTTGATTCTGGCCACCACCAATTAGTGGTCAGAAAGCCCACTCCCCCAACCTCTACAAGCTCTTGCATCCATTACACATCTTCACATCCTTTCATTCACATACACATAATCAATCACTGCCTTCCTTTCATTCAGTTCACCATCAACCCTTCTCATCACTTGCCATGTATACCTGTGGATCATTTTGTGCCTGAAGAGGGTATTGGCTATCACCAACCCCCTCCCAGCACAAATGTCCACTAATGCATTGCCATTCTCATCTATCTCAGCAGGCACACACCCCTCATCAACTATTTCATCCATCTTCACATTCCCTACTTTACCATTCATATCACCGATCAAAAACACTCTCTCATTACTTCCAAACTTTTCCATCCACACTTCCACATTTGTCTAGAACTCTTCTCTCATTCTGATTGCATGATCATGCATCGGCGCATACACGCACATAATCGCCCACATTTGTATTCCAACTTTCAATCTTACCCACACAATCCTTGACCCAACTGATCCATACTCTCTTATGTCCTTCTTCCATCTTTTACTTACAACTAAACACACACATATATATATGTGTATATGTATATATATATATATATATATATATATATATATATATATATATATATATATATATATATACACATAAATATATACATATATGTATGTATACAGTATATATATATATATATATATATATATATATATATACAGTAATCACTCCAATATCCGACGTAATAGAGCCATAGGTAGGTCCGGATATTGGTTCTGTCCGGATATTGGGCCCCAGCTTATGGACTTCTACTTATGGACCCTAACTCAGAGAAACACCTATACAACTCCCTCTGGACATGCATAGCACCTATTTAAGACCCAAATCACACCAATAAGGCACATAAATGACTGAAATAAATGCAAAAGAAGCATAAAATGAGGGTTTAGAAGTAGGTTCATACAATAATAAACATTCTGGTGACTGGCTCCTGGACTGGTACTTATGGACCCTAACCTAGCCTAACTCAGAAAAACACCTTCCTACTGCACATGCCTAGCTCCTAACACCCTATTCACACCAATAAAGGACATTAAAGAGTAAAATGAGGTAAGTATAGCATGGAAAAAAGTACAGTATGAAACATTCTTATGTCCGGATAGTGGGGATGTTCGGATATTGGGCGTCCGGATATTAGAGTGATTACTGTATATATATATATATATATATATATATATATATATATACATATATGTATGTATACAGTATATATATATATATATATATATATAGATAGATAGATACAGTAAACTCGCCCAGAACACGTTCTCGCTGAACACGCTCGCAATTATACATGGTTAGTGCTGGGATATGTATAAGATAACATAAGATTAATGAACCATTCCGAAAACTATATATTTATGCAAGAGAGGCCTTTGATAGGCCAAATCCTCGAACATCAGCTCAGCATGCACGGTTTGTTTTGATCACGTGATGTGATTCACTGTACTGCTTTTCCTCAGTGCTGTATTTGTAAATATTTATAGTACTGTTCTGGTGAGTTTATGTGCAAGTTAAAGTATTATTAAATAACGTTCAAGCAAGAAATAAAGTCTTATAACCAGTTTTCTGTTAGGCGTCAGAATATTACCTTTTTTATTTGTTTGTTAAATATTTGCTGTACTACTTTTCCACAGTACTGTATTTGTAAGTTAAATATTTACTATTCTGGTATGCACTTGTAAGTTAAAGCACTTAAAGAAGTTAAAGCATTTAATAAAGCCTTGTAACCAGTTATAGATTATACACAATCGGTAGGTTCCAAGACAATTCGCCATCATGTCAATTCCCCGTCAAAACATGAACGATTCCCCATCAGGACAATTCGCACCCTGTATGATTCCCCGTCATTCTATAAATATATTAATTAATCAATACTTTTATAAATATACTTAATATTAATTTATCAATATTTTAATAACTATATTTCAGGGGGATCCATCTAAGTCTATGTTGTCTTGTTATTGTTGTGACGGCGAACTGGCTTGACAGCGAATAGTCCAGAAACCATTTTGCTCCATAGACTCCCTAAACGTGGTATTTTGCTGTTATCTGCCATTGGTAATCAATATGAAGCACTTTAATTGGTTAGAAGGTTTATTTAATGTTATAACTTACAAATACAGTACTGCACAGCAAAACTTCGACAAATACGTAAACAAGAGACAACATTCCGAAGCCGACTGGTTTCGGCATCGGAATGTTGCCTTGTGTTTAGGTATTTGTATATTGAAGTTTTGATGTGCAGTACTGTATTTGTAAGTTATAACAATAAATAAACCTTCTAACCACTTAAAGTGCTTCATATTGATTACCAATGGCGATAACAGCAAAAGACCACGTTTAGGAGATCTAAGGAGCAAAATAAGGAGTAGTTAAAACTTACACGGTTTCGCGCCGAACGTGCCACGTTAGGAACGAAACCCACGCGTTGGGGGTGAGCTTGCTGTAAATATATATATATATATATATATATATATATATATATATATATATACTGTATACATATACATATATATATATATATATATATATATATATATATATATATACAGGTAACTCGCACGGAACACGAGGGTTTCGTTCCTACCGTGCCGTGTTAGGTGCGAAATCGCGTATATTTAAACTACTCCGTATTTTGCTCCCTAGACCCCCCAAATGTGTTGTTTTGCTGTTATCTGTAACTAGAAAGCACTTTAAGTGGTTAGAAGGTTTATTTAATGTTATAACTCACAAATACAGTACTCCTGAGCAAAACTTCAACACACAAATACTGTACGTAAACACAAGGAAACATTCCGACGCCGATCATAGGTAATAAATTAGGTTAACTGGTACCAGTGTTTTAACTTACAAGTACATACCAGAACAGTACATATTTAACTTAGAAATGCAGTACTGTGATATCGAATGATTTCAGTACATAATCTGTTAGGAATGGCTGGAAAAAAAAAAAGTTATGAATACATTTTCACCTTTTTGATATATGTTTATGGTAATTTCGAGTTATTTTTTACGTTATCGTTGTGCCCATGCTTGGAAAAGGGAGCGAAAGAGTTGAATTTTCAGTCCTAAATGAGAAAACTGCACGTCCTCCAAGGCTAGACTCCGCCACGGGAGAATAAAGTGGAGGGTCAGTCCAATTAGCAATAAGGAAGTTGTGTCACAACTTCCAGCTCCCACACCACGAGAATGGCTAAAAATAGAATCGTAATGCAGTTTCAGAACTAACAATAAGTCTAATTATTACGAATACAGATACAAAGCAGAAATAAATACGTTTACAGACAGGGAAAACGTATTTCTTCCGTCATAACATGTTCATCTTTCTCAATCATTTTACGTTCATTTATCATTTTACCTTGTTATTTTCGCAATATATATTGCTGTCTCGTTAACAGGGTGGTTGTTTGTGTTTTGCAAGGGAGGAAAAAGGTTGTATTTTCTGTCTGGGTCGAGATAATGGGTGTAACTATGTGTGGTTAGGCATGGCCACGAGCGAAAAAATCGTACATCCACTCATCCCGATAGCCGGTGGTGAACTGACAGATGGTACATGAGACGATGAAGTCAAGGTCATGTCCCAGATTTTCGTTCACTTCCCGAAAGTTTTCACAGTTTTCTACAAGTTGCAAACCATTACAGCAAACCTGAGCAAATAGGTAAAGATACCAAGACAAAAATGTATTTTTCTCTTATTATAAGTCTTTAACGAACAAACAAAAAAAAAGGCAATATTCCGACGCCGATCATGGGTAATCATATAAACGAGGTTAACTGGTTACAAGGCTTTATTTAATGCTTTAATTGCCTACAAGTACATACTAGAACAGTAAATATTTAACTTACAAAACAGTACTGTAGAAAAGCAGTACAGTAAGAGTTTAACGAACAAACAAAAAAGGCAATATTCCGACGCCGATCATGGGTAATCATATAATTCGGGTTATCTGGTTACAAGGCTTTATTTAATGCTTTAACTTTATTTAAGTGCTTACAAGTACAGTACATACGAGAACAGTAAATATTTAACTTACAAATACTGAACAGCACTGTGGAAAAAACGAACAAATAAAAAAGGCAATATTCTGACGCCTATCAGGTAAACTGGTTATAAGACTTTATTTCTTGCTTTAACGTTATTTAATAGTACTTTAAGTTGCACATAAACTTACCAGAACAGTACAGTACTGTAAATATTTAACTTACAAATACTGTGCTACTGTACTCGGGAATGTCTCACTCACTGAATAATTTCCCGCCTAGATCGTCACGTAATCAAAACAAACCGCGCGCTGCGGTGACGTTCGAGGATTTGATCTTTCAAAGGCCTCTCCTGCGTTAATTTGTAGTTTTCATAATGGTTTTTTAATCTTACGTTGTCTTATATGTATCCCAGCCCTTACCGTGTATAATTGCGAGCGCGTTCCGTGAGATCGTGTTCCGTGCGAGTTACCTGTATATATATATATATATATATATATATATATATATATATATATATATATACTGTATATATATATATATATATATATATATATATATATATATATACTGTATATATATATATATATATATATATATACAGTATATATATATATATATATATACAGTAATTCCTGTACTTTCCGGACGCCCACTTTCCGGACACCTCACTTACCAGACATTGTGCGCCTGGACCTTTGGAACCCAAAAATGGCCAAAAGAAGAAAAAAATCCCCCCAAAATCCAAATTTTTTCCCACCCGTAATTTGAAATTGCTGCGTGGCACCGAACAGCTGTTACACCATGGACCCTTCACCCCTTCCTTCCTCCCCCCTTCCCCCTCCCCCGTCAGGTTGCCATTTTGTATTTTTCATTACCAAATGTGGGCCAATTTGGTAATGAAAAATTTGCTTGGTAATGAATCAGAATAATGGAATACCAAACGGATTTTTCACGTGTGTGAGGATACACAGGATGGAGATGGTGGATTGTTTGCTCTCCGATTAATCTGGTAGCCTATATAGCATGAAAATAATCAACATGCTGTTAATTATAAGAAGAGTGATTACGTGAATTTCCACGTAATGTGGCCATTGCGATCTGGCAACTCTGTTACCCCATCATCAACAGTCACATCCTAACTCCAATCAAGAGCAGATGCTTATCGTAACAGCAGCCACATGTGCTTGTTTTTTGTGAAAAACAGTGAATAAACTGCAATACCTCGCCACTAGACCACACGGGAATTTACAGTGTTGTGCAGTGCTAAGAAATTAGAGTTTTGAGTGCAAAGGATTAACTGTGGAGTGCACACTGGCGGTTGAAACTGGCAGTTGAAACTGGTGTGGTGCAGTTAACTTTGTGCAGTGTTAAACAATTATAACTCACAATGCAAAGAATTACTGTAAGTGCAGCACAACACTGGATTACTGTATGTGCTTCAAGAGCATTTTCACCACTGCCAAAGCCAGAGAAGGCAGCCACTGACATGCTATAAGTACCCTGGCTGAGGTACAACCACTTCTAATTCCTCATTCTTTGGTTCCTTTTCATTTATTTCATGCTTTATGTCCATTATTGGTGTGAATAGGGTCTTAAATAGGTTTAAATATGTGCTATGCACGGCCAGTAGGGAGTTATTTAGGTGGCTTTCAAAGTTAGGCTGGGTTAGGGTCCTTAGGTAGCAGTCCAGGAGCCAGGGACTTGTTGTAAGTACCCAGAATGTTTAACATTGCATAAACTCACCCCTAAAACCTCATTCTCTGGTTCTTTTGCATTTATTTCAGTCTTTTATGTCCCTTATTGGTGTGATTTGGGTCTTAAATAGTTGCTATGCATGTCCAGTAGGGAGTTGTATAGGTGTTTTTCTGAGTCAGGGTAGGTTAAGGTCCATAAGTACAAGTCCAGGAGGCTAGGGCCCACTTTCCGGAGGGGACCACTTTCTGGACATGCTTTTGGTTCTATTACATCAGAAAGTGGAGGGATTACTGTATATATATATATGTATATATATACAGTATAAATATATCATCAGCATAAAAATGATAGGACACGTCGTGAGCATCAAGTAGAGATGATAAACTGCTTGTGTAGATAGTAAATAGAAGAAAGAAATCATTAGGATGGAAGTTGTGGAAGCAATGAAGAAAGTTATAATGGGGAAAGTCCCAAGAATTGATGGAGTATGTGGTGAAATGCTGAAGCATAGGGGAGAGATAGTAGTAGAATGGATGTGGAAGATAAGCAGATTGGCATGGGAGGAAGGTAGAATCCCGGAGGATTGGAAGGCAGGTATAATTATTCCTTTGCACAAAGGAAAAAGGGAAAAAGAAGTGTGTGGTAATCATAGGGGCATTTGTCTTCTTAGTGTAATGGGAAAAGTGCCGTATTTCGTGGCATGTTAGACGCTGCAGTTTGAAAGACGCACCCTAATTCTGGAAGGGAATAGATAGATAAATATATCTTCCCTTCCATCCTCTTCTGTCTTTCTTTCCTTCATTCTTTCCTCTTCCTTCTCCCTGTGGGTGACTCTACACTGCGTGACAAGCCAAAGGACTGCATCAGGAAGTGCCGATACCAAGGCAAGACTTCCGCCATTCAACTGAACTGAACTGAGGATGGCTTCTGGTACTTTTAGGGTACATAAAAAGGTGTAAACATTCCTTGTAAATGATTTTTGAAAACATGGTTGTGTTGTTTGATTCTAAAGTTCACACATGCAGGCATTTGAAGACATGCAGGCATTTGTTTTGGAGATATAGTGTATTCCTTCATTTAATGCCCTTTGTATTTTCTTACGTGAACGAAAGAACTGGTTTTATTGAGTTTTGTTTTTTTAAGTTCACTTCACGAAAAATAATATTTATCTCTATATACTGATACGTATGTAGTGAACTTTAATAGAGATGAACATCACGTCTCAAATTACTTTACTACAGGAATTGGATACTTCATATTTCATAAACAAACCGGTAGTGTTAAGATGGCGTCGTGGTATGGATAACATTTTATAAGGAAGGGGTTGTTTGTTTGTTTTCTTGTCTTGTACCCTTCTTTTAGATTTAAAAAAAAAAAAAAAGACACCAAACATATATATACAGTACTGAAGAGAGACTCTAATGTGTTAAGATAGTGTCATGGAATGAAGTAACATTACGTAAGGGGTTGTTTGTTTTCATGTCTTGTAACCTTCTTTTACATAAAAATAAAGAAACCAAAGACAGATATACAGTACTGAACAGAGGTTCTGAAAGGTGAGTGTGTATTTCAGTGAAAAATACTCATATCAAGCAACCTTTCTGTAGTCTTAGTCAAGCCATACTTTTTTCCTCAGAGCTTCCCTTCCAGAATTAGGGTGCGTCTTTCAAACTGCAGCGTCTAACATGCCACGAAATACGGTACTTTTCCCATTACACTAAGAAGACAAATACCCCTATGATTACCACACACTTCTTTTTCCCTTTTTCCTTTGTGCAAAGGAATAATTATACCTGCCTTCCAATCCTCTGGGATTCTACCTTCCTCCCATGCCAATCTGCTTATCTTCCACATCCATTCTACTACTATCTCTCCCCCATGCTTCAGCATTTCACCACATACTCCATCAATTCTTGAGACTTTCCCCATTATAACTTTCTTCATTGCTTCCACAACTTCCATCCTAATGATTTCTTTCTTCTATTTACTATCTACACAAGCAGTTTATCATCTCTACTTGATGCTCACGACGTGTCCTATCATTTTTATGCTGATGACACCCTGCTCTATGTTAAGATGTCAGATATCAACAATACTAAGACAAAGCTTGAGTCTCTAATGTCTGATATTAAGATTTGGATGGTTAAGAGGAAATTTAAGCTGAATGATGGTAAAACTGAGATCATCATCATCAGAGGAAACAGAAGGGGTGATGACACTGATAATGCCCTGGCTTTGAACACTGGCATGTCACAGCTTCATTCAGTCAGTTCTGTTCAAAATTTGGGTGTTTATTTTAATTCAAAGTTAAATTACAAAGAACATATTAATCAGGTTGTCAGAGGGTGTAATTTGCATATCAGAAATCCATACTCTCTGAGAAAATTCCTAAATAAACGGTGCCTCTTAACACTGGTCCATGCAGTGGTCTTGTCGCGTGTTGATCATTGTAATTCACTGTGGGTTGGACTTCCAAATAATATACTAACAAAAGTTCAGTCTGTGTTGAACAGGGCAGCACGGCTTATCTTTGGTCTCCCCCGAGAACCTCAACTACCTCGTTTCTGACTGAGCTGCATTGGTTACGAGTAGGCTAGAACTGAATTTAAACTGTGTCTTACTGCATTCAAGGTTCTTAAGTTTGGTGAACCAAAGTATCTTGATGAATTGTTAAAACTCCCATCAGCATGCCCGGGTGTGATGTTACGCAGTGAAGATGATTCCTTGCGTCTTGATAAGCCAGGAGCCATTCACCAGTCATCTTTCTCTGATCGTTCTTTTGTGTATAGAGCCCCTAGATCATATAACAGATTGCCATCGTCCATAAGACAACTCTCTTCTGCTGTATCCTTTAAGGGACAGCTGAAAGCCTTTCTTCTTTCAAAATGCTATGACCTGGAGAGAGGTACTATGACAGATGATTATAGGGTCTAATTACTGCCAATTTCATACATATATGATGCAGCTTGTATTATATACAAGAAATGTCACAACTCTTGTAATTGTAAAAATAATGTATGTGTGTCGAGTGCTAGTGAATTCCCAAAGGAAGAACTGGTACTTTTGAGAAACAAAAGGTCAGATTATTATTATTATTATTTTCACATCCCTCCGTCTCCCAGTCATTCCCCAGCCACTTCTACTTGCTTTAATTTCATTCTCTATGTTCGACAATTTTTTAACGTGTTCTTTCCATCTGTTCACTTTTTCTTCCTTCTCTACTAGTAATCTACCATTTTTATCTTTCACTCTCCAACTAACTTCTTCAGCACCCTGTCTAACTCTACCTCTTTCCAGAACATTTTCTTACATTCCCTCCATTTTACACTCAAACTCTTTCCAAATTCCTCATCCACTCTGTTCTTATTCTCTCTTACTAATCTTTTCACCTCTCTCTTCCTCTCTACATATAACTCTCTCTCCGTCTCTCAACTTCTTCCATCCCCGTTTCTCATCCACGCACTACTTCTTTTGTGCCACAGCCTGTCTCATCTCTTCATTCCACCATGCTGTTCCCTGCACCCCCTTTCATCTTCTCTTCACCCCACATACCACCTCACATGCTGCACAGATTTCTTCTATGAATATCTTGCACACACCTTCCATGTCCCCCATCTGCTCCAATCCATATTTATCCAATCGCTCCTCCACTTCCCTCTGATATTGTGCTTTTTTTCCCATCCTCTTGTAACCTTTCCATCCTCCTTGTATGAACTACTTTCTTCTGTCCTTTCCTTCTTCTGTCTCCATTTCATTTGGACCTGGATTATGCACCACCAAGTGGTGGTCAGCAAGTCCACTCCCCCAAACTCTATATACTCTTGCAGCCATTACACATTAGTAAATACATAAGTAAATAATGTTTACAGTTAACCATCAAAAATCAATCATCAAATCATCCAATCACCCAGGAAGATAAATAAAGATGATGCATTAACTGAGACCCTGTGTAAGAAAACCTTAAAAGAATGCTACCTCAATAATTCAAGTACACTACAGTATGCCGATATACAAAAATAAATATTGGTTCATCTTCCAATTCCTACTTCTGTATGCTCTAACCTGTTAATACTAAGTCATCCTTAACTGGACCACCACAGAGCATTCTACTTCTCACAAACACGAACCATACAACACAGAGTGTAACTGAACAAAAATAGTGCAATCTTATTATGATGCACGGCAGTGATAATCATCCTCTCATTTGATGTACTGTTGCCTACTTCCTTCTCCTTTATCATTCTTTTTCTGTTTCTCCTCTTCTCTCTTCCTATTTCTCCAATCCTTCCAGTCACTTTTTATTACTCTTCTTTCCACTCCAGGTAGCTCTACACCGAGTGACAACTGACAAGCCCAATGGTCTCCTGTAACCCAGGAAACCATTTACAATGTTTGGTGGTAACCCTATAATTAAATACTATAATGGGCTGATGTGGAGCCTAATATGGTGCACCTATTAAATGGGTGGAGATGCAAATGCAGCATCCACCTAGGAACCAAACCTTCACATTCTTCTCCACGTCTCATTGAGGTAAGGTGCTGTCTCCCACAGAGGAACAATGGTTAACCGCATGGGACGGTCATGCAGGGCCAGTTGCTTCCCTGTGGATGATGGTTTGCTCAGCCAGACAGACCGGGGTTACCCAACAACAACACTATAATGCCAGTCTCAGTAAATTACTGTACTAACAATATGTCTTACCTTATCTTTGTTACATTCTAAATCCAGGAAAAATGTAACCAATGTTGCAACCAACGTATGGAACACAATAGCAGCGACCTGTTGTCTGAGATACAGAGTTTCCATGTCGTTATGTGGGTCAAATAAGGATTTCTGTAGCATCAGCATGTTTGAGAAGCCCTGAAAAATTTGAAAATTTCTTTAGAAAGCAAACTAACAGGTGAAAAAACATGCATAATTCCCTACACTATCTTAACAACTACAACACATGAGATCAACCTTAAGCTTTACAAAATACTTTGACAGTAGCAAGAATAAATATATGAGACATCATACTGACCAGGGGTCTGATATTCCAAAGGATTTATATTAAAATATCTCCCCAAGTTCCATGTAATTCGAGGTAATAAAGATGCCATACTATCTATCTATCTATAGCCCGACGCCCTAATCCCGCAAAGGGTGGCCGAGATGCCATACTAATGACATGAAAGTTGCCATTTTTGGTGCAATTCACTGCTGTAACTTACACTGGGTTCTTACAGCCTAAACTCAAAACAGAGTACCACCATATTAGCCTGTAGTTTGTGACAAACTTCCATCAGGGTCAGAGATACTTAAGGTCCATTTACATGAAGGATCCGAGTCCCTTTCAGCCATATTTAAATCAATTAATGCTTAATTCAGATGAACAGTAAACACAGACACCTGCTGACAAAATTTCAATGCAGCAACAGATAGTGCAGGGCAAAAATATGTTGAAAAAGAATCCACTAAGTGCTATTAATGTGACAGGAATAACGGGTTCTCATGCAATGTACTAACGACAAGTGAAAGAATAAAGTCCCAGGGATAAAAGCCCCTAGCCTATCCTACACAGCCTACCTACCCTTCCATACTATAATCTACCTTACGTTACCCTGAACCTAACATATCCAAATCTACTTTAGCCTAGCAAAACCTAACCTAACCTAACAGTGGCTTGTGTCCTAAGAGCTTTTAACTTCAGTAGGTTTTTGTCTGAACCCTGGTGAAGATAGTATAAAGCTATGGTTTCTCACTTCTAGTACAACCGCCATATAATGTAGCCTACAGTATACTTGGAGGATCTTGGCACCACCTATGTTCACTGGTAATAAACTGTGAGAAGCTTTCCTTGACTGTCCATAAACATAGGTACACTATATTTGGAGGATCTTGGCACCATCTAAGTTCCATGGTGAGTAATAAGTTTTTTTACTCTTTCCATTGACACCAGTGTAGGATGGAGATGCCCGGCACCAACTAAACTCAGCACCAGTTAAAGTATCCCATATAAGCTTTCTCTAGGAATCTAACAGAGGAACAGAAACTGTGTTTTCAGCTTCACTCTTTATTCATTTATTTTCTATCACAAAAATTTTCACATGGACATGCAAAGCTTTGAAGACCAGTAAAATCTGATAAATTAAAAATATTTAACATTGAAAAATTAATTAATGAAGAACTATACAAGGTATGCAAATAGATGAAAAGGAGGGCTAAGAAATAATATCAAAACTTGGAAGCTAAGAAATAATATCAGAACTTGGAAAGCTTTGCCACAGCACTTGACATCTCAAAGGCTTTCGATCGAGTCTGGCATAAATCTTTAGTTTCCAAACTGCCCTCCTACGGTTTCTATCCTTCTATGTGTGCCTTCATCTATAGCTTCCTTTCTGGACGTTCTATAGCTGCTGTTGTAGACGGCCATCGTTCTTCTCCTAGATCTATCAACAGTGGTGTTCCTCAGGGCTCTGTCCTATCACCAACTCTCTTTCTTTTATTCATTAATGATCTTCTAAGCTGTACATCTAATACTATCCACTCGTACACTGATGATTCCACCCTTCACCTTTCCATTCGGTTTCTGTAACGTCCATCTTAGTTCAACAAACAAGGGATGAGGCTATGGCACACCTAATGTCTGATTTGGCTCATATCTCTGACTGGGGTAAAAATAATCTTGTTTTTAATGCATTAAAGACTCAGTTTTTACATCTATCAACCCGTCAAAATTTTCCACAGGAGTACCCACTAATGTTTAAAAATATCCAGCTCAATCCTGCACCATCCTTTAACATGCTTGGGGTTTCATTCACTCGGGACTTATCTTGGATTGATCATATTGCACCTCTTGTAAAATCTGCTTCCATGAGATTGGGTGTGCTAAGCCGACTCTGTACCTTCTTTACCCCTGCACAGTTGCTGACTTTATACATGGGTTTCATTCGCCCCTGTTTAGGGTAAAACTCTCATGTGTGGGGAGGCTCCCCGCATACAGCTCTTCTCAACAGGGTGGAGTCAAAGGCTATTCGTCTCATCAAATCTCCTCCCTCCACCTCTACGACGAGCGTGTAGCACCCGTCTAGCAACAAATTCTCGTCCTTTTTCTGTCCAGCTCTCTAATGCAAGAGTTAACCGTTACTCCCAGTCCTTCATTTATGCAACAGGTCAACAATGGAACTGTCTCCCTCTGTCTGTATTTCCTACTTCCTATGATCTCCAGTCTTTCAAACACAATGTGTCCAGACATCTCAAAATGAATGGATCTTGAATTTTTTTTTTTTTTTTTTTTTTTTTTTTTTTGAAGGAGCATTTTGGTGGGCTCAGCCTTTGGTTCCTTCTTCCTCACATAAAAAAAAATAAATAAATAAAAAGTCAACTGTAATGGAGGTTGGAAACATATACAGTACAGTACCCTCACATCCCAAACGGGAATATTGTCACACATGGGTGCCTTGTTGGACCAAAACCGAATTGGACAAATAAATGAACTAATAGGATCACAAACACAAGCAGTGGGGCCGAGCTTTGTGACTTTTGATTGGCTGGTGTCACTAGCATGGGCAGTGGGTACCATGTTGGATTAAGTATCGCCGTGGAAAAGAAGAACTAGAATTTCTGCCACTTCTAGGGGTTAGTTCCATGTTAACCATGAGGCACCATGTTACAATAAAAAATATTAATATTTTTCTGGTGACCGTGTTGGACCCAAAATGACTTGGACAAATGCACATTGGACGCGAGGGTACTGTGAATGTATATGATCAGGAAAAACTGACAAAACTTATGAATTCCTCTACTGTTAAATAGCCACAGTAGTCAAGGAAATTTAAATAAGCGGCACTAGGATTAACTGCATTCAGTCAAGTAACGTGGACAATATAGGCTGGACGCTGACTGTGGTACTCAAACATGCATTACTCAAACAGAGTGTTTGCATGTAAAAAGGTATAATATAGTCTGGCGACTTTCCAAAGCTCACTTTTACCCCTTCTTACCACCTTCTTCCAATAAATTAACCCTTACTTATACCCACCATCGGGTAAATCAATGAAAGAGATATAACTGTATTGTAATTATGAACATGAATGGTATTAAAACAGCATTAACAAAAACTAAAAAAATTTTACTAGAAACCACTGAGAAAGCTCATAACTCCACCAATGCCAATGCAATTAAAAAGGATCCAGATTTGGATCCGTGGAGACATTGTGTGGAATACATAGGATCCTGATCCACCCCCAAACGTAATCAATTTTTCCTTGACCCATGGTCCACTCTTCCACTAAATTTAATTGAAATTCATTAAGAATTTTTGGAGATACTGAATGGGGATACATAGGATCTAGATCTGCATCACCAAAATTTAATCAATTCTTTCATATCCCATGACCCACCCTTCCACAATATTTCATTGAAATTTACTGAGAACTTTTGAAGTTATTGTGCAGAATACTCCAGATCCAGATTTAATCAATTCCTTCTTGGTACATGGCCCACCCTTCCACCAAATTTCACTGAAATTCACTGAGAACTTTTGAAGACATTGTCTGGACAAACAGACAAAGATAGGTGAATACATAACCTCCTCCAACTTCATTGGCAGTGGTAATAAAAATGACAATGCGATTCAAGCCTTCTTATGGACCTATGTACTCAAGGAAAATAGTTTTAGTACTAAATACATCTCAGGTGATTAATAATTGATTTTCAGTCAAAAGATACTGAAGAACAAATAAAATATATCTCCTTAATGAAATTACAGAAAGCCACCTGAATGCCCCCAGTAGCATGTTTACTGATGATCCTGCTGGCTGGAAATGATGTCAGCACACCAAAACAAACTCAAATGTATACAATTTAAAACTATAAAGAGCAGTGGAAGCCTAACTGAAAGTGCTGAAACCTATCTGAGGGGCTTTGCCCCCCAGATTCCCCAGTGCTAATAACCTACCTAACAGGACCTGAAGCGGTGGCATCTTCGTCATGGGTCCCCCCCCCAGAGGTCGTCAAAGTGGAGGAGGAGGACAGCATGGTGGCCAAACAACCGCAAACTTCTCTGGCCCCGAACCTGGGGGTGGCTTTGGTTGCCCGGGCAAGTACAACACCTCCCAACACAACTACCACAACACTTTTTTTCACGCCGAGAAATGACTCTCCAGCAGTCATTTCTCGAAGACTTCTTCTAGCTGGTGACACTGAGAGCAATCTAGGACCCATCAACAAATACATGCGTCCAACGTGCTTAAAACACATCACTTCGAGTTGACAAACAAGGGTTCAGTTCAGTGCAATTCCTGCAAGAACTGGACCCCTTTCACCTGCACAACACTTGCATCCAGAGGACATTACACAAACACCTGGACTACTCCATATACTCATTCCCCCAACTCTCTTATCCCCCCACCAGCCCCTCTCTTACTTCCTCCACATCTCCTCAGCCTAACCCACCTATCCTTCCCACACCATCCAATCCCCCAACTCCTCCTATTCCACCCCAATCTAATCCACCCCAACCCTTATCTTTATCATGACCTTCTCCTAACCCGTCCCCTCCATCCACACCCCCATCTCCCCCCCACCTCCGTGCTGCAGAACCCAACACACATTGCATACAAAACATCAACATTCTACAAAGAAACATGGATGGCATAAACACCAAAAAACAGGAACTCAAACAATTCATCAAACAACAAAAAATAAATATTGCGAACTTACAAGAAACAAAGCTACGCATAACACAAAAAACACCTCCATCCATCCATCCATCATCCAATCCTACGTTGCCCCATGAGGAGCGTAGGAGCCCGGGGCTAGGCAGTTGGTCCTGACATTTAAGATGAGAGTGACTAGCCTCACTCATCCCTGAGTGGCATTACATGAGCAATAAACCCCAACCACCCCTTGGATATAAACCTTCACCGGCTGAATCCGATTGGGGTGCAATAATTACCCACTAACCACCAGGCACCAAAATTTGGTTATATGATTACAACCCAGCATAGTAAATGGTTTCTTGGTTTACAGGAAACCATTTGGCTTGTCACTCAGTGTAGAGTCACCCACAGGCAGAAGGAAGAGGAAAGAATGAAGGAAAGAAAGAAGAAGAAAAATTGTATAGTCACCTGTAGGCAGAAGGACGAGGAAAGACTGAAGGAAAGAAAGACAGAAGAGGATGGAAGGAAAGAGGGATGGAGGAAATGAAAGGGCAGACACCCGAGGGCAGCACTACATTGAGTGAGCGGATGGTGGGCGCCTCCACCTTTCACCACCATCAGACAAGACTGGGCCAATGACGGTAGTGGTGGACTCATCACCCTGGTACACAAATTCATCAACTTTTCAGATACTAGTGCACACTCAAAATAATTTTTCCTCCCACATGACACCACAACAAAAATACAATCAATTAAATATGCACTAGCAACAAATTGCACATAACAATTGCCAATACAGTACATACATTCCCCCTCAATCATCCCTCACAGTCCCACACAAGTATTCTCCTCAAATATACCACATCACTAACATACCCAACATCATCCTGAGTGGTAATTTCAATGCCAAGGTGTCAGCCTGGTATGTCAGCAACCCTGATATAGACAGAGGGTTGGTACTACAATCCCAAACAGATAAACTTTTCATCCTCAACAGTCTCTATCTACAAACCCATATCCAGCACCAAGACCTCTTCGCCCCATCATCCTCAGATATCACCTTTTGCTCCACAAATCTTGCCCCCACAACATTCTGGAGAGTGATCAAAACCCTTGGCACTGACCACCTCCCAATCATCATCACTACCAAAACCAGGATCACCCAGCTGGTCACAGACACACACACTAATTATAAGAGAGCCAACTGGGAGGCCTTCACAACTGAAACAGAACAACGCTTTGAATATTAAACAGTACATCCGTCTCAAACATTAACACCGCTATGCACACTTTCAATACAATTATTCAAAATGCAAAAAAAAGTAACATCCCTATAGGCAAGAGAGACACAATCCCAATTTCACACCAGAAATTCAAGGCCTCACCAGTCACCCTGACACACTACAACACTCCCTAACACCCCATGCACAAGACACCATACAACAATTACAGTCCATCCCCCTAGTATGCGCCTATATGGGCGACAGAGGACGGTGCGTACTAGGAACTCGCGTACTCTGAATACATGAACTTATGGAAAAAATTACGTATGGGCAGCACCCCCCTTCATGGGCAACCCTTGACACTCCTTTCAGGCCTAAGTATTGTTCTGTACAGGGGAACTATCTAAGACTTATTACCTAAGATAAAGTAAACCAGCAAGATTATGGCTTTACAAGTCAACAAGGATATGGCTTAACTAAACCAACAAGAATATGGCTGCTCACCTTAACCCAAGAGGACAACAGGCGAATTGTCTCCTGCACCACTCAGTTTCGGGACAATTCAGCATCAAGTCAATTCGCTGTCACAACAACAACAAGACAATTCGCCGTCATTAATGAAGACAATAGAGGGTGACGCTAGAATAATTCAAAGGCAACTACAGCGAGGAAGAAACAAGTTAATTAAACCACCAGTGATGGAGAGTGGAGACTCGTCTATGAGCCATTTCCTAGAGAGGATCAAGAGGATGACGCAATGTCTGAGGTGTCAGAAATAGACTTTGAAGGGTTTATGAACGAAGTGAGTGCTTTAGCTAGCGAAAGTGTTGAAATTGCTGGTGATGAGAGTGGTGAGGAACGTGGTGACGAGTGGTGCAGGAGAGAATTCGCCGTCAAGTCAATTCCTTGTCAGACAATTCCCCGTCAAGACAATTCGCACTCTGGACAATTCCTCGTCATTCTATAAATACAGTATACTTATTATTAATTAATCAATACTTTAATAACCATCAAAGTCTATGTTCAATAGTGTGGGCTTTGGATATTATTTATTAGTTGTTCTTTTTGTCATATTGACTAAAGGTGCAACTAATAAATAATATCCAAAGCCTACACTACTGAACATTGACTTTTATGGATCCTCCTGAAATACAGTTGTTAAAGTATTGATTAATCAATAATAAGTAAACTGACGGGGAAACGTCCATGTTTTGACGGGGAATTGTCTGACGGCGAATTGACTTGACAGCGAATTGTCTCAGAACCCTAGCGTGCAACTCCTACACCACTCGACACATCACCTTCCTCACCACTCTAGCCACCAGCACTTTCGACACTTTCACTGGCTAATGCATTCACTTCATTCATAAACCCTTCAAAGTCTATTTCTGACACTTCAGACATGGCATCATCCTCTTGATCCTCCCCAGGAAATGGCTCATCGACAAGTCTCCATTCTCCATCACTGGTGGTTGGTGCTTCTTGGGGTGGCAATGTCGTGTGTTCGGGGTAAACCCCAGATCTGAGTCACTCTTCACTGCCGTCTCACCTATTACGAGTTCAATTTGCGTCACTAATAAAAAATACACTACAATTAGAAAAATAATAGGTCCTCGTGTACAACGAGGATCATGTACTCTGAACTCGTGTACTAGGGGGATGGACTGTACAAGCACTCGACAATAAAATAAACAATTAAATATCAGAGCTGCAAACATTAAATTGGAGTAATTATCTCCAAACACATGATCACAAAAAAACTACCAGCAAACTCTACAAACACTTGATCACAAAACAAACACCAGCAAACTCTACAAAACACTAAAAGGCATCACACTTTCCAACAGCAACACTACAAAATACCATGCTACCATCACAACAACAAACACAATTTCCTCAAACAAACAACATGCAAACACCCTCATCAATCACTTTTTACAAGTCAGTCATCAAAACCCCCATTGCATTGACCGACATGTCATCCGACATAGAGGACAGTTCTCACGGACCCTGACATTGCACCCTTCACTTACAACCAGACGAAGCACATCATTAACAACCTTAAGCACTCATCTGCCTGTGGCCCAGACATCATAAGAAACATACACCTTAAACATCTTAGACCACAAGGCATACAGACTCAACAACACATCAAACTACAGCTACTCACACAACATAATATTCAAAATCTGGAAGCATAGTACTATTATCACTATCCCCAAACCCAATAAAGACCCCATGTTACCTTCTTCACACCACCCCATCACACTCCTCTGCACCCCCTCCAAAATCACTGAATGACTGGTATTACAATTAGTAACACATTACATCACCCTAGCCACATCACAACATTTCTAGATTGCACAGAGAGTTTTAGATGGCATCAATTCAGCTAGGCCACCACACAGAACATTCCTAGTCACACTACACATTTGCAAAGCTTTTGATGCCAACCCCCGCCCCAACCTCACAAACAAATTATTTAACACAAACATGCACAATAACACAAAAACATGGCTGGCAAACTATTTAGCAGGCACATGTGCACATGTAACATTTGCCAGTTAGTCACTGAACATCAGAAACTTCACAAACGGCATCCCTCTGTTTTGTTCCCTACACTCTTTAACCTATACATGCACGACACACCCACACCCCACACACCACAAATACACAAACCGTAGCTGCCTATGCAGACAACATAACACTAACATATACACACCAAAACACAAACACAGCCACACATATCCTCCATCCTTACCTAAAAACACTACATGAATGGTTCACCACAAACAGACTTGAAAATAGCCCAAGACAATTATACAGTGACCCTTCTCACAAACTGGACAGCAAAACATAATCACATTCCACACTTCTCCATAAACAATACCCCCTTATCACACACACACACACACACACACACACACACGATCAGTGAGAAAGAATTTGAGGGCTTTTGTGAAGAGGATGTGGGAAAAGGAAGTATTAAGTTGAACCAGACAAGAATAGCAGGTGTAGAGAAAACAGCGGAGAGGAATGACCAGGAGATAAAAAAGATATGGGCAGTAATTAAAGAGTTACAGGAACAGACCATAGAGCAGGAAAACGAGATCAAAAGTTTAAGGAGTATACTCAAAAAAATCTGTACACGTAGTGACAAACAAGAAAGGGAAGTTACTGAATTAAAAGTGAACAATGAATCAGCCTCGAATGAAATAAAACAGCTTAAGAGGGAGAATAAAAGGTTGGAAGAGGAAAGGGACATGATGAAAATCAAACTAGATGAGTATGAATCCAAATCAATACAGGAAGATCACATTAAAGAAATCAAGGAGCAACATAAGGGGTGGAAGAAAATTCAGGAAGAGGTAAATGTAAATTTGAGAGAGATTATAGACCAACAAAGCAAGGAAAAAGTGGAGAGGGAAGTGGTTAGGGTGTTGAGAAGTAGAGAATCTTTAGTTAGAGATGTAGCAGATAAGAAAAAATGTATAATAATTTCAGGAGTTAAAGAAAAATGTATGACAAGATCAGACAGAGAAAGAGAAGAACTGAGTAAGGTTAAAGAAATAATATCAATAGTCATGGAGGAAAATAACAAAGTGCAAGAAGAGATTGAAGAGGTGTTTAGGTTGGGAAAGTACGAGGAAGGAGGGGCAAGGCCATTGAAGGTAAAGTTTAAGTCCCATGCAACAGTTAACGAAATTATCAGTAGAACATGGAAACTATTGGACATGGAAGGGTTTAAAAATGTTTGGATAATGAGAGATGCAAATGAGGAAGAAAGAGCTAAAATAAAGGACGTAGTAAAGGAAGCAAAGGTAAAAAACGAACAGAGAACGGAGGAAGAGAAGACAATGTTTTATTGAAGAGTCATGGATCAGAAGTTAAGGAAGTGGTATCAGCAGAGAGAAGGAGAAAAGAGGGTATAGAAAACATCAAAAATCATTGGAAGGTGGCATATACTAATGTTGATGGTTTAATATCGGCAACGTTAGAAATAACGATTTTTTGAGGATACATGAACCTGATGTTATGAGCTTTGTAGAGACCAAGTTAAGAGAAGATATTGATGTTCATATGGGAGATGGTAAAACAAACTGTGAAGAGACAGAAAAGAAAAAACAGGAGGAGGAGTGATGACAGCAGTCAAGAACAACACAAATGTAGATACTGTGGAAATGGGAGAAGGCAGGGCCGAAGTGATAAATATGAAATTAGAAACTGGAGAGAATAGCAAGAGAGATGGCAGTAGTGTATGTTCCCCCTAAGACAAGAGCATGGAGTGATGATGAATACCAGGAAATGTTGTCAGACATGGCATGTTATTTACAGAAACTGATTGAGAAAAGCAACAATATAATTTTAATGGGTGACTTCAATTGTAAAGAGGTGAACTGGGAGGAATGGGACTCAGGAGGCGGCGAGGATTCGTGGGGCACTATATTATTAAATATAGCAATGAACAATGTGATGATGCAATGGGTTAAAGAAGAGACAAGGTTCCAAGGTGAGGACACACCAGCAAGACTAGACTTACTGTTTACCAAAGAACCCAATGTAATAGAATCCTTGAAATATCTGTGTCCTATTGGAAAAAGTGATCACGTGGTCACTGAGTTCCAGATGATAACAGGGAACGTGGAGCCAAGAGACGAGCTTTATAGGCAGGGAAGGTACAACTTTGGGAAAGCAAACTTTACAGGATTGAGAAAATTTTTTGAAAATGCAGATTGGAGAAAATTCAAAGAAACAACAGAGATACAGAGGAAGTGGGATATTTTTCTAGACCTGTATAATTCGGGAGTGGAAAAATTTGTGCCAAGAGTAAAGGGGAAAGAAAACAGGAAAAAAGAGTGGTTTAATAAAAGGTGTATGACAGCAAAAAAAGAGAGAGACACGGCGTGGAACAATTGGAGAAAGAGAGGTAACAACAGAACAAAGGAAGATTATAAAAGAACTAGAAATGAATACACAAGAATACGCAGAAAAGAAGAAAGGAATTTTGAAAAAGGTATAATAGACAAATGTAAGGATGAACCCAAACTGTTTTATAGATTTGTTAATGGCAAACTGAAACAAAAGGAAGGAATCACCAAACTGAAAATAGAAGGAGAGGTCTATAAGGATGCGGAAATGCAAGCAGAAATAATGAACAAACATTTCCAGTCAGTTTTCACTAATGAAAAGGAGTTTGTGGAAGTAGAGATAGTGACTAGAAATGTAGTGATAAAAGATATAAAAGTGGAAGTACAGGAAGTGTATAAACTACTAGAAACTCAAGATGTAAGGAAAGCCCCAGGACCAGATGGAATCTCTAATTGAGTATTGAAGGAATGCAGAAAACAACTGGTGGATAAGATTCATAGTTTAATTGTGTGTTCTATGGAAGAGGGGAAAGTGCCTCAAGAATGGAACAGGGCAAAATGTGGTACCAATTTATAAGGGAGGAAACAAGGAAGAACCTCTGAATTATAGAACAGTGTCCCTAACCAGCATGGTCACAAAATTGTGTGAAAGAATTTTGAAAGATAGATGGATAAAATATCTGGAAGAGATGAATATTTTGACTGATAGCCAGTTTGGATTTAGAAGTGGAAGGTCATGTGTTTCCAACTTGTTGAGTTTTTACTCAAGAGCGATTGATGTGCTTCAGGACAGAGAAGGTTGGGCTGATTGTGTGTATTTAGATTTGGAAAAGGCCTTTGACAAGGTACCCCATAAGAGACTAATGTGGAAACTAGAGCATATAGGAGGACTGAAGGGGAACCTCCTAGAATGGATGAGAGACTTTTTGAGAGACAGACAAATGAGGACAGTGATAAAGGATAGGATGTCTGGAAGGAGGGAAGTAACAAGTGGAGTCCCACAGGGCTCGGTGTTGGCGCCAGTAATGTTCCTGATGTACATAAATGATATGGTAGCTGGAGTGAACCGTTATGCAAATCTGTTTGCTAATGATGCAAAGATCATGAGAAAGGTACAGGTTGAGGAGGATTGCAAAATGCTGCAGGAGGATCTGGATAGGATACACGAATGGAGCCGGATGTGGGAAATGAAATGAAATGCAAAGAAATGTAAAATATTGGAAATGGGTAAAAGTACCAAGAGGCCATCATTGAATTACTTGATGGGTAATGAACCTATCACAAAAGCGAGAGAAGAGAAAGATTTGGGTGTGCTGGTCCAGGACAGTTTGTCACCTGAAAAACACATTACCAAGACAGTTAGAGAGACGTATAAACTCCTGACTAATATAAGAGTAGCTTTTCATTATATGGATGAGGAGATGATGAAAAAATTGATAGTGGCCATGATTCGCCCCAGGTTGGAATATGCAGCAATAGTGTGGTCCCCACACAAAAAGAAAGATATAAACAAGATTGAGAGAATACAAAGAACAGCAACCAAGATGGTCCACAGTCGGGCAGATCTGTCGTACAGAGAGAGGCTGGAAAAGCTGGATTTGCCCTCCTTAGAAGAAAGGAGAAAGAGAGGTGACATGATTGCAGTGTTCAGGACCATGATGGGAGAAGATAAAATTGACAAAGAAGATCTGTTTTTATGGGATAAGAGAGCAACAAGAGGATGCGGGATGAAGCTGAGGAAGCCAAGCTGCTTGAAGGATATCAAGAAATATAGTTTTCCATATAGATGTATAGAGCTGTGGAATAACCTGGACAAAGAGATCGTCCAGTCTAAAAACTTAAACGAGTTTAAAGCTAAATTTGACTTATTAAGAAACAGAGACGGGACCCCACGAGCGTAGCTCATTTCCTGTATATTACAATTAGGTAAATACACACACAGACACACACACATACACACAAAATCCTTGGTGGAACATACAATACATCAATGTCATTTAAGCAACACATCACAAACATTAAAAATAAATTAACACCAAGACTCAATGCCATAAGTTTACTTGCCCAAAGAACATTCGGACACAGCAAAGAAACCACCACCATAGTATACAAACAATATATACATTCAGTGATGAACTATGCAAGCCCTGTTTGGGCTTCCAACCTTGCTGAAACACACTAGATAACCCTTTTGACCATACAGAGCAAGGCTCTAAACTTAATCACAGGCTACACAGCTACTACACCTACAGACCACCTATACTAAGAAACCAAGTCCTCAAAGTCAAGGATCATCTACACATGAGAGGCACAGAAATTCTTGCCGCAGCCTCCACAAACTTACACCATCCACTACACAACTTGGCAGTACATCCACACACACCAAGGAACATCAAAATAATACCCAGCACACGAAATTATACACAAATACTGTCATCTCTTCCCCTTCGCCCGCCTCAAACCAGCTTCCAGAAGCATATCCATGCTCAAATCACTCGCCGCTTCGTTCAGTCACTCAAAGACAACACACAGCTGCATGCACAGCCTCCTGATATCCACCCTTCTGAATCCTACCTCCCTCATGAGGACAGGGTCCACCTGGCCAGGCTGAGATGTGGACATCATCCAGCCCTCTTATCAGAAAAGGCTGGATGGTTCCGTCGCTGATGCCTGTCCAGATGCAACACAGCATCCCATACTATGAAGCACACTATGGAAGACTCCATTGCACACAAATGCCTGCGCCAACAACACAATATACACTCCTCGAGAGCTCTATGGGAAAGCCCGGTCTCGGCCATGAACTTCCTTAGGGACTCGGGGTTGTTCAGCCATACTGCCCAAGGAACTACTACTACTACTACCATCTACCTAACAGTGTACAAACTAAAATGTGCACTAAGTAAAATGTGCCCAAAAATAGTATAGGCACACCCAAAGATATGACACCCCTAGATGCGATACCCCAGCATAGCGATGAGGGTAGAAATACCACCCTACCCCGCCGAATGAAGGCCAAACCCCAGTATAACGATGAGTTTTGTTTTTTACTGATTTTGATGATACAGTATTTTAGACTTAAACTTTGTGTTTAGGTTGATTTATAAACCATTTTTAGACTTACATTAATGACAATGTTCACCCCACCTATAACTACAATTAACAACTGTAGTTATAGGTGGGGTGAACATTGTCATCTTGAGGCACTGTTTACTAAGTCTGATTTTTTCCAGACTACTTTCGACATAAGATGATCCACCGGTATACATGGAGAGTAATGAGGAGGATGGATGGTGAACTTGTTGAACGAAAGGCAATGATAGACTACGTGTGTGTGGATGAGTGAATGAGAAGACAAGTGTTGGATGCAAGAGTGTGGAGAGGGTGGGAGAATGGAGTCTCAGACCATCACTTAGTGATGGCTATGGTAGAGCTGCAAAGAGTATGGTTAAGGAGACGAAGGGGAAGACAGGAGGAAGCAGCTCCTGTGAGAATAGTGGAGAAATTGCAAGATAGTGAGAAAATGATAGAGTATAAGAGCATAGTGGAAGAAAGATTGGGAAGGTATGAGCTAGAGCAGATGGAAGGGGTGGAAGATGTATGTAAGATATTCACGGAAGAGATAGGCGTAGCGTGTGAGGCAGTTTGTGGAGTGAGGAGGAGATGCAAGGGTGAGCAAGGGACAGCATGGTGGAATAATGAGGTGAAACGAGCTGTGGAACAAAAGAAGAAGGGATATAGTGAATGGTTAGCGAGTAGAGGTAGGGGAGAAGATGAGAAAGAGAAGAGAGAGGTATATGTGAGCAGGAGAAGGGAGGTTAAGAGACTGGTGAAGGAGAGTAAGAAGAAAGTGGATGAAGAGTTTGGGAGGAATCTGAGTGTGAAATGGAGGGAGAGTAAGAAATTGTTTTGGAACGAGGTACAGAAAGTAAGGCAGTGTGAAAGGGGAAATAGTAGGGGAGTGAAAGATAGGAATAATAGATTGTTGGTGGAGAAGAGAGAGAAATTGAGGAGATGGAAAGAGCACTTTGAGGATTTGTTGAATGTAGAGAGTGAGAGCAGTGCGAGTATAAGTGGTTGGGGAATGACTGGGAGAAGAAGAGATGAGAGGAGGGAGGAAGAGATCAGTAGGGCGGAAGTAGTGGAAGCGATGAAGAAGATTAAGTTGGGAAAGGCCCCAGGAATTGATGAAGTGTGTGGTGAAATGCTTAGGTATGGGGGTGAGATTGTTGTGGAGTGGATATGGAAGTTGTGTAGATTGGCTTGGGAAGAGGGAAGGGTTCCAGAGGACTGGAAATCAGGTAAAATTGTTCCTTTATACAAAGGAAAAGGGGAGAGAGAAGTATGTGGTTACATAGGGGTATTTGCCTTCTTAGTGTGACTGGTAAAATATATGGTAGAATACTCATTGATAGGGTTAGGCATATGACAGAGGAGCTACCTGGAGAAGAAAAAGGGGGATTTAGGAAGGGAAAAGGGTGTGCAGATCAGATATTTGTTCTAAGATGTTTAGTGGAGAAATATCTAGAGAAGGGAAGGAAAGTATATGCTGCCTTCATGGACTTGGAGGAAGCTTATGACAGAATAGATAGGCAAGGTATGTGGAAGGTATTAAGAATATATGGAGTGGAGGGGAAACTGTTGAGTGCTGTGAAGAGTATGTACGAGGGAGCTAGGGCTACGGTGCGAGTGGATGGTGAGCTGAGTGACTTCTTTGATCTCAATGTGGGACTGAAACAGGGTTGTGTGATGTCTCCATGGCTGTTTAATATATACATGGATGGGGTTGTAAAGGAGGTGCAGGGTAGGGCAGTGGATGTGGGGGTGGCTCTAATGAATGAGGGTGAGATTTGGAAGATTCCGGTGTTGCTGTTTGCTGATGATACAGTACTGATGAGTGAAGATGAATGGGAGTTGCAAGGTTTGGTGAATGAATCTGGGACAGTGTGTAGGAGGAGGAATCTGAAAGTTAATATAAAAAAAAGTAAAGTTATGGTGTTTGAGAGGAATGAAGTCACAGAGTGTGAAGTGAGGTTGGATGGTGAGGATATGGAGAATGTGAGTGCATTCAAGTACTTGGGTAGTGTGATGAGTAAGGATGGAACTTTGGGGGATCAAGTGCGTGAAAGGGTACAGCAGGGAAGGAAGGTTGTTGGTACACTGAAAGCAGTGATGAGAAATAGGGAGGTGAGTATGGAAGTTAAGAAGTCACTGCATGATAGTACTGTGATCCCTACCCTGACGTATGGAAGCGAGGCATGGACCTTGCAAGAGGGGAACAAGTCAAGAGTGAGAGCAGTGGAAATGAGTTACTTGAGAGGAGCATGTGGAGTGACGTGGAGGGACAAGCTGACAAATGAAGAAGTGAAAGAATGCTGTGTGGTGGATGTGGATGTGGTTGAGAAGATTAGGAGAAATACACTGAGGTGGACTGGTCACGTGAAGAGAATGGAGAATGAAAGACTGACTAAGAGGGTGTATGTAGGTGAGGTGGAGGGAGGGAGAGGCAGACCAAGGATGAAGTGGAGGGATGGAGTTAAGAGGTATATGAGGGATGGGGGGGTGAGTTGGGGGGAGGGTAGTCAAATGGTGGGTGACAGAGCGACTTGGAGGCGTTTTGTCTGCAGCCACCCTTTGTGGGATTAGGGTGTCGGGCTATAGATAGATAGTTAGATTTTTGATGATTTTCAGATTTTATTTTTTGGTTTTGGTGAGTTATCAACCACTTTTAGGCTTACTTTAGCTTGCTTTAAAGCTACTGGGGGGTTTAGGTTAGCTAGAAACTTGTTTTTGGACTCATCTGAGTAGGTTTAGGACTTGGTTGGGGTGGAAACCCAAGGCTCAAAAATGTACCCCTATACTTTACATGTTAAATCTACCCCGAGATACGATACCTTGCCTACTGATGGGTTTATACTTAACCAACTGCATCGTTCAACTGGAGTATGCCTATATTGTGCATTCAGAACATTTGTTAATCATGGTGCAATTGTCACATGACCATGCAACAGTGAAGGTAAGTGCGATCATAAAGCAAATTTTTATATACAGTATATCACACAGGAGACATCCATTAAAATATGATACATGTTAGTAAAACAGTTCTCGGCAATTAAATTAAATCACTTCATTTTCCGTAAAATATTAGATACGCACAGTATTATGTTCGAAAATGAAACCTCCTGTTTATGAACATTAAAATAAAATAAATAAATAAAAAACTATATATGCCAATCTATAGAAAATAACAAAGGATACTAGCAACATTTCATTGCAATAGGAAATCTGGAAATACTGCATTACTTTCGTACAAAATTAATAACGAGTTAGACTGAGTATTCTATGTTTTGGTGCGTAGATCCCTGGCACTTTCCCCCCATTCCCCACCCCCAATGTTGTTGGTGTTATTGTTGAGATGTTGCTGCTCCTGCACTTCCTTCTTCAACACTGAAGTCGAATCCTTCGAAGACCAGGGCTGAAACAACGGAGTTGTTCTCGTCATCTGGTGCAGCAGCATCAACAGGGTTTGAGTTGTCGGAGGTGGATATACCCGGATGTAAGCCGGCCAATCATGGCGTCACCATGCGCGACTTTCAAATTATGCCACCCGGCCAGCTGTCACTTCACACATAAGCTTGAGACTTTCCCCATGTTGATTATGACCTGCTGCATTAACCCTTTCAGGTCTCCTGACCACTATCGTGGCTTTCTTGGCAGGGGTCTCCAAGCCACTCCCATGGCAGCATATTTAGGCATGAAGGAAAACTGTTGCATGAGGCTGGTGAATGAAATAAGGATACAAGCTGCTCCCCAGACCCCTCTGCTTCTACCAGACATGCGCAGATCACAGTATTTTAGTTTACACAGTCTGGGAAGAGCTAATCATGGTGAGGGGTTGGGTTGCACGTATTTGTTTTATTATACTGTTGATCTGGCAATGTTTTTTACTATTTTGGTATCAGACAGTTCATTTAGCAATACAATATTGTTTGCAATATATTTTTACTGCTCTGGAGGACACATAGCACACCCCCCAATTGGCCTCCCCCTCTCTCTCTCTTACCTCCCTCCTCTCTTTCATAACCCCCTTCCTCCACCCTCCTACCTCCCACCGATTCCCCACCCCTCTACCTTCCACCTTTCCACCCTCCACTCTCCCTCCAATCCTCCACCTCTACTTTCTCCACCCTCCTACCTCCCACCAATCCCCCACCCCTCTACCTCCCACCCTCCACCCTCCACTCTCCCTCCAATCCCCCACTCCTGCCTCCCGCCAACGCACATAGCTGTAGCGTCGCAGACAAGCAAGAGATTTCCGCGTTGTATATCTCAATAGTTATTTATTTCCTGTGTGTCAGAGTGTCTGATTAAAGGAAAATAAATACTGATTTATGATTTATGTTTCTAAGGTTGTTTCTGTAGCCTTTTATACACGTACCATTCATTTATCTGTTACCAGGCGGACATACACGTGCAGCGAGTGTTGCCTTTTTCATTGACAAATGATTGTTAGTGTCTCCTTACTTTTTTCTGATTTATATTTCATAAGTTTTTCACATTTCCTGGTTATACTTATAACACCGTCAATTTTGAGAAATAATAAATATTTGATCACTGTCTCTACTGCTGCCTGTAAGTACACAGGATGATATAGCTAGCAACAATAAAATAAACATACGTACATACAAAAGGCAAGCTCGTAGGCTTACCCCCACGTCCTCACCCCCCCCTCATAATCCCTTGTACAGGTAACTCGCACGGAACACGATCTCACGGAACGCGCTCGCAATTATACACGGTAAGGGCTGGGATACATATAAGACAACGTAAGATTAAAAAAACATTATTAAAACTACAAATTAACGCAGGAGAGGCCTTTGAAAGATCAAATCCTCGAACGTCACCGCAGCGCACGGTTTGTTTTGATTACGTGATGATCTAGGCGGGAAATTATTCAGCGAGAGAGACATTCCCGAGTACAGTAGCACAGTATTTGTAAGTTAAATATTTACAGTACTGTACTGTTCTGGTAAGTTTATGTGCAACTTAAAGTACTATTAAATAACGTTAAAGCAAGAAATAAAGTCTTATAACCAGTTTACCTGATATGCGTCAGAATATTGCCTTTTTTATTTGTTCGTTTTTTCCACAGTACTGTACAGTATTTGTAAGTTAAATATTTACTGTTCTCGTATGTACTGTACTTGTAAGCACTTAAATAAAGTTAAATCATTAAATAAAGGCTTGTAACCAGTTAACCCGAATTATATGATTATCCATGATCGGCGTCGGAATATTGCCTTTTTTGTTTGTTCGTTAAACTCTTACTGTACTGCTTTTCTACAGTACTGTATTTGTAAGTTAAATATTTACTGTTCTGGTATGTACTTGTAAGCAATTAAAGCATTAAATAAAGCCTTGTAACCAGTTAACCTGATTTATGTGATTACCCATGATTGGCATCGGAATATTGCCATTTTTGTTTGTTCGTTAAAGACTTATAATAAGAGAAAAATACATTTTTGTCTTGGTATCTTTACCTATTTGCTCAGGTTTGCTGTAATGGTTTGGATCATTTGATGCATTGCAACTTGTAGAAAACTGTGAAAACTTTCGGGAAGTGAACGAAAATCTGGGACATGAGACTGACCTTGACTTCACCCTCTCATGTATCATCTGTCAGTTCACCACCTGCTATCGTGATGAGTGGATGTACGATTTTTTCGCTCGTGGCCATGCCTAACCACACATAGTTACACCCATTATCTCGACCCAGACAGAAAATACAACCTTTTTCCTCCCTTGCAAAACACAAACAACCACCCTGTTTACGAGACAGCAATATACATTGCGAAAATAACAAAGTAAAATGATAAAGATGAACGTAAAATGATAAAGATGAACATGTTATGACGGAAGAAGTACGTTTTCCCCGTCTGTAAACGTATTTATTTCTGCTTTGTATCTGTATTCGTAATAATTAGATTATTGTTAGTTCTGAAACTGCATTACGATTCTATTTTTTGCCATTCTCGTGGTGTGGGAGCTGAAAGTTGTGACACAACTTCCTTATTGCTAATCGGACTGACCCTCCACTTTATTCTCCCGTGGCAGAGTCTAGCCTTGGAGGACGTGCAGTTTTCTCATTTAGGACTGAAAATTCAACTCTTTCGCTCCCTTTTCCAAGCATGGGCACAATGATAATGTAAAAAATAACTCGAAACTACCATAAACATGTATCAAAAAGGTGAAAATGTATTCATAACATTTTTTTTTTTTCCAGCCATTCCTAACAGATTATGTACTGAAATCATTCGATATCACAGTACTGCATTTCTAAGTTAAATATGTACTGTTCTGGTATGTACTTGTAAGTTAAAGCACTGGTACCAGTTAACCTGATTTATATGATTGCCTATGATCGGTGTCGGAATGTTTCCTTGTGTTTACGTACAGTATTTGTGTGTTGAAGTTTTGCTCTGGAGTACTGTATTTGTGAGTTATAACATTAAATAAACCTTCTAAACACTTAAAGTGCTTTCTAGTGATTACCAGTGACAGATAACAGCAAAACAACACATTTGGGGGGGTCTAGGGAGCAAAATACGGAGTAGTTTAAATATACGCGATTTCGCACCTAACACGGCATGGTAGGAACGAAACCCACGTGTTCCGTGTGAGTTACCTGTACTTGGAAAAGACAAGCTCGTAGGCTTACCCCTGTGTCCTTACCCCCCTTATAATCCCCCGTTTCCCCTCCTTTGTCACTAGACCTCAAGGTATGTACTCTAGGCCCACTAGGTCAGTTCCTTTGTGTTACTATTGTGATGAAGAGGTCACGTTGTCCGCCCGGGTCAAAGATATCTGACCCTGCATGCCCTTCAACTTCATGTGAATCACAAGAGCCCCCTGATGACCCAGCACGTCTTTCAACATCACATGGGTTACCTAAGCCTCCTTGTACGCCAGTTGCCCCCCCCCAAAAAAGCCACCAAGAATAATAAGCACGCCTGAGGCTGTTGCACTGGTTACTGCATCGTCTGATGAATATTCGGCAGAAGAGGAGGAAGAGGAAGAGGAAACTGAGGAGGTAGGACTTGCAGGAAGTCTGTCTGGCATTGAAGCACTTGGAGAAACTTCTAGTAGTGATTCCAGTGGCAGTGAAGATGGCCAGGCAACACCTGTTCAATTCCAATGTGGTGAACGTAGGCAGCGTGCTCGCCATCCTGCACCTGTGTATAATTGGACTGACGGGGATAACTTCGTGCCCCATATGTATGATTTGCATGAGTGAAGTGGTCTAGATGACACATGTAACATTACTGAGGATTCTACATTCCTGGATTATTTCCAACTGTTCTTTGATGCAGCGATAATGGACCTCATTGTTAGTGAAACCAACAACTACTTCACATTCACAGATGGATTCACAAGGCTCTCCCAATTCTCACGTGCACATAGATGGAAGGACACATCTGTAGATGAGTTGTATGTCTTCCTGGCACTGACTATGCTTATGCCTCTGGTCAGGAAACATGCAATAAAGGATTACTGGAAGAAGGATTCTCTTACGTATCTACCTGTTTTTGGCAGGTACTTATCACGAGACAGATACATGCTGCCTCTGCAATACCTTCATTTTGCAGACAATATGTCAAAAGATCGAAGTGATTCACTCTGCAAGATTCGTCTAGTTTTGGAGGCAGTAAAGAGTAATATCGCGAAATACTTCCATCCATTCCAAAAGCTGGTCATAGATGAAAGCCTGATACTCTTCAAGGGTCGTTTGAGCTTTCGTCAGTTTATTCCTAGTAAGGCCCACCGCTTTGGAATAAAATTGTTTGTCTTGTGTGACTGTGAAACAGGTATTGTGCTGGACTTTATAGTGTATACTGGAGCAACAACAGTTATACCAGCAAGAGACTCACTAGGAGTGTCAGGTGCAGTTATCAGGAAATTGATGAATAAGTACCTGGGTAAGAACCATTTGTTATACAGACAGGTGGTATACCAGCCCAGCTCTCTCTAAATTTCTTCATAACAATAAGACTGGCTCTCGTGGCACTGTGGGGCAGAAGAGGAAGGGGATGCCACAGTTTCCTCGTCTTGTCCGTGGCCAAGTTGACAAAAAAAAAGAGCGAAGAAATGCTTGCAGTGAAGTGGACTGATAAGCAGGATGTCTATCTCCTTACCACTTTCCATAAAGGTGAAATGGCTGATAGTGGCAAGGTGGACTCCAGGACTCAAACCCATATCATGAAGCCTGACATTGTTATGGACTACACCAAAAACATGCGGTTGATAGACTAAGCAGACATGCAAATTGGAAACGTGGAATGTCTGAGGAAGTCACTGAAGTGGTACTGCAAGCTTTTCCTCCACTTAGTAGATCTGTGTGTCCTGAATGCATACAACTTCTATCTCATCAAGATAGGTGAGAAGCCGACCCTCAAAGATTTTGTACATGACCTGGTGTATGAAATGCTGACAAAGTATGGCTCAACTACTTCTGCGTATCGTAGCCGCCCTGCTGCTGATAACGGTCACCAGCCAGACATGTTGGAATGCCGAGAATATATGTCTAGGGATTACCTGGCAGAAATCCCTCCAACTAGAACAGGTAAAAAGGGAATCCAGTAGAGTGTTGTGTGTGCAAATACAACTCGACGTGCCAAGAAACGAGTCAGAAGCAAGTGGAAGTGTGCCGAATGTGATGTTGCTCTGTGTGTTGGTGCCTGTATGAGGGACTTCCACAGCCTTGGAGTGTACTAAAGCAAAATAAGGGCAAATTAAAATAAATTAGTAGTAACTAGTAAGTAAGTGATAGTTCTATAAGGATTTTTTAACTATTTAGTTTGTTGTTTGTAAGGAAAACATCTCAAGAATCATTCACAAATCATGTGAGATATAATGTACATATATGAGTGCACTGTTTTTATGGAAAAACATGGAAACAAACAATGCAATCATGTCGCCTACGCACCAAGAAATCACCTACCCACCGAGGCAGCAATACTCACGACGCTACCACACACCACTTACTATGCAACTTCCCATCATTTTTGCAGCACTTGTATGGTGAGTAGAGCTCTAATGATTTATAGGCAGATGTGTATTACTTCCTTGTGCATGAATATCCTATTTTTTTCTGCATTTGCAAACCTTGACTTTTTTCCAAAAAATGCGTCTCTCAAACGTGACATTGGGACCTATTTGAGACCTGAAAGGGTTAATGTTTACCGTGAAAGCACAAAAACACGTTACTCACGGCTTGACTGTACTATTTCCAATAGGCTTGCTGCAGGTCAAAATATGTCCCCCTCCCCCCTTTTATATTTCAGTCTCAGGGGTGGTATATCCTTTATCAATTATTTCTTGAAGTTGGAGTGGCCCTGGTGAGAGAGGATAGTGTTTGGAAACTCCCTGTACTGTTCTTTGCAGATGATACTGTGTTGTTGAGTGAAGACGAAGGGGAGCTGCAAGGCTTGGTGGATGAGTTTGGGAAAGTGTGTAAGAAATGGAATCTAAAGGTGAATGTAGGGAAGAGTAAAGTGATGGTCTTTGAGACAGGTGAAGTCAGTGAATGTACAGCAAGGTTGGATGGTGAGGAATTGGAAAATGTGAGTACGTTTAAGTACTTGGGTAGTGTGATGAGTAAGGATGGAGGTTTGGAGGGTGAAATGCTTGAAAGGGTACAGCAGGGAAGAAAGGTTGCTGGTTCTTTGAAAGCAGTGATAAGAAACAGGGAAGTGAGCATGGAAGTGAAAAAGTTACTACATGACAGTATTGTGATACCAACTCTAACGTATGGAAGTGAAGCTTGGACGTTGTTGGAAGGACACAAGTCAAGAGTGAGAGCAGTGGAAATGAGTTATTTAAGAGGAGCCTGTGGTGTCACATGGAGAGACAGGCTGACGAATGAGGATATAAAGGAGCGTTGTGGTGTGGATGTGGATGTGATAGGAAGCGTTATGAGGAACACACTGAAGTGGTTTGGCCATGTGGAGAGGATGGAGGGTGAAAGACTGACGAAGAGAGTGTATGTGAGTGAGGTGGAGGGGGAAAGAGGGAAGGGGAGGCCGAGGATGAGATGGAGGGATGGGGTGGAGAGGTATATGAGAGAGGGGGGTGTGAGTTGGGAGCAGGGCAGTGGAATGGCGGGGGACAGGGCGACTTGGAGGCGATTTGTTTGTGGCCACCCCAAACGGGATTGAGGCGTCTGGCAATAGATAGATAGATAGACAGACATTTACATACAGTAATGTAGCCTTCCTACATTTATGGATAGGCTTGAAATGCTTTTCATAGTTCACCACAAATGAACTCAAGTGGTGCCAAGATCCATCTAAACTGGTTTTCTGTGACTGGGGAATTATCTGTTTCCGAAACTTTCATTTTTTTTTTTTCTAACTCCACACAATATCTCTTAATTCCTTGAAACAGATGATGTCTCATTCCTACTATCTCCAGAGAATTTTATTAAATTTCATGTAGCTCTCTCAGACTGAAAAGGTTAAAGAATGCTTTAATTAATCCCTCTGGCTCAGAAACTCTCCCCTACTCTGAATAAAATATGTTCGTTTGTTCATTCATTTTTGAAGGCTCCAATATGCTTGCATGCGTCAGCCTTGGTCACCTAATGGAGGCTCTCTATGCTGTTCGATCTCTAGCAGCTTCCCTATTCAGTCCCTTATCCCTCAGGTCACACTCACTGACCTCGTCTCAGATCTTTTTTGGTCTACCTCTCGCAACCCTACCCCTAACATTAACACTATAGCATATCCCGGTTTAACAATGCAAATGGTTCAGTAAAAACCCATTGCTAGGCAGGGTATTGTATCTCGGAGTAGATTATCATTATCATGTAAAGTATAGGGATGCATTTTTGAGCCTTAAGGTTTCCCCCCCAACCAAGACTTAAACCCACCCAAAAAAAAAAAAAAAAAAAAAAAAAAAAAAAAAAAAATTAAAGCCAATCTAAATGGCCTTACAGCTGTAAAAGAAGCTAACCTAAGCCTAAAACCAGTGCCCGTCTCACTAGTACATAATCAAGGTCACTGGAGAATGCAATCTCCGACTCGTATTCAAACTTGGTAGAGAAGCAGCAGCATCATTGTATACAATCCCACCATGAGACGGTCCCAGGACAATTAAATAAACATCTGTTATGCATAATAATAATGTATCAATGACGCAGAATCGTCCAACATAAGAACTATTGTGACAGAGAAGCACTGATATTTTTGACGGGGAATTCTCATGACAGGAAATGCGACGGATGATGCGATTGGGATAGCCTTTTCAATGGCCCATCTTTATATCGTTTTAGTTACTATTCTGGTTGCTTCGCTTCTTTGTTTTCTTCTCTCTTACTTTCCAACATTATTTTAGAAATTCCTTTGTATTTTCAAAGCATTTTCCTTGAACAGCCTGAATGTAAACACATGATTTATTAATCGATGATGCAATCGGGATAGCATTTTCAATGGCTCCTATTTATGTCATTCCAGTTGCTGTTCTGGTTGCTGAGCTCCTTTAGTTTTTTCTCTCTTATTTTCCAACATTTATTTAGAAATTCCTTTGTATTTTAAAACATTTTCCCTTGAACAGCCTGAGTGTAAACACATAATTTATCGACCTATGATGCGACTGGGATGGCCTTTTCAACGGCCCCTCTTTATGTCTATCTATCTATCTATTGCCAGACGCCTCAATCCCGTTTGGGGTGGCCACAAACAAATCGCCTCCAAGTCGCCCTGTCCCCCGCCATTTCACTGCCCTGCTCCCAACTCATACCCCCCTCTCTCATATACCTCTCCACCCCATCCCTCCATCTCATCCTCGGCCTCCCCCTCCCTCTTCCCCCCTCCACCTCACTCACATACACTCTCTTCGTCAGTCTTTCACCCTCCATCCTCTCCACATGGCCAAACCACCTCAGTGTGTTCCTCATAACGCTTCCTATCACATCCACATCCACACCATTCATCAGCCTGTCTCTCCACGTGACTCCACAGGCTCCTCTCAAATAACTCATTTCCACTGCTCTCACTCTTGACTTGTGTCCTTCCAACAATGTCCAAGCTTCACTTCCGTATGTTAGAGTTGGTATCACAATACTGTCATGTAGTAACTTTTTCACTTCCATGCTCACTTCCCTGTTTCTTATCACTGTTTTCAAAGAACCAGCAACCTTTCTTCCCTGCTGTACCCTTTCAAGCACTTCACCCTCCAAACCTCCATCCTTACTCATCACACTACCCAAGTACTTAAACGTACTCACATTTTCCAATTCCTCACCACCCAACCTCGCTGTACATTCACTAACTTCACCTCTCTCAAAGACCATCACTTTACTCTTCCCTACATTCACCTTTAGATTCCGTTTCTTACACACTCTCTCAAACTCATCCACCAAGCCTTGCAGCTCCCCTTCGTCTTCACTCAACAACACAGTATCATCTGCAAAGAACAGTACAGGGAGTTTCCAAACACTATCCTCTCTCACCAGGGCCACTCCAACATCCACTACCCTACCTTGTACCTCTTTTATTACCCCATCCATGTACAGATTGAACAACCATGGAGACATGACACATCCCTGTTTCAAACCAACCGTCAAAGAGAAAAATTCACTTAGTTCACCATCCACACGCACTGCAGCCTTCGCACCATCGTACATACTCTTCACAGCATTCAACAACTTCCCATCTACTCCATATATTCTTAACACTTTCCACAATCCTTGTCTATCCACCCTGTCATATGCTTTCTCCAAATCCATGAAAGCCGCATACAACTTCTTTCCCTTCTCTAGAAACTTTTCCACTAAAGATCTAAGAATGAATATCTGATCTACACAACTTCTTCCCTTCCTAAAGCCTCCCTGTTCTTCTCCAACTAATTTCTCTGTTCTATCTCTAACTCTGTCTATAAGTATCCTACCATACACTTTTCCTATTATACTAAGAAGACAAATGCCCCTATGATTACCACACACTTCTTTTTCCCCTTTTCCTTTGTACAAGGGAATAATTATACCTGACTTCCAATCCTCCGGGACTCTACCTTCCTCCCAGGCCAATCTGCACATCCTCCACATCCATTCTACTACTATCTCTCCCCCATGCTTCAGCATTTCACCACACACTCCATCAATTCCTGGGGCTTTCCCCGATTTAACTTTCTTCATTGCTTCCACAACTTCTGTCTTATTGATTTCTTCCTGTCTTCTCACCTCCCTCCTTCTCCCAGCCATTCCCCAGCCACTTATACTCGCATTACTTCCATCCTCTACGTTCAACAATTCCTTAAAGTGTTCTCTCCATCTGCTCACTTTTTCTCCCTTCTCCACTAGTAATCTACCATTTTTATCTTTCACTCCCCTGCTAACTTCACTTCCACCCTGTCTTACTCTTTTCACTTCTCTCCAGAACATTTTCTTACAGTCCCTCCACTTTACACTCAAATTCCTGCCAAATTCCTCATCCACTCTCTTCTTACTCTCTCTTACTAATCTTTTCACCTCTCTCTTTCTTTCTACATATAACTCTCTCTTCCGCCTCTCAACTTCTTCCACGCCCCTACTTCTCATCCATTCATTGTATGCTTTCTTCTTTTGTGCCACAGCCTGTTTCACCTCTTCAGTCCACCATGCTGTTCCTTGCACCCCCCTCCATCTTCTCTTCCTTCCACACACCACATCACATGCTGCACATATTTCTTCTGTAAATTTCTTACACACACCTTCCACGTCACCCATCTGCTCCAATTCATATTTGCCCAATCATTCCTCCACTTCTCTCTTATACTCTGCCTTTTTCTCATTTACGTATAATAAATAAATAAATAATAGCCAGACGCCATGTATCCCAAACGGGGTGGCCAAGGCTTAGAGTTAATTGTTTTACAGAGAGGGGCACTAATCCTCCACCAACCCCACTTGACACGTAGGGAGAACGTTATGCCAACAGAAATTCTGATGTTCCCAGGCGGTCACCCATCCAAGTACTAACCAGACCCAACGTTGCTTAACTTCGCTGATCGGACGGGAAGCGGTGTACTCAACGCGGTATGGCCGTTGGCCGTCATTTTGGTAAATGTTCTGGTTGCTAAGCTCCTTCATTTTCTTCTCTCTTATTTTCCAACATTTATTTAGAAATTCCATTGTATTTTCAAAGCGTTTTTCCCTGAACATCCCGAATGAAAACACATGATTTATCTATGTCACAGTTTTCATCAATGCATAAAATATTTACTCTTTAAGGTTTTCATAATTATTAATATTTATTAAAAATTATTATTATGTATTCCATGATAGGTTAGTTGTTCAATGGTCAAAAACAAAATATTCTTTGTTGTATCGCCTAGTTGTCCACACTGTTTTGTACCTCATCTGATGGGTGAGAATCCGTACCACAAATGACACTGTTCACTCCATCTACGACTAGAACACATTAATCTAAGTCTAAAAACAGTTTATAAATCAATCTAAACAAAATTCAAGTCTAAAATATCATTAAAATCAGTAAAAAAAAAAAAAAAAAATCGTGAAACCAGGGATAGGCCTACAACAGGGTGGTATTTCTACTCCCATCACTATTCCGGGGTATCACATCTAGGGGTATGGTAAATCGGGGTTTTTATTACCCCCCATCCTCACTACATGTCCAAACAATCTCAATCTACCTCTCCTTATCACAACACCAATACATTCTAGTCCCATCCTACCTCTCAACTAAAAAAAATAATTAATAAATAAATAAAAATAAAAATAAATAAAATGAATATTATCAAAGCGAATCCATTCATCCATCCATCATCCAATCCTATATCGCTCCACAGAGGAGCGAAGGAACCTGGTGCTAGGCAAGTTGGTCCTGACATTTAAGATGAGACTGACTTGCCTCACTCATCCCCGTGTGGCATTACGTGAGCAATAAACCTCAGCCACCCCTTGGATATGAACCAACACAGGTTCAATCCAATTGGAGCACCTTAATTACACACTAAACCACCAGGTGCCACAATTTGGTTATATGGTTACCACCCTGCATTGTAAATGGTTTCCTAGTGTACAGGAAACCAATTGGCTCGTCACTCAGTGTACAGTCGCCCATAGGCAGAAGCAAGAGGAAAAAATGAAGGAAGGAAAGACAGAAGAGGAGAGAGGTTATTTTAAGCTGTACACTACTAAGAGTTTATTGCCGATGACTCAATATAAATGAGCAGAATTTTTGCAAGTCTTTGATCTGCTGGAACCATGCAATGAAATATATTTAACATGTACTGTACAGAGCATATGCTTCATTTATGCAAATATTATTCAGTATCATGGTAATTCATCCTTTACTTAATCAAAGAGGAAACAGTATTTCCAAACAGCTGATTATTTCTATTCAAATAAAAAAAGGAGGGGAGGCTGCTTCCTTACACCTTATACCAATAAACATGTTTGTTTATAGCCATCAGCTGAGCTGCCAGCATTCACATTCTGAAGTTGGGTAGAATCCTCTCCAAACCCAGTATAAACCTGTACAATACTGTGACTGGATGCGTGAGTTACAACAGACATGCAATTTAAGTAAGGGGCTTACAATGGATTGGATATACTGTCACATAAATAAGTTTTGGGTATGGCCTGAAATGAGTGTCAGGTGCACAGTGTGTGTACAACAGATTGTACAGTACCATAGAACAACATCTTATCATGCTTATTACAATACACAAGGGTGTTTTTCTATGTCTGAACAGTAAGGTTATAGGGTTTTATACAGAGTTAGACCCCCACCGGGTGGGTATTATGTCAATTTCCATCAGTACATCACCTTCAAACACCCCTCTGGCCACTACACATCTGATAATTGGGAGTTTACTGTATACCTTTTTCACCTAATTATTACTATCACTGTATGATTCTCCTAGGCTTAACAAAAGACCTCTCATTTTAAAAGGATTAATAAAGACTGACTGTGGTAGTCAATACTGATAGGGCTTTAATGGTGAATAAATGAGAGTGGTCCATTCAACTGGACTGAGTTTAGTTAGTTTCACCTATTCTCTACTTTTTTTCTCCTACCTTACCCCATCCTTGAGTGGTAAAAGAGGTAGCTATGGATGATGATGGTGATGTTGATGATGATGACTGTATCAGATGGGGACACAAACCTCCCTCTCAGTACACAGTAGCAGGTGCTTGTGAGAAGACCTGTGTTTAATGAAATATCCTTTTTACAAATACTACTTCCCAAATACAGCTAGGTCTTGATATAAGATTGTTCGTTATGCGATATATCAAGAGAATGATGAATCCCTGTACTTGATTCTGATTCCCCTCATATACCCACTTTCAAGATTCACACAAGATACGTACAAGCTGTATTACAGAATCTTTCAGTAGACAAAGCTACTGGTAAAGATAAAATTCCTTCAATAGTACTTAAAAACTGCTCCCCAGTGTTGGCTCCTGTACTGGCAAAATTTTTCCACTTATGCATCTGTACCTCAAGTTTTCCAGCTTCTGTGAAAGAAGCAAATATCCACCCTGTTCCTGAAAAGAGGGCCACCTCTGATCCCTCAAACTATAGACCAATCGCTATAACCTCCGTTCTCGGTAAAGTATTTGAGACATTAATAAACAAACATATAGTCAAGCACCCAGAAATCAATAATTTCATCAATGATCGGCAGTATGGGTTTAGACAAGAACATTCAACTGTAGACATTCTTTACCTTCTTACCCATTAGATTAACAAAACAATAGACCAATATGGTCAAACACACACAATAGCACTTGATGTTTCAAAAGCATTTGACAGTATATGGCACCGGGCCTTATTGTCTAAGATGTCACACTATGGTCTTGCATCACTGGTTCCTCTAACTTCTTCTTACCTTCATAATAGAAAAATATGGGACATGGTAGCTGGAATTTATTCCCAGTTTCATCCATATAAATGACCTCCTATCTGTCACTCACAACCTAATACACTCTGAAGCTGATGACTCGACACTTCACAGTTCTTTCATATTTAGTACCTCCTTTACCCAATCTGATATTATAAATTCCCAAGTAAACACAGCAATTTCAATGAACCAGGAACTTTCTAAAATTAGTCAATGGGGACAAACAAATCTGTTCTCATTTAATGCTCTTAAAACTAAATACTGTACATTAATTTCTCCAACGGAAAGAATCCCTCAGACTCCCACAGAATTTTAAATGATGTCAATATTCCCATATCCACTACAACTGATATCCTAGGTGTCACACTAAACACCAACCTAAGCTGGACAGCTTATGTTAAATCTCTTGCTAAAAATGCTTCTAAAAAATTCGGACTTCTGCACAGAGTTCGTGAATTCTTCACTGACGAGCAGTTGGCCACAACATACAAAAGTCATGTGCATTCTCAGATTGAATATTGTTCACCATTGTGGAGTGGATGTGGAGCAGTTGCAATGGGGCAGTTGGGCAAAATTCAAAATAAAGCCATTAGATTAATCAATAATCCTGCCATTAAGCAGGACCTTCCTCCATTATCAGTATGTAGAGATGTTACTTCTTTAGCATTATTTTACTGATATTTTTACTGTAAGCGCTCTGACGAACTTGCTTCAATTGTGCCTCCCTTTCACATTTTCTTCCAAAGTACTCAGGCAGCTGGAAGCGCCCATGAATTCACACTCTCTCCCCTGCAATGCAGAACCTCTGCTTATCAAGATTCATTTATCCCTACAACTACTACTCTCTGGAATACACTTCCTGGGAGTTGCTTCTCACAGACATTTAATCTACTTTTATTTAAAACTGGTTGTTATAAATATTTTATGAATGAAGGATGCCTGTAAGCACCTGAACTTTTTTTTTTTTTCCTTTGTTTTTCCTTCTGCCATTTGTTGTCTTAAAAAAAACAAAAAAACTAAAAGTTACAATCACTTTCACAATAACAATATAGAAATTCTATCTATCTATCTATCTATTGCCAGACGCAATAATCCTGTAAGGGGTGGCCATTTGATTTCGAGTTATTTGTTTTACAGGGAGGAGCATTAACCCTCCACCAACCCACTTACTGACACATAGGGAGCACGTATGTTTTGGTTATATGGTTACCACCCAGCGTTGTAAATGGTTTCTTGGCTTACAGGAAACCATTTGGTTTGTCACTCAACGTAAAGCCACCTGTAAAGGAAAGAAAAGCAATAAGAAGTGACAAGAAAGATGGGAGAAACAGGAAGAGAGGAGGGTAGGCATAGAAAAAGAACAACAAAGGTTAAGGAAGAAGTAGGCAGCACTACATCAAGTGAGTGGATGATGGTCGCTACCACCTACCACCGATATAGAAATTCGCTTATAAAATAATCCCTCGATAATCCCGATGTCCATTATCCAAATGATCCATTCAATCTACCTGTATGAAACAGTTATACATACAGTAATCCCTCCACTATCCAACGTAATAGAGCCAAAGTCATGTCCAGAAAGTGGTCCTGTCCGGATAGTGGGCAATAGTCTCCTGGACTTGTACTTATGGACCCTCACTCAGAAAAACACCTATACAACTCCCTCTGGACATGCATAGCACCTATTTAAGACCCAAATCACACCAATAAGGGACATAAAAGACTGAAATAAATGCAAAAGAACCATAAAGTGAGGTTTTTGAGGTAGGTTTATACAATATTATACATTCTGGGTACTTACAAGTCCCTGGCTCCTGGACTGGTAGTTATGGACCCTAACCTAGCCTAACTCAGAAAAACACCTCCCTACTGCACATGCATAGCACTTAAGACACTACATATTCACACCAATAAGGGACATAAAAGAGTGAAATGAGGTGTTTGAGGTAAGTATAGTATGGAAAATACAGTACAGTATGGTATGACACATTCTGCCTACTTACAGCAAGTCCACGGCCATCTCGATGAATAACCGCCTCCTCTCAGACTCTGACAGTAAGAAGGATTTCCTGAAGCACTTGCAGTACACTGTTCATGAAGTCTTCCACTGAACTTAGTCATTCGCACTCAGAAGTCCATTCTCTTCACACTCCGCACTCTTGTCTTACTTATGCTCCACTGTAACTTAACAAGTGTTGCACTCTGCACTTTAAGTCTTTTCACTCATAAAACCAATTTCAAAACAAATCACAAGTTTATTTACATTAAATTTTGTCCAAAAATTGTTTACCTTTTTACTCAAATTTCTAATTTCTTAACAATACTGTATGCACTGTTTTTCTTTCACTGCACAACACTAAATTCCCGTGTGGTCTACTGGAGAAGTTCTTGCTGTTTAATCACTGTCAGAGTCTGAGAGTATCGCTGGGAGGTGACCTAGGGGTGCGTCTTTGGGTCATGGTGATGGCGTACCCACTGCAGACGACTCAGAAGATAGACGCAAACTCACGTCGAGCGGTGACTCCACCATGGCTGATGTGCTGGGCTGTGGCTCGGAGCATGAGGGCCTGTCTTGGGGAGGCAACGGAGTGAAGCCTGGGCTGGGCACAGCAGGGGTCACGGGCCTGAAAAAGCTGTCAATTGTTGATTGACGCAAGGAATGACAATTCTGATGATTAATGATGCGCTGCCTGAAAGCATGCACTTCCTCCGCAAGTCCCAAGGGCCCCATCTCCCTCAGGTAGTCCAGAACGAACTCTAGGTGTTCCCGGAGTGCGCTCAGCTTGGGGATGGCTGGAGTTGTGTCATGCTAAGAGGAGTCCGCATCATCGTCGCCGTCCTCGTCGGAAGCTTCAAGCTGGGTACTGACACCTGCAACTGAAGATGCAATCTTGATATCAGACCGGGTCTGATACCAAGGATCACCCTCGTCGTCATCCAACCACTCACACACTTCTTCCACATCAACATCGTCGCCGTGCGCACGTAGACATACATGGAAGTCATCCATGTCGAAACCTAGGAAATTGTACTCCACATCCGTTCCGAGAAGCAGACGAGACCAACCATTTTCTAGAGTCTTGACAGGGATTTCCTTCCACGCACTGGCCCAGTTGTAAATGGCAGACTTGATGTTGTAGCGGCGAAGGTTTTCCAAAGTCCGCTGGCCTCGCATATCCCGTCCCTCCCTGCGCTCATCCTCGTCCTCGAGAACAACCATCACCTCATCTAGGAACTTCTGTCGGTATAGGCGCTTCGTTGCCACGATCACTCCTTGGTCCATTGGTTGGATGAGAGCAGTAGTATTAGGTGGCAGAAACATGCACCTAATGCAGCCATTCTCAGCCACCAAGTCCTTGTCGCATGGGTGGGCAGGTGCATTGTTTGTCGAGGAGAAGGAGGGCCTTTACCTGGTCGTGTGGGATTCCCAGTTTCTCCGTCTGGTAATGGATGACCTCCTTGACAAAATGGTGGTGGAACCAGTCTTTGAAGATCTGGGCTGTGAACCATGCCTTCAAGGAATGGTACCAGACGACAGGGAGGACATCCATCACCCCACGAAGACACCGAGGCTGATTTGCACGGCCAACAATAACGGGCTTAAGCCGGTGCATGCCGTTAGCATTGGCACAACACAAAGCTGATATCCGTTGCTTGGAGAGCTTGCGGCCAGGTACACGCTTCTCCATCTCCTTGGCTAGAGTGTTCGTAGGCAAAGAGCGATAGAATAAACCAGTTTCAACAGCGTTGTAGACTTGACTGAGAGTGAGGCCCTCCCTATCGATCAAGCCCTTCACCTTGTGCCGAAACTTCTCTACTCCATCCTCGTTGGCGTCCAAAGCTTCGCCATGAGACTTATGGTTGGTAAGGCCATGTCGTAACTTGAATGTGAAGAGCCAACCCTCGGATGCCTTGAAGTCTAGGGCGTCATGACGCCTTGCGAACTTCTCAGCAGAAGCCTTCAGCTCCGTACCACGTACCATCACACCAGCAGCATGTTGCTGTCGATACCAAATCAACGTGGAGTGGTCGACTTCAGCAAACTTGGGAGTAAACATCATCTTCCTTTCCACGTTGTGTTTGCTTTTCGACGAGAAGTCAGCCGTGTACTGCATGAGTTTGTCTCGGGATCTCTTAATATCAAACAAAGTAGATTGGGCCAGGTTGAACTCACGGAGGATGCGTGACGAAGACCATCCCGCATCTACTTTCTCCAATATCTCCCGCTTCCTCCCCAGAGTCAGAACCACTCTCTTCCTCTTCTCAGGCGGTGGGGCCATCATCACACACAAGAAGGAGAGGCACGAGAGCAGCAGGAGTGCCTGCAGCAGGTAAGGCACCACCACAAAAACGAGCACGTGGGCAGCCATGACGACGAGCGTTCACTCACGACAAGAGACAGGCAGAAAGTGGGGAGGATGCAGGGGCACTCTTGCAGACGTCGGAGGACTGACGCACCACAACAAAGCTGTCTCGCGCCGCGCATGCCAAGTTCAAATTACGGATGGGAAAAAATCTTCTTTTTTTTTCAATTTTTTTTGCGGTTTTCGGACCATTTTGGGAAAATTGGATCCTAGGACGATTATGTCCGGTAAGTAAGGATGTCCGGAAAGTGGGCTTCCGGAAAGTAGAGGGATTACTGTACTTTTTTCCATATTATCCGGACAAAATGCTTGTATCCGGGTGGAAATTATGGCCGCACAAACGTTTCTCGCCTGCCTGGGTGGCAACAGCCAGGTGGCGCCATGATGATAGGCTGGGTAATTCACTCAGCATCCGTTAGAGACTCCCTCAGTCGTTCCCAGTTCCCGCCCAACAACCGTATAGTGAACAGTTCCTCTCGGACTGTTGTTATGGCAAGGCATGAGGTGGCTTTTGTGGTTGTTCCGTACCTGCTTCAGGCCTTGCTATTCCTTGCATGCCTCTTCCTAGGGTGTGTAATGATGCTCCTCCACCAGGGAAATGGAAGAGGGTAGTGCTCTGGAGAAGAAGCGGGAGATCCTGGGTAAGACTGATGCAGGATGGTCTTAAAGAGTATGATCCTGCAGTGGTGATTGCTTATCTGTGGTTGATGGGTCTGCTTGACCATGGTAATTGCTTGGCTGTGATTCATAGATCTGCTTGACCAGACAGAGTATTTTTAAACAACAGGAACAATTGTTGTTCAATGTACTGTAGTGGCCTTTTACGATGGCTATCAAAGTTAGGTTATGTACGAAGTGGGGTCAGGGGAGAAGTCCACTGTCCAGACGGATCCACTTTCTGGTCACGCCATTGGCTCTATTACATCAGATAATCAGGGGATTACTGCAATTATGGTGGTTGCGAACGACAATCCCATGCATACACGTGCCTCTCATGCATACAGATAGTCACATGTTTGAGCAAAATTGGCCATCCAGTGTTTACATTCCTTATGATCATCTCTCTTTCATTTTGTATCATAATCCCATAAGGGGTGGTCATCTGCCTTTGAGTTACTGGTAGTTGTTTTACGTGGGAGGGGGGGTCACTAACCCTCTACCACCCCACTTGTTGATGCATAGGGAACACATGTGGGTTAGTTATATTGTTACCACCCAATGTTATACATGGTTTCCTGGCTTAAAGGAAACCATTAGGCTTGTCACTCAATGTAAAGCTACCTGAAAAGGAAAGGAGAGTAATAAAAAGTGACAGGAATGATGGGAGAAACTGGAGGAGGGAGGGTAGACACAAAAAATGAATGATAAAGGTGAAGGGAGAAGTGGGCAGTACTACAACACGTGAGCAGAACATGGTCACCACCACCTACCACAGATAATGATGATAATATTGCATTACCTACCACAGATAATGATGATGATGATAATGCATTTCGCAAACACCTTTTAACAAAATGAACAGAAAGCCTTCAATACATGGGCATTATTACCTGAAATGATATAGTGCCATAGTCAGGCCACTGGTTGGCAAGGTGTTTCTCTCCCTCAATGTAATAGTTTGAGAAGGTGTCAGCAGCAGCCAAGACAGCAATGGTCAGGTAATGCATGTACAAACTCACGAGTTGTTCCAGAGGCAGCAGAAGGACTAACACACCCTGGATCACAGCTGGAAGATAAAAATGATACACAATTATCATCATCTTCATTATCTTAATCCTCACCTTTTTCCCACTAAATCCCTAGAATATGAAAGAAATTCTTTTTTTTTGTTTACACTTATTGCAATTACATAATTTTGTTCAAATTAAAAAATGACTCTGGTACTGAAGGGGTTTATTAAGGTAAGGTGTAATGAAGTTGAACAGTTACAATATTTCAATACATGGGAAAGTATGGGGAATGAACATGCTTATGCATCTCATTCAATTTCAGTACAGATTATGTATACAATTATATATATATATATATATATATATATATATATATATATATATAGACCTCTAGAAATATATATATAAATATATAGATATATATATATATATATATATATATATATATAAAAGTTAATAATCATCTTCCTTTTTTATCTTTTTTTCCCAAGGAAAGCTAAACCCGAGACTATTGTAGTCCAGAAATACAATACAGTATCTGAAGGTAAATGACTGCCCTACACTCCAGGTTGCATTACATGAACATGCAACTCCAATCACTTCTTGGTGAATTAGAACTGGTGCAAATGCTACTTGACCTTCACCCCAACTGGCACTTTAAACCACTAACCCACTTGCTATGTCTCTTTCCTTCCCATCTGTCATTGCCTTTATCACCAAGAAGAACTGCTCTGATACCATCTAACCTCCTCAATACAGTGATGCCCTTTTGTAGTTTAACCCCTTCACTCCAATGACATGGTGATGGAAATGGACACCTTCACCTGGTGGCACTGATATAATCGCACAGTTGAGCTGCCTGGTTATACAAACGTCTCCCAACCCCCTCCCTATCCCCCAAAAGGATGGACTGTGGAAGAAGGAAAACTCTTGCCTGCTGTCTACTGAGTTCACATTCAGATGAGTCTGGGGGCTGCAGTTACTACCTCTACTCCAACAACATATTTTTATTTAACTGCAGGGGCTAAATACAGCCTTCATAAGGTCGTTCAGTATGAGAGTTCTTTCCTAGGTTGCATAAATATCATCTGAAGGTTACAAGAATGAAATAAATACAAATCATCAGATTGAAGGGGTTAATCTTGCTGAGGACTGTCCCTTGTGGAGATGGAGTTACTGCAAACTATATCTAAGCCCTCCATTTCAAAAAGTTTCCCTTAAACTGGGTTTAATCATCTGGTGGTGCTAACCCTTTCAATCTCATTATGTATACAGTAAACTCTCCATTATTCGTTGTCGCAATATCTGGCAAAATTATGCACAAGTATTCGGTGCAAAAATGGAACATAATCGGCATTTCTATGCAATATTCGGCATCGAGGTGCATCAACTGGCTTGTACTTGGTAGAATCTTGCACCGTATTACTGTACTGTATCATTATTATATTTTATGCTTAATTTTCATCTTTTACTCATAGGAAAGTTTTTAGGATAGAGGGTTGTGACGGACAGTAACGCAATGTCTGGCTTGATGCCGAATATTGAGCTGATGTGGGGTACTATGTAATATCCAGTGTTTCGCTTTATTCAGAGTAAAGCTTGGCCGAATTACGCTGCATAACTGAGAGTTTACTGTATTTAATATTATTCTTGCTACCATCTGATGATATAATTCAAGTTTACAGAGACCTCCAGTAGTAAAGGTGTTAAAGAAGGCTATATCTAACCACTTCAATTAGAGATGTCTCTTCTAAGCTAACTACAACTGCATGAAAGAAGCATGAATACAACTGAAAATATGACATGAAGGTGATGCAGTTAAGAATATAATAAAAATAATTAAAAAACAAAGCATGAAGATAATGAGTGAAATAGAAAATGTTATCACAGTGAAGAGGTCAAAAAAAAAAAAAAAAAAAAAAAAAAAAAAAACAGTCATATGTCTCCGTTAATCACAAATTATCTAATCTCAGGAAACACGTCAGCCATAGTGAAGTCTGACGTAGACAAAACTGATATAATGAAGTGGTACTGGGTATGAGGTAGGTAAGGACATCTTGTGTGGTGTAGTTGTTGTTATTGTTGCTGTTTCTGCTGGTATGGTGCTACTACTCTACGTAAACTGGTGGCTAGGGTGGGGCACCAACATCTGTACAGTGTTGCCACATTTTCCATACCCGTGATGCCTCTCTCTCTCTCTCTCTCTCTCCTGGGGAGAGATGTGTGTCACCCTGGGGAATTTTGTTTCTTTTATGAGTGACTGTTATAAACTTGTGCTTTCATTTCTTTATTTTGTTTTTATTATATCTATCTATCTATCTATCTATCTATAGCCCGACGCCCTAATCCCGCAAAAGGGTGGCTGCAGACAAAACGCCTCCAAGTCGCTCTGTCACCCACCATTTGACTACCCTCCCCCCAACTCACCCCCCCCTCCCTCATATACCTCTCAACTCCATCCCTCCACCTCATCCTCGGTCTACCTCTCCCTCTCCCTCCCTCCACCTCACCTACATACACCCTCTTAGTCAGTCTTTCATTCTCCATTCTCTTCACATGTCCAAACCACCTCAGTGTATTTCTCCTAATCTCAACCACATCCACATCCACCCCACAACGTTCCTTCACTTCTTCATTCATCAACCTGTCCCTCCACGTCACTCCACATGCTCCTCTCAGGTAACTCATTTCCACTGCTCTCATTCTTGACTTGTTTCCCTCTTGCAAGGTCCATGCCTTGCTTCCATACGTCAGGGTAGGGATCACAATACTATCATGCAGTGACTTCTTAACTTACTCACCTCCCTACTTCTCATCACTGCTTTCAGTGTACCAACAACCTTCCTTCCCTGCTGTACCCTTTCACACACTTCATCCCCCAAAGTTCCATCCTTACTCATCACACTACCCAAGTACTTGAATGCACTCACATTCTCCATATCCTCACCATCTAACATCACTGCACACTCTGTGACTTCATTCCTCTCAAACACCATAACTTTACTTTTGTTTACATTAACTTTCAGCTTCCTCCTCCTACACACTGTCCCAAATTCATTCACCAAACCTTGCAACTCCCATTCATTTTCACTCAACAATACTGTATCATCAGCAAACAGCAACACCGGAATCTTCCAAATCTCACCCTCATTCATTAGAGCCACCCCCACATCCACTGCCCTACCTTGCATCTCCTTTACAACCCCATCCACGTATATATTAAACAGCCATGGAGACATCACACAACCCTGTTTCAGTCCCACACTGAGATCAAAGAACTCACTCAGCTCACCATCCACTTGCACCGCAGCCCTAGATCCCTCGTACATACTCTTCACAGCACTCAACAATTTCCCCTCCACTCCATATATTCTTAATACCTTCCACATATCTTGCCTATCTATTCTGTCATAAGCTTTCTCCAAGTCCATGAAGGCAGCATACACTTTCTTTCCCTTCTCTAGATACTTTTCCACTAAACATCTTAGAACAAATATCTGATCTACACACCCCTTTCCCTTCCTAAATCCCCCTTGTTCTTCTCCAACTAGCTCCTCTGACATGTGCCTAACCCTATCAATGAGTATTCTACCATATATTTTACCAGTCACACTAAGAAGGCAAATACCCCTATGGTTACCACATACTTCTCTCTCCCGTTTTCCTTTGTATAAAGGAACAATTATACCTGATTTCCAGTCCTCTGGAACCCTTCCCTCTTCCCAAGCCAATCTACACAACTTCCATATCCACTCCACAACAATCTCATCCCCATACCTAAGCATTTCACCACACACTCCATCAATTCCTGGGGCCTTTCCCAACTTAATCTTCTTCATCGCTTCCACTACTTCCGCCCTACTGATCTCTTCCTCCCTCCTCTCATCTCTTCTTCTCCCAGCCGTTCCCCAACCACTTATACTTGCACTGGTCTCACTCTCTACATTCAACAAATCCTCAAAGTGCTCCTTCCATCTCCTCAATTTCTCTCTCTTCTCCACCAACAATCTATTATTCCTGTCTTTCACTCCCCTACTATTTCCCCTTTCACACTGCCTTACTTTCTTTACCTCCTTCCAAAACAATTTCTTACTCTCCCTCCATTTCACGCTCAGATTCCTCCCAAACTCTTCATCCACTTTCTTCTTACTCTCCTTCACCAGTCTCTTAACCTCCCTTCTCCTGCTCACATATACCTCTCTCTTCTCTCTTTCATCTTCTCCCCTACCTCTACTCGCTAACCATTCATTATATGCCTTCTTCTTTTGGTCCACAGCTCGTTTCACCTCATCATTCCACCATGCTGTCCCTTGCACACCCTTGCATCTCCTCCTCACTCCATAAACCGCCTCACACGCTGCGCCTATCTCTTCCGTGAATATCTTACACATGTCTTCCACCCCTTCCATCTGCTCTAGCTCATACCATCCAAAGCTTTCTTCCACTATGCTCTTATACTCTGTCATTTTCTCACTATCTTGCAATTTCTCCACTCTTCTCCCAGGAGCTCCTTCCTCATGTCTTCCCCTTCGTCTCCTCAACCACTTTCTTTGCAGCTCTACCTTGGCCATCACTAAGTGATGGTCCGAGACTCCATTCCCCCACCCTCTCCACACTCTTGCATCCAACACTTGTCTTCTCATTCGCTCATCTAATTATATTTAAAAATATTATTGTTTTACATATGGCGCCAGATGACCTCGCTGTTGTGGCGCCATCATTTGTTTTCATTGAATCATTCTCTCCCTCCTTCCTTCCTTCCCTTCCTACACCTCTCCGTCAGCTTGACAATTCACTCAACACTGCCCCTGGCCTGCCTCCCCCCCCCCTCTCTCTCTCTCTCTCTTTCTCATCTATGGTATTTTAGGATACATTTTGGTTATTTTCATTTATATTATATTTAGCTTGACTATGTAGATGCGAGGAGTGGGTTAGCTGAGCTGCCATCCTGAGTCAAGGCACAAAGGAAACTGACACAAGGAAGCTCTGGCCGGGTCAGGCTGAGTCTGTGTGTGTTGCCGCTCATGAGGGTTTAATGTCTTATTTTTTTTTACAAAGAAATTGGTATATTTTTACTTATATTCCTGCACATTATCTTATAATCATAATTGTGACATTATTACCCACCCCAGAACTCCGGTAAAAGCCAATAAAAGTGACCACATTTTTTTAGCAACACTAAAATATTTATGCCACGTTTCTGTATTGCCGTATAAATATTTCATGGATAATAAGTTTAATGTTCTTTCATATACCCTAATACATACATTAACATTGTATTCATATGTGTTTATCTTATTTGTGATGCCTTTTACATATATAACAGCAGTTTCACATTGTGAGTTTGGGAAACATAGCACCACTGTACAGAGGTTGGTGCCCCACCCTAGCCGCCAGTTTAGAGTAGTACCACCATAGTGTTGTTCTTCTTTATGCTGTTGCTTTATCAGTTCCTCACCCTGCCCTAGGGTGAGAAGGGAGGTGCAGATGATGATGAGGTTTTATCAGTACTTCATTGCTGTTGGTGTTGTTGGTACAAACTTCTAACTGTTAAAACATAAACTTATAATTGCACCTAATGGTTATGAGATAAAGTGGTTTCATTATTAGGATGCTAATTACTTATTTATTCTTTATCTACACTAGTTTATGATTCATTATTAAACTACTTATCAAATACTACTGTATTACTGACCTCAAGTTCTTTATGATTACAAAATTCCAGTATGGAAACTGCTTTAACCTCTTCAGCAATTTTGATATTAGAGTAAAACACCTTTAAGGTGGACTAATTAGGGGGGCAAGGCATCTGTCTTACTAGGCTGTCTGCCATACAGAAAGTCTATCATATGGTACCATAATTTAGCAGTTTACCAGTTATTTAATGGTGGTATGGTTTTGGGTTGGAGTCTTTTAACTAGTTTGGATATTACTGTTTCACTTTACTTTTCTGCCTAAACATAAGTCTGCCTTAAAGGTTTTTTTCCATATGCTTGGTAGCTGCTGTCAGATGACTTAATTCAAATTAAGAGAGATCATCTGTTGTGAATGAGTTAGAAATAGACTCCATAACCCCTTCAGCATAATGATGACCTTTAACAGTGTATTCAGTTAACTTTTGTATTCTGTTCGTGTTACAGTACCGCCTAACAATTAAATGCAGCCTATGAGAAATCTTGTAGTCAAAATGTTCAGCCTATGAGAAATCTTGTAGTCAAAATGTTAAAGTCAAAAATTTTATCATAACACCTTAACTATAAGCCACTATTGTACATGTTCAAGTGAAGATTATCTTTTGTCTGGCCTAACCAAGAACACGATAGTATATCTTCTACAAAGCTACTTCATCACTCAAACACTCATGCAGAGACACAATATCTATCTTTAGCCAGATGTCTTAATCCCATAAGGGGTGGCCACAAACAAATCGATTCCATGTTGCCCTGTCTCCTGCCGTTTCACTGCCCTCCTCCCATCTTATATCATCCCCTGTATCATATACAGTAATCCCTCATTATACGATGCCTCTTTATACGATATTTCGCTTATACAATGTAAAAATTTTAGTACCCTACGCCCACTATACGATGGGAACGATTTGCTACAACGATGGATCATCCGCGGCTCAGTGAACAGCGAATGTGCAAACGCAACACAAACGTCCTCACCCTGTCGGTGCTGAACCACACACACTTGTCCAACGGTCCAGCTTCATTAGCTAGCCCAGCCTGCCAGCCCAGCCCAGCCAGCCAGTTCTGACAGTGATGAGTGAGGGCTGTGACTGTGAGGCCGAGTCGGGACAATTCGCCGTCAGGAAGATTCCCCGTCATTTATTTACGTATAAGTTTATTTAGCAAGTACACTAGTTTTTTAATTATGTAAGTTATAAAAGTGATGGTGGTTTACTGTTTATATAGTAAATGTAAAATATGGCATCAAATCATGGGTGTTAAATGAAAAAATAAAAATATATTGAAACATGAATCAGCTGATTTACGATCATTCCTTCATCTTAGCATAATGCTACATACAAGACATTGGCATTCATATAAATGCCTAATGACCTTAAGTGAACGATCGACATACTTTGGAATTATACGAATAATCTTCATATTACGTCTATATAAATGTTTCGGGACAATTCGCCATCAAGTCACTTCGCCATCGCAACAATAACAAAGACAATTCGCCATCGGGACTTCTCGTCATCAGGATAATTCCCCGTCGTTTATTTTCATATCAGTTTATTTAGCAAGTACACTAGTTTTTTAATACTGTACTTGTACCTCTTCAAAGTCGTTTTAAAATATACCCAGGATGTTGTAGTACCAATGGAAATTAATGAAGACAGGTATGGGTGATGCTAGAATATAATTCAAAGTCAAGAACAGCAAGGTAGAAACAAGTTAAATATTGTCTAAAAGTGCAACTTACAAATGATATCCAAAGCCTACGTTATTGAATGAAAATAGACTTTGATAGATCCCCCTGAAAATTAGTTATCAAAGTATTAGTTAATCAGTAATAAGTATATTTATAGAATGACGGGGAATTGTCCTGACGGGGAATCATCCATATTATGACGGCAAATTGTCGACTTCATGGCGAATTGTCTAGGAACCACATAAACAACCCTACTTCCTTCAGTAAAGGTAAGAACTACTGTATACTGTAGTTTTCATGTTTTTTCCTCTTTATTCACTCTTAATGTGTTACTTTAAATGTTTAAACATAAGGATATTTCATGTGAGTGCTAAGGTGTGTGTATGTAAGAGCTTAGGCAGGTCTGGGAATGTATCCCCATTGACTCCATGTTATAATGGGCTTGCTATACGATGGATTGCTTTACGATGGGGTTTTCAGGAACGGAACCCCATCGTATAATGAGGGATTACTGTACCTCACTACTCCATCCCTCTATCTCATCCTTGGTCTCCCCCTCCCCCTCCCCCCCATCTCACTCACATACGCTTTCCTCATCTCCATCCTCTACACAGGGCCAAACCACATCAACATATTTTTGCTAATGTTAACTACATCAATGTATTTTTCCTAATGCTTTCTATCCCATCCACATCCATACAACAATGCTCCCTCATTTCCTCATTTGTCATTCCATCTCTCCAAGTAACTCCACATGCTCTGCTCAAATAACTCATTTCCACTGCTCTCAATTTTGATTTGTGTCCTTCCAACAAGGTCCAAGCTTGCAGGGTTGCCAGGTGCGGGCATTTCGCGCCAGATTGGGCGACTTTGGAAGATGATTTGCGCTTAAATTTGAACGGCTGCGCGTTGCGCTTTTTTGGGCGATTTTTGAAATGACTATGAGCATATTCGGCGATTTTGTAACATGGATGCAATGTTAAAAAAAAGAAATAAGAAGACATGGCGTATGCATGATGCAATGTTAAAAAAAAGAAGTAAGAAGACATGGCGTATGCATGATGTACTAATACTCGTATGACTCAGTAATCATTTCCCTGCCACTCCCCAAACGCATTGTGAAGCCCCAGCTACTATAATTAGCATCTCTACCTGACCTGCGTTTCCATGACCCCAAGTGTGTGTGTGTGTGTGTGTGTGTGTGTGTGTGTGTGTGTGCCTTTTGTTTTAATCCTAAGTCCTCAAGGCGCAAGGCTACGCCTTTCTAGTGAGTGCAAAGCTGGTCTTGTTAGTCTGTCTTCATATGGAAGGTTCCGAATATCATGTCTCATTTTTGTCATTCTTGTCAGCATTTTCGAACGAATTTATATCCACTCCTATATGCTGCTACTACAGTGCTAATGTCCATCACTGATGTGCAGTACAGTTAGCACCAGAGTCATAATGACCACCCAGTTCCTTCCCTACACCCTTTACCAAGCCTGCCCAACCCAACCCTGATCCCATAATTACTGACAACGCAAAGCTCTCTCCCTCTACCCCATCTACCACTCCATGCTTTCTGTACCATCCTTCTCTCTCTCTCTCTCTCTCTCTCATCCAGATTAAATCGTCTCCACTCATCCTATTATCCCCCTACTCTTCCCCAAAGAGCAATTGCCACCTCCTTGTAAATGTTACACAGGCGAGGCCATCTGACCCTCTCTCACCTGACCCCACTCTTCCTTGGTCTGCTTTCTGACCGCCACCTACTACTACTATTACTATACCACACACACACACACACACACACACACACACACACACACCTCTACAGGTTAAGAATAGAGAAGAATTACTACAATTGGCTCTCACCACTTCCAAGACTGATGGAGAAGTGTGTGTGTGTGTGTGTGTGTGTGTGTGATTTTGCTGTCTGCGCTTTTTGGGCGCATTTTCGGGATGGATTGGGCACCAACAGTACCCACTGACCTGGCAACACTGCAAGCTTGGCTTCTGACCAGTAGTGTGGGTATCACAATACTGTACTATCATGCTGCGACTTCTTTACTTCCATGCTCACTCCCTATTTCTTATCACTGCTTTCAATGAACCAGCAACCTTTCTCTCCCTGTTGTACCCTTTCAAGGACTTATCCTCTAAACTTCAGTCGTTAATCATCATCCTACCCAAGTATATTACTTAAATGCACTCACATTTTTCATTTTCTCACTATCCACCCTGACTATGCAATCAGTGAGGCTGGATAGTGAGGAACTGCACAATATCAAAGAAAAATATAAATTAAATATAGAATTGCAGTGCGGTACGATAGCAATACTGTATCTACCTACCGCCAGATGCCTTAATCCTGTAGGGGTGGCCACCAATGAATTACCTCCACATCACCCTGTCCTCTGCCATTAGGCTGCTCTCTCTCCAAGTCACACCTCTCTCTCTCACATACCTCTCCACCCCATCCCTCCATCTCATCCTTGGTTTCCCCCTTCCCCTCACTCTCTTCACCACACCCATATAATGTACACTCTTCTCGTCATTTTCTTGTTCTCTCTCCTCTTCACATGACCAAATTACATCGAGGTACTTTTTCAATGCTATCTAACACATACAATCAACACCACATTTCTCCTTCACTTCCTCATTTGTCAGTCTCTCCAAGTAACTCCACATGTTCCCTCGCTGCACTGTATTTTGCAGTTGTCATATACATAGCTCTGGTGGATTCCATGTTATAATGCTGATAAAAATTTACACTATGTAAGTATGTATGCCTACACTCTGGCAGTGCAACATACATACAGCAGTATATATTATATATATATTAGTATAAACATAAGTACAGTAAATAATTATATATATATATATATATATATATATATATATATATATATATATATATATATATACACTCAATCCTTAAGTAACACGTGGTTGAGTAACACGTTTTTGTTCTAACGCGGTCAGCATAATGAGACAAGTCATGTCAACACGCGGAAAAACTCGAGCTCACGCGGGAAGTCAGCTGGCCTGGGGACGAAATTTGAAAGCCACGCGCTATGACGTCACCCTCTAACCTCTGGGTACATTTCCTGGGCGCATATTTCCATTCTGTATGGGTATTTATCTCAGTACCACAGCCAGCCACCTCAGCCAAACAGCCCTAGTGTGATGGGATAGGTTAGAGTAGGTTAGGTTGCTGAAATTTTGCCTGGGAAGCACAGTGGGCATATTTTCGTGAAAAACCTATGGTTAGTTTTGAAACGAATGGGCAAGCGTTGTTCCTGGCTGAGGGTTCCTGGTGGTTTTTATGAATACGCATACAGAATGGAAATATGTTTTCTGGGCAAACTCAAGGCCGAACGGTTTGACGAAATTTATGGGTTTCGGCAATTTCAGGGGACAAAATGGAACGACAATGTATGCTAATCAGAAAAAAAAAAAATAAATCCTTGCGTTCTCGTAAGTTACAATTCAGTTCCACATTCTTCGTTTGATTTCATGCTTCCCAACACATTTTGGACCAACTGGGCATATGGTTATCAGTCCTTCCTCATGCCTCATCTAGTTCTTACCCACAATTATCATGGATTTTGCAGTTTTAAGGAACGAAAATGTTTGCTAATTAGAGGAAAAATTACTCTTTCGTCCATGTGTTATCGTAGCGTTCAGTTCCACATTCTTCGTTCGATTTAATGCTTCCCAACACTTCCAATTAACTGAGCATACTGTTATCAATCCTTTCTCATGCTTCACCTAGTTCCACCCCACACTCATAATGGGTTTCGCAGTTTTAGGGGACGAAATGGAACGAAAATGTTTACTAATTAGAAAAAATACTTTCGTCTATGTGTTCTTGTTAGTGTTCAGTTCCACATTTTTCGTTCGGTTTTGTGCTTCCCAACACATTTAGGACCGACTGAGCATACGGCTATCAAGTCCTTTCTCGCGTCTCAGACTCTACCTCACAGTCATATGGGTTTCGAGTTTTAGGAGACGAAACTGAACGAAAATGTTTGCTAATCACACACACACACACACACACACACACACACACACACACTGCTCGTGTACGAATTTAAGGATATGTACGATAAATATGGTTTAAGACACGGGACAGTACGAGCTTAACTCATTCCTGTAAAGATACAATTAGGTAAGAACACACACACACACACACACACACACACACACACACACACACACACAAAATACTTCTGCTCGTGTAAGTGAGCATTCAGTTTCACATTCTTCGTTCTTCTTCCTGACAGTCTTATGTTTGTCGGATTACTTCTGGGAGGTAAATAAACGTTTCATACTAAATCTGTTTCCCCCGTCGTTTTAAGTTGTATTCCGCTGTCAACTTGTTTGACACATTAGGGTTACGGCGAAATTAGGGCCTGTCCTAACCTAAGTGTTTAAACTTGCCCTAACCTAGCTTAACTATACCTTATAATTTAACCTAACCTAACGTAGCATCCAGTTGGGAAGTTGGGAGACGAAAATCACCTTTGAGTACATCAAGACAATCATGTTATGGCTTAAGGAACGTGATGATAAAAAGTGGGAAATTTTTCAGCAGGAAAAGGTAATTTACCACCCTGAAAATAGTCAGAAAAATACAGAAAACAAACTGGAGGAATATGAACTGAATTGGTAAGGTTCTTCCACTGCTTTAAGCGTACAAATACCAAAATGGCAAAAGAAAAAAAGAAAAACCATAGCATAAAAGAAAGCACCATCATAACGATTTGGAAGGACAGGGAGAAGATAAAGATCGTGCGTAGGAAGTGATGCAATCCTGGCAGCTGTGAAGGTTTATAATATGTTGTCCTGAAACTGACTGAGAAGCTTATAGGGCGTTATGTGGAGCGTCAGAGAAAGCAAACTCTCACTTTTACCCCTTTTTACCATCTTACCCCACGTATTTACCTCCACCTATACGCACCATCAGGTAAAACACTGAAAGAGATATAACTGTTGTAATTAAAAACATCAGTGGTATTAAAAATGGCATTAACAAAAACAGAAGTTGGACTGGGTCAACACCACCTCCACTGTTGAGTCTATACACTGTGCGTAGCTCCACGGTATTTTACTCCCGCCCCCCAACCCCAAAGTTGTTGTCAAAGTTTCGCCTTCTCGTATCATGTGGCCTTCGGGAGAGACGTTAGGCTGTATAGTTAGACTAAAATTTACGGGTCTGGCTGTTTTAGGGAACAAAATGGAGCGAAAATGTTTGCAAACCAGAAAAAAGGTACTCTTTCATCCATGTGTTCTTCTGAGTTAGCGTTCCGTTTCACATTCTTCGTTCGGTATCGCTCTTCCCAACACATTACTCTTCGTTCGGTATCGCTCTTCCCAACACATTTCGAACTGATTGAGCAGTTTAGCCATATGTTTAGTTTATCAGAAATGCATTGGGAAACACGATATCAAACGAAAAATGTGAAACAACGCTAACTCACGAGAACACTGGGATTAAAGTAATTTTTTCTTGTTAGCACAATTTTTCGTTCTATTTCGTACTCTAAAATTGCCAGACCCATAAATTTTTGTCTAACCATATGGCCTAAGGTCTCTCCTGAAAGCCACATGATATGAGAGAAGGCGAAACTTTGACAACAACGTTGGGGTTGGGGGATGGGAGGAAAATACCGGGGACCCATCCCAACTTTTACTTTTGTTAATGCTATTTTTAATACCATTGATGTTTTTAATTACAACAGTTATATCTCTTTCAATGTTTTACCTGATGGTAGGTGCAAGTGGGGGTAATTTACGTGGGGTTAGGTGGTAAGATGGGGTAAAAGTGAGAGTTTTGGAAAGTTGCCAGAACACATTGTACCATTATACATGTAAACATATTGTCTGAGTGACGCGGATTTGGGTACCACGGTCCTTGTCCAGTCCCTATTGCCCGCGGTACTCAAGGATTAAGTGTATGTACATGAGTGAGGTGGAGGGGGGAGGAGGGAGGGGGAGGCCGAGGATGAGATGGAGGGATGGAGTGGTGAGGTATATGAGAGAGGGGGTGTGAGTTGGGAGCGGGGCAGTGAAATGACGGGGGACAGGGCGACATGGAGGCGATTTGTTTGTGGCCACCCCGAACGGGATTAAGGCGTCTGGCAATAGATATATATATAGATATATATATATATATACAGTAATCCCTCCAATATCCGACGTAATAGGGCCATAGGCAGGTCCGGATAGTCGTCCTGTCCAGATATTGGGCTCCAGCTTATGGACTTGTACTTATGGACCCTAACTCAGAGAAACACCTATACAACTCTCTCTGGACATGCATAGCATCTATTTAAGACCCAAATCACACCAATAAGGAACATAAATGACTGAAATAAATGCAAAAGAAGCATAAAATGAGGGTTTAGACGCAGGTTCATACAATATTAACCCATACACCGCGGGCATGTTTACCAATGTTTTGCGTGTGCCGTGGGGTTATTCGGACTCCGACAGACTCTCAAAAAATATTTGCCAAAAATCAGTTATTAGTCCTAGAATATTAAAATTACATATGCTTATGGCACATACCTTCAGCTTTCTCCTGGAATGTTTGTTGAGCCTTCGTCGGTTACCGTAGGACTTGTGGAGACCTCTGAAGTTGGGTAACGAAGTTTCCACTTTACACTTCCCGACAACCCGTAATATGATTACCACAGCCAGATATTAACGCTATAAACACTACTCTATGATTTTCAAGTAGATTGGGATCCATACTCCAAAAAAAAAAAACACTGTGAAAGCAATGAAAATTACAAGCGTGTCTGACCGTCGCACTTGCGCAAGTTCGCTCTTGGTACTCTGTCATTTATTATTCATAAAACCCCTCACACTTTATATTTCTATTACTATATAACACTTATATATATCTACAGTCTTTATCCATAAGTTTCCTTCAGTAGTATTAGTTTATTGTCACTGTAGGGATTCAATTTCTTCCAGTAAAATACGTAGCAATCATTTTCTCGTCCTGTATACTAACACTGAACGTCACTTTCACCTTCACTCTCATAACTCATAGTATTCAGACATGCTAGAGTGAAACTTTCACTTTCATTACTCCTAGTATATATACTCGTATTCTTATAATACTACTCATTTACATTTCTATTTACGTCCTCTATTTTATTTACGTTACAGTATTTACATTTCTATTTTATATATACTGTACTGTGTTATGCACTGTCACTTGAAGTAACTTATAAAACTATTTTCCACTGTTCACGTATATTTATATTCATTACTTTCACTTGCTGTTTACACATTATTTACAATTCCACTTGCACTGTTTTACTAAACAGAAAGATCGTAGTCACTCTCTTATCAATTGTCAGCCCTTTACCTCTTTCCACACGAGGTTTAGTAGGGGGTAAAGGTCACAGGGCCCTTTGCATGGGGGCGAAAAGTCTTTGAAGCCAGCAAGAGCGAACAGACGTACCTCCACTTCGGAAGGTGAGAGTGAACTGATAAGGGTGGGCTGGGGTGGTGGCCTACCTAGGGAAATTCATTACTGCCAATGTTAGCCTCTTGACACAGCTAATTTATAGCAGTGAAATGATTGGCAGGAAATCTAGACAATACATTATAAATTAGGTAGTTCCAGGTGAATGTAAATATCACTTAGGCTTCTCCCTTCCCTCCTTATATGTATATTTATTACGAAAATAGATTATACGGCATATTTCAAGGGGAAATAAACAGCGAAAATTAGCGAACGAGTGCACGTGAGGTGTTGTTAGGTGATAACTTGCCAATTCCAGGTGTATGGCACTCTCACTTACATTATTTCTTGTATATATTATTTGGTATAAGAATAGGGCATAGGGCTTATTTCAATGGATGAAATCAGTGCAAAATTCCAGGGAAGATTTACTTAGTGTAGCACGGCCGGGCAGGCGAGAGGATAGGGTAATGGAGGGGGAGTAGGGAGGGGAGTCAAGAACGGGGAGAAATGGCTAAATTGTCAACAATGGATGGGAGTACAGATGAGATTAGGAGTGCTGACTAGTGTTGGACACTGGCAGTACTGATAGATGATACAAGTCCCCACTTGGAAGCCCGGGTGAATTCAAAATAACACAGAATCACAAAAGCGACGCCCCGCAGTATGATCCCTTGCTCCCAAGCGTCACGAAAGTGACGCCCCACGGTTAAGGGGTTAAACATTCTGGTTATTGGCTCCTGGACTGGTACTTATGGACCCTAACCTAGCCTAACTCAGAAAAACACCTTCCTACTGCACATGCATAGCTCCTAACACCCTATTCACACCAATCAAGGACATTAAAGAATGAAATGAGGTGTTTCAGGTAAGTATAGTATGGAAAAAAGTACAGTATGAAACATTCTGCCTACTTACAGCAAGTCCATGGCCATCTCGATGAATAACCGCCTCCTCTCGGACTCTGACAGTAAGAAGGATTTCCTGAAGCACTTCCAGTACACTGTTCATGAAGTCTTGCACTGAGCTTAGTCAATCACACTCAGAAGTCCGTTCTCTTCACAGTGCGCACTCTTGTCTAACTAATGCTTCATTGTAACTTATTAAGTGTTGCACTCTGCACTTTAACTTTTCCCATTCTTCTAATAATTTTCTAAAGCAAAAACAAACAAGTCTATTTATGTTAAATTTTGTTCCAAATTAGTCTTTTCACTTACAACTGTAAATCCTTAACACAACACACTGTTTTTTTCACTGCACAACACTGTAAATTCCCGTGTGGTCTAGTGGAGAAGTTCTTGCTGTTTAATCACTGTCAGAGTCTGACAGTATCACTGGCAGGTGGCCTAGGGGTGCGTCGCTGGGTCGTGGTGATGGCGTACCCACTGCAGACGACTCTGAAGACAGACGTAAACTCATGTCGAGCGGTGACTCCACTGTGGCTGATGTGCTGGGCTGTGGCTCGGAGCATGAGGGCCTGTCTTGGGGAGGCAACGGAGTGGAGCCAGGGCTGGGCACAGCAGGGGTCACGGGCCTGAAAAAACTGTCAATCGTTGATTGACGCAAGGACCGACGATTCTGACGATTGATGATGCGCTGCCTGAAAGCACGTACTTCCTACACAAGTCCCAAGGGCCCCATCTCCCTCTCACAGTCCAGGTGTTCCAGGTAGTCTAGGACGAACTCTAGGTGTTCCCGGAGTGCGCTCAGCTTGGGAATGGCTGGAGTAGTGTCCTGCTGAGAGGAGTCCGCATCATCGTCGGAATCTTCAAGCTCGGTACTGACACCTGCAACTGAAGACGTGTTCTTGATATCAGACAATGTCTGATACCCAGGATCACCCTCGTCATCATCCAACCACTCACGCACATCGTCCACATCAACATCGTCGCCATGCGTACGTAGCCGTGCATGGAAGTCATCCACGTCAAACCCTAGAAAATCGTACTCCACATCCGTTCCGAGAAGCAGACGAGACCAACCATTTTCTAGAATCTTGACAGGGACTTCCTTCCATGCACTAGCCCAGTTGTAGAGTGCAGACTTGATGTTGTAGCGGCGAAGGTTTTCCAAAGTCCGCTGGCCTCGTGTGTCCCGTCCCTCCCTGCGCTCGTCCTCGTCCTCGAGAACAACCATCACCTCGTCCAGGAACTTCCGACGGTATAGGCGCTTTGTTGCCACTATCACTCCTTGGTCCATGGGTTGAATGAGAGCAGTCGTATTAGGTGGCAGAAACATGCACCTAATCCGGCCATTCTCAGCAACAAAGTCCTTGTCGCACGGGTTGGCAGGTGCATTGTCAAGGAGAAGGAGGGCCTTTACCTGGTCGCACGGGATTCCCAGTGTCTTCGTCTGGTAATTGATGACCTCCTTGACGAAGTGGCGGTGGAACAAGTCTTTGAAGATCTGGGCTGTAAACCATGCCTTCAAAGAATGGTACCAGACGACAGGAAGGACATCCATCACCCCACGAAGACACTAAGGCTGCTTTGCACAGCCAACAACAACAGGCTTAAGCCGATGCATGCCATTAGCATTGGCACAACACAAAGCAGATATCCGTTCCTTGGAGCGCTTGAGGTCAGGTACACGCTTCTCCGTCTCCTCGGCTAGAGTGTTCGTTGGCAAAGAGCGAGAGAAAAAAACAGTTTCGTCAGCATTGTAGACTTGACCAAGAGTGAGGCCCTCCCTGTCGATCAAGCCCTTCACCTTGTGCCGAAACTTGTCAACTCCATCCTCGTTAGCATCCAAAGCTTCACCATGAGCTTTATGGTTGGTAAGGCCATGTCATAACTTGAACGCGAAGAGCCAACCCTCGGATGCCTTGAAGTCTAGGGCGTCGTGAAGCCTGGTGAACTTCTCAGCAGCAGCCTTCAGCTCCGTTCCACGTACCATCACACCAGCAGCACGTTGCTGTCGATACCAAATCAACATGGAGCGGTCGATTTCAGCAAACTTGGGAGTAAACATCACCTTCCTCTCCACGTTGTGTTTGCTTTTCGATGAGAAGTCAGCCGTGTACTGCATGAGTTTGTCTCAGGATCTTTTGATATCGAACAAAGTAGATCGGGCCAGGTTGAACTCGCGGAGGATGCGGGAAGAAGACCACCCCGCATCCACTTTTTCCAATATCTCCCGTTTCTTCTCCAGAGTCAACACCATTCTCTTCCTCTTCTCAGGTGGCAGGGCCATCATCACAGACACTAATAGGAGGCCCGAGAGCAGCAGGAGTGCCTGCAGCAGGTAAGGCACCACCACAAAAGCGATAACGTGGGCAGCCATAAAGTCGAGCGTGAACTCACGGCAAGAGACAGGCGGAAAGTGGGGAGGATGCAGCGGCGATCTATCGGACGTCGGAGGAATGACGCGCCACAACAAAGCTGTCCTGCGCCGTGCGCGGCAAGTTCAAATTACAGGTGGGAAAAATTCGTCCCCCCCCCCCCCGGACCATTTTGGGAATGTTGGATCCTGGGACGATTATGTTCGGTTAGTGGGGATGTTTGGATATTGGGCGTTCGGATATTAGAGGGATTACTTATATATATATATATATATATATATATATATACAGTAATCACTCCTATATCCGACGTAATAGAGCCATTGGTAGGTCCGGTTATTGGTTTTGTCCGGATATTGGGCCCCAGCTTATGGACTTGTACTTATGGACCCTAACTCAGAGAAACACATATACAACTCCCTCTGGAAATGCATAGCACCTATTTAAGACCCAAATCACACCAATAGGGCACATAAATGACTGAAATAAATGCAAAAAAACATAAAATGAGGGTTTAGAAGTATGTTCATACATTAATAAACATTCTGGTACTTATGGACCCTAACCTAGCCTAACTCAGAAAAACACATTCCTACTGCACATGCATGAGGTAAGTATAGTATGGAAAAAAGTACAGTATGAAACATTCTGGTAAGTATTGTATGGAAAAAAGTACAGTATGAAACATTCTGGCTACTTACAGCAAGTCCCTGGCCACCTCGATGAATAACCGCCTCCTCTCGGACTCTGACAGTAAGAACGATTTCCTGAAGCACTTGCAGTACACTCTTCCTGAAGTCTTGCACTGAACTTAGTCAATAACACACAGAAGTCCGTTCTCTTCACAGTGTTCACTTTTGTCCAAATAATGCTCCATTGTAACTTAGTGTTGCACATTAACTTTTCCCCTTTTTTTCCAAATTTCCAAAGCCAAAACAAAGAAGTCTATTTACGTTAAATTTAGTTTCCACTGAGTCTTTTCTCTCAACTCGAAAACCTTAACACAACACACCGTTTTTTTTCACTGCACAACACTCAAAATTCCCATGTGGTCTAGTGGAGAAGTTCTTGCTGTTTATTCACTGTCAGAGTCCGAGAGTATCACTGGCAGGCGACCAAGGGGTGCATCGCTGGGACGTGGTGATGGCGTACCCACTGCAGAGGACTCTGAGGAAAGCCGCAAACTCTCGTCGAGCGGTGACTCCACCGTGGTTGATGTGCTGGGCTGTGGCTCGGAGCATGAGGGCCTGTCTTGGGGAGGCAACGGAGTGGAGCCAGGGCTGGGCACAGCGGGGGTCATGGGCCTGAAAAAACTGTCAATCGTTGACTGACGCAAGGACCGACGATTCTGACGACTGATGATGCGCTGCCTGAAAGCACGCACTTCCTCCACAAGTCCCAAGGGCCCCATCTCCCTGTCGCAGTCCGGGTGTTCCAGGTAGTCTAGGACGAACTCTAGATGTTCCCGGAGTGCGCTCAGCTTGGGGATGGCTGGAGCAGTGTCCTGCTGAGAGGAGTCCGCATCATCGTCGCCTTCGTCGTCGGAATCTTCAAGTTCGGTACTGACACCAGCAACTGAAGACGCGATCTCGATATCAGACAATGTCTGATACCCAGGATCGCCCTCGTCGTCGTCCAACCACTCACAAACATAGTTCACATCAACATCGTCGCCGTGCGTACGTAGCCGTGCATGGAAGTCAACCACGTCAAACCCTAGAAAATCGTACTCCACAGCCGTTCCGGGAAGCAGACGAGACCAACCATTTTCGAGAGTTTTCACAGGGACTTCCTTCCATGCACTAGCCCAGTTGTACAGCGCAGACTTGATGTTGTAGCGGCGAAGGTTTTCCAAAGTCCGCTTGCCTCATGTGTCCCGTTCTTCCCTGCGCTTGTCCTCGTCCTCGAGAACAACCATCACCTCGTCCAGGAACTTCCGACGGTATAGGCGCTTTGTTGCCACGATGACTCCTTGGTCCATGGGTTGAATGAGAGCAGTCGTATTAGGTGGCAGAAACATGCACCTAATACGGCCATTCTCAGCAACCAAGTCCTTGTTGCACAGGTGGGCAGGTGCATTGTCGAGCAGAAGGAGAGCCTTTACCTGGTCGCGAGGGATTCCCAGTGCCTTCGTCTGGTAATGGATGACCTCCTTGACGAAGTGACTGTGAAACCAGTCTTTGAAAATCACAGCTGTGAACCATGCTTTCAAAGAATGGTACCACACGACAGGAAGGACATCCATCACCCCACGAAGGCACCGAGGCTGCTTTGCACAGCCAACAACAACGGGCTTAAGCCGGTGCATGCCGTTACCACTGGCACAAAACAAAGCAGATATCCGTTTCTTGGAAAGTTTGCGGCCAGGTACATGCTTCTCCGTCTCCTCGGCTAGAGTGTTCGTTGGCAGCGAGCGATAGAATAGGCCAGTTTCGTCAAGCATTGTAGACTTGACCAAGAGTTAGGCCCTCCCTGTCGATCAAGCCTTTCACCTTGTCCCGAAACTCGTCAACTCCATCCTCGTTAGCGTCCAATGCTTCGCCATGTGGTTTACGGTTAGTAAGGCCATGTCGCAACTTGAACGCGAAGAGCCAACCCTCGGATGCCTTGAAGTCTAGGGTGTCGTGAAGCCTTGCGAACTTCTCAGCAGCAGCCTTCAGCTCCATTCCACGTACCATCACACCAGCTGCACGTTGCTGTCGGTACCAAATCAACGTGGATCGGTCGATTTCTGCAAACTTGGGGGTAAACATAACCTTCCTTTCCACGTTGCGTTTGCTTCTCAACGAGAAGTCAGCCGTGTAATGCATGAGTTTGTCTCGGGAACGTTTGATATCGAACAAAGTCGACCGGCCCAGGTTATACTTGCGGAGAATGCGGGAAGAAGACCAACCTGCATCAACTTTCTCCAATATCTCCCTCTTCTTTTCCAGAGTCAACACCACTCTCTTCCTTTTCTCAGGTGGCTGGGCCATCATCACACACACTAAGAGGAGGCCCGAGAGCAGCAGGAGGCCCTGCAACAGGTAGGGCACCACCACAAAAGCGAGCACGTGGGCAGCCATTGCGAAGAGCGTAGGTCCAGTTGCGGTGAGAGACAGGCGGGAAGTGGGGAGGATGCAGCGGCGCTCTATCGGACGTCGGAGGAATGACACACCAAAACAATGCTCTCCCGCGGCGTGCGCGGCAAGTTCAAATTACGGACAGGTTATCGTTTATTTTTTTTATTTTTGGGGGATTTTGGACCATTTTGGGAATGTTGGATCCCAGGACGATAAGGTCCGGGTAGTGGGGATGTTCGGTTATTGGGCGTCCGGATATTAGAGTGATTACTGTATATATATATATATATAAATATATACTCAATCCTTGTATATCGCGGCAATTTGGGTCTGGACCACTGCCGCGATTTACAAATTCCGTGGTTTATAAATAATAACTCTTACGTGAAAAATGAATTAGGGTCTGGACTTTGGCCAACCACCCCCTACAGCACCCTACCTACACCTATCTAGGCACCATCAAACACAAACATACAAATTTAGGAATATTCAGTGCATGTATTTAATAGAAATAAGCAATGTTAAGGGATCTCACCATAATCCTATGACGATATTGCTTAAGTGAATGAAGTGGGGTGGTGTTGGGAAGAACTTAGAACCTCTCAGCATGAGGTGGGGGTGCTCCCTCATGCTGTTCTCCCTTCTCCAGCTCCTCTGCCTCCCTCAGGAAGCCCTCAAAGTCTGCCTCAGAGATGACAGATGCTACGTTATCCATGTCCTCAGTGTGTGAAGGGCCAGACTGTTTTTGTAGATCATCCTTATGGTCGACTCGTTCTTCCCAAATTCTTTTGCCAGTCTTGCAAACTTCTCTCCCTTCTCAACATGACTAATGAGCTCCAAACGTTGACTGTACGACAATGGCGGCTGCTTCTTGATGCCATACTGCTTAGAGTGCTTCATCGGGGGTTCGGGAGGGGCCATGGAAGGAACGAGGTGGGGGGGAAAGTGCACAAAAAAAGGCAGGTAGCTCTCGTACTCCACGGAGATGCTCTGTAGTATGCGGGTTGGCGGGCAGAACAACAACATGGTGGCATTAGCATGCACACTTGCCACCAGGGACAGGTGGTGATTGGTTGTTGGGTCGCAATTTTCAAATTGAATGCCGCAGTTTACGATTCTCCTCAGAAAAAGCCCACTTCGGTGCCTAGATCCGCGATTTTCGTGATTTAACAGCGATTTAAGGGTGCTGGCAGTCTGACAGCCATTTAGCCGCGATTTACGAATCCGAGATTTATAAACACGCAATTTACGAGGATTGAGTGTATGACTGTAGTAGGTGGGGGCGCTCACCATCCACTCACTCAATGTAGTGCTGCTTTTGGAGGTCTGCCCTGTCCTCTCATACGTCCTTCTTTCCTTCCATCTTCTTCTATCTTTCTTTCCTTCATTCTTTCCTCGTCCTTCTACCTACGGGTGACTTTATACTCCCTCTTCTGTCTTTCATTCCTTCATTTTTGCTTTTCCTTCTGCCTATGGGTGACTCTACACTGAGTGACAAGCCAAATGGTTTCCTGTACACCAGGAAACTATTTACTACGCTGGGTGGTAACCATATAACCAAATTTTGGCGCCTGGTGGTTTAGTGGGAAATTATTGCGCTCCAATCGGATTGAGCCGGTGAAGGTTTATATCCAAGGGATGGTTGGGGTTTATTGCTCACGTAATGCCACTCAGGGATGAGTGAGGTTGCTCACTCTCATCTTAAATGTCAGGACCAACTGACTAGCCCCGGGCTCCTACGCTCCTCATGGGGCAATGTAGGATTGGATGATGGATGGATGGATGGATGTATATATATATATATATATATATATATAGCTTGAATATGGCTCTCTCTTGTATTTTGTTCTTCTCTTGGAGGGAACTGTTATTGCAGGCTCATGGCTTCTGGTTCCTTCTTCCTCGCATAAATAAAAATATATATATATATATATATATATTTGAAGGTTAGATTGAAACAAGGATGTGTCATGTCTTCATGGTTGTTTAATCTGTATATGGATGAAGTTATAAAAGAGATAAAAGATAGGGAACTGGATGTTGAAGCAGCCCTAGTGAGAGAAGGCAGTGCTTGGAAACTCCCTGTACTGTTGTTTGCAAATGATACTGTGTTGTTAAGTGAAGACAAAGGGGAGCACAAGGCTTGATGAATGAGTTTGGGAGAGTGTAAGAAACGGAAGCTAAAGGTGAATGTAGGGAAGTGTAAAGTTATGGTCTTCGACATAAGTGAAGTCAGTGAATGTATAGTGAGGTTGGATGAGGAGGAAATGGAAAATGTGAGGCATTTAAGTGCCTGGGTAGTGTGATGAGTAAGGATGGAAGTTCAGAGGATGAAGTGCTTGAAAGGATGCAACAGGAAAGAAAGGTTGCTGGTTCCTTGAAAGCTGTGATAAGAAACAGGGAAGTGAGCATGGAAGTGAAAAAGCTACTGCATGACAGTGCAGTAAAACCTCAATTATCCGGGAGCCAACAAACCGTAACTGGAACTAAACCGGACAATTTAAAGAAAAATTCTAAAATCGATCAACCGGGGAAAATCCAGGACCTAACCAGCCTTTCAAATTCACCGCGCAACCATCCCGCCCGAATGTGGCTTTTGGGTGGGTTGGGAGGTGGGTTACTGCAGCCTACTGGAGCATTGACGAATCATGGGTGCATACACATTACACATTACTGTATTACTGTATTATTGTATATATTGTATGCTATGTTCTGGAGTGGATATGGAAGTTGTGTAGATTGGCTTGGGAAGAGGGAAGGGTTCCAGAGGACTGGAAATCAGGTATAATTGTATATTTATAAAAAGGAAAAGGGGAGAGAGAAGTATGTGGTAACCATAGGGGTATTTGCCTTCTTAGTGTGACTGGTAAAATATATGGCAGAATACTCATTGAGAGGGTTAGGAATATGACAGAGGAGCTAGTTGGAGAAGAACAAGGGGGATTTAGGAAGGGAAAAGGGTGTGTAGATCAGATATTTGTTCTAAGATGATTAGTGGAGAAGTATCTAGAGAAGGGAAAGAAAGTGTATGCTGCCTTCATGGACTTGGAGAAAGCTTATGACAGAATAGATGGGCAAGGAAGGTATTAAGAATATATGGAGTGGAGGGGAAATTGTTGAGTGCTGTGAAGAGTATGCACGAAGGAGCTAGGGCTACAGTGCGAGTGGAAGGTGAGCTGACTGTGTTCTTTGATCTCAATGTAGGACTGAAACAGGGTTGTGTGATGTATCCATGGCTGTTTAATATATACATGGATGGGGTTGTAAAGGAGGTGCAAGGTAGGGAAGTGGATGTGGGGGTGGCTCTAATGAATGAGGGTGAGATTTGGAAGATTCCGGTGTTACTGTTTGCTGATGATACAGTATTGTTGAGTGAAGATGAATGAGAGTTGCAAAGTTTGGTGAATGAATCTGGGACAGTGTGTAGGAGGAGGAAGCTGAAAGTTAATGTAAACAAAAGTAAAGTTATGGTGTTTGAGAGGAAAGAAGTCACAGAATGTACAGTGAGGTTGGATGGTGAGGATATGGAGAATGTGAGTGCATTCAAGCACTTGGGTAGTGTGATGAGTAAGGATGGAACTTTGGGGGATGAAGTGCGTGAAAGGGTACAGCAGGGAAGGAAGGTTGTTGGTTCACTGAAAGCAGTGATGAGAAATAGGGAGGTGAGTATGGAAATTAAGAAGTCATTGCATGATAGTATTGTGATCCCTACCCTGACGTATGGAAGCAAGGCGTGGACCTTGCAAGAGGGGAACAAGTCAAGAGTGAGAGCAGTGGAAATGAGTTACTTGAAAGAAGCATGTGGAGTGACATGGAGGGACAGGTTGACGAATGAAGATGTGAAGGAACGTTGTGGGGTGGATGTGGATGTGGTTGAAAAGATTAGGAGAAATACACTGAGGTGGTTTGGCCATGTGGAGAGAATGGAGAATGAACGACTAACTAAGAGGGTGTATGTAGGTGAGGTGGAGGGAGGGAGAGGGAGGGGTAGATCGAGGATGAGGTGGAGGGATGGAGTTGAGAGGTATATGAGGGAGGGGGGAGTGAGTTGGGGGGAGGGTAGTCAAATGGTGGGTGACCGAGCGACTTGAAGGCGTTTTGTCTGCGGCCACCCTTTCCGGGATTAGGGCGTCGGGCTATTGATAGATAGATAGATAGTATGCTATACATATACACAAGTTATATTAATTCTATGTATTATTACTTTAATTATTCTGTATGTGGTATTATTACTGTATATGCAAGTCATGCAACTTCTACAGTGTACGGTGTAAAACAACAGGAAATGGGTGTTATTCAAACATCTGGAAAAATCGCTTTTCTGGCATTTTGAATTCCCTGTGGATGCCGGATAAATGAGGTTCTACTTGTGATACCAACTCTAACGAATGGAAGTGAAGCTTGGACCTTGCTGGAGGGACAGAAGTCAAGAGTGAGAGCAGTGGAAATGAGTTATTTGAGAGGTGCATGTGGAGTCACATGGAGAAACAGATTGACAAATGAGGACGTGAAGGAACGTTTAGGAGGAACACACTGAGGTGGTTTGGCCATGTAGAGAGGATGGAGGGTGACTGACTGACGAGGAGAGCGTATGTGAGTCAGGTGGTCAGGAGGAGAGGGAGGGGGACCCCAAGAATGAGATGGAGGGATGGAGTGGGAGGTATATGAGAGAGGGGAGTGTGAGCTGGTAGAAAGGCAATGAAATGGCAGGGGACAGGGTGACATGGAGGCGAACTGTTTGTGGCCACCTCTTACGGGATTGAGGCATCTGGCGGAGGTAGAATCGGTAGAGAGGCGGCCTGCAGTCCTAATGGACCCAGGTTCGATTTGAATTTCTTAAAAGGCAGACTTTTCTGATCTACGAGATGACCCGCTGACAAGTCATAAAAGTAACCCAACTAATACCAGTACACCCGATCTGTATGAGATAGCCCTAGCATGTATTCAATATGGATGGTGGATGTTAGTGGTGAGATGTGGAGATGCAGGAGACTGCTGGGCCCCAAGGAGGACTACTGGAACTTGGGAATAGGCCCTGAAGCCTTTGCCCAGAGTTGGACACATTAAAAATAAATAAATATATATACAGTATATATATATATATATATATATATATATATATATATATATATATATTGTTACATAGCCTATGATTTCATCATCCTTTGTGTAATTTTAACGCACAGTATGCTGCATGTTTGATCACGAGCGTGTTCTGCCTCAGTCCCCCCCTTCTACCGTTATAGTAGAGTAAGTCGTCCTTTCTGTTGTTCAGAGCAGGATTGTCAACTCTTTGTCCCCATGGCTTCATTTGCGTGTCCTTCTTACAAGTTGTATCAAGCTCTGCCGGCCCCTATATACTGAGCTCAGTCTCTGCATTATTGCCACTTAGATCTACTCCTCATTTTGCTCACATCTCTGTCCTCCCCTGTACAGTTATTATTATTGTGAGTGCTCAGGAAGTCTCCAACCATCTAGCAGCTGTATAATTTGAGTATGAGTGTTGTTGCATTTTGTTCTTCTACTGTATAGCATAAGTTGTTAGTTTGTAGGCCTAGTGAGGTTTTTGTAATTTATGTAAGGTTCTTATTGTTAGCCATTGTTCATAATAGTTTGTATCTGTAATAACTTAACTTGCATTAACTGAGCATTACCCAGTGTATTTTCATTTTATCAGGGCTGACTTAGATAAATTTACTCTTGCTAATTTCGTGTTAATAGAGGCTATTGCAGTTAACCATATATTTAACCTGTTTTTTGCCATTACATTATCCTTATGAGTCCTGAATGGTTTGTTGTTAGTTTGAGCATTAAACTGTAACTTGTAATTTTACCTAACTCTTTTGTTTTGAACCTGGAACTTTACAGGAGAGTAGTGATTTTTAGTATTCTCACTTAAAGTGTACATTATCTTTCTCTGTTCCGTAACATAAATTTGGCGACCTCTTATCAGGATATTATCATAAGGATATTGTTTGATATTTTGTGACTGTGATTTATTCATGATGTCTACTATTACTACACTTGATGAAGCCAAAGATTTTTTGTCAAATGTGCAAACAGTGTGTAATGTTGAGAAAAGAACAAAGAATGAACTTAAGCTTGTTGCTCAACAATTGGGAATTGCTGTTCGCTCTCATCATTCTAAAGATCAAATTGTCGGCATGATTAATAAAAGCTTGTTTAATGTAACTCCTCCAAATGAGCAAATGCAGATTGAATTAGTTAAGTTACAGCTAGCCCTGCAGGAGGCTCAGGCTAAGCAGGCGGAGTCTCGTGCTAAGGAGGCTGAATTTCAGGCCCGTTCTAAGGAGGCTGTGGCACAAGTTGAAATTGCTAGGATTCAGGCAGACCATGAGTATTGCATGAAACAAGGTGGAACTGGATCATCTAGCTCTGATGATTTTGATGTGGCTAAAAATGTTAAACTTGTCCCTCCTTTTAATGAATCTGATTTAACAAAGTATTTTCAGTTGTTTGAGAGGGTAGCTACAGGTTTTAATTGGCCCAAAAAAAATTGGCCAGTACTCCTTCAAACTGTTCTCACCGGTAAAGCTCAAGTAACTTACGCATTTTTGCCGCAGGATCAATCTGATAATTATGATGTAGTTAAGAGCTTGATTCTTAAGGCCTATGAGCTTGTTCCTGAAGCCTATAGAGTAAAATTTAGGACAACTTACAAGCAAGATAAGCAATCCCATGTTGAGTATGCAAAAATCAAAGAAGATCTGTTAGAGCAGTGGTTGAATTCTAAGAATGTGGATTCTGATTTTGGTAAATTTAAGCAGATGATTTTGCTGGAGGACTTCAAGAGGTGTATTTATAAAGATGTATGCCTGTATCTTGATGAGAAAAGAATAGATAATTTGTCTGATGCTGCAGTTTTAGCTGATGAATATGTTCTCACTCACAAGAGATATTCTAGAGAAAAAGGGAAAGCTGAGAGTAAGTACGTTGCCTCTACTCAGAGTACAGGTAACAGGAAAGAGAATAAAGATGATGTTTCTCAGGAAGTAAATACCAGCTTCACCTCTAGATTTCAGAAAAGTAAATGTACTTATTGTAGTAAGCTTGGTCATACTACGGAGTAATGTTTCAGGAGACAGCGTGATGTGAACAAAAAGGAGTCTTTAAATATTCAGTCAATTGGTCTAGTGTCCACTCTTGAGAGTTCCCAGAATTCTTTAACTGAGTTAACTGAACCTGCTTTGAGGGGTAACTTAAATTCTCATGATGGAGCTCCTCTTTTGAGCAGTAACGTGGGTGACACACTCAAGAGTTCATGTGCTAATTTCCTGTCTGATGGTTTTGTCAGTCCTTTGGACAGTAATGACAGGAAATCAGTTAAAATATATCGTGATACAGGTGCTTGCCAATCCCTTATGCTGACCAGTGTTCTAGGCTCTAATGTTAATTTCTCTGATGAAACTGTAATCTTACAAGGTGTAGGGAGTAATTACTTCTCTGTCCCTCTGTGCAGAGTGAATTTAGAGTCTGGTTTTGTTAATGGTTCCGTTATGGTTGGGTTGGTTGAGACACTCCCAATGTCAGGTGTAACTTTCTTACTTGGAAATGATATTGGTGGAAGTCAAGTGTGTCCAGCTCCTCAGTTGTCTAGTGAGCCAGTGGCTGCAACCCAGGATTGTGATGTCCCTGATGTGTTCCCTGCATGTGCTGTCACTAGGGCTAAGTCTAAAGTTACTGGTGATTTAGAGGATAATGATGATGATGATGTTATCCTAGCTGACACTTTTCTTGCTAATTTGGACCACTCACCAGATGAGGCAGTACCCCGTAGTGTTGATAATTTGTCTTGTCAAGAGTTGGTTGAGTTGCAGGTTGCTGACCCTGAGTTGAAAGGTCTAGCTAACTCTGCTTGCAGTGAGGAAGAGTCAGCTGGTGCTTCTACTTGTTATTATATAAAGTCAGGAGTACTTATGAGGAAGTGGAGACCCCCAACAGCATCAGCCGACTGTGAATGGGAGATTGTACATCAAGTTGTCATCCCTCGGGTTGTAGGCAGGATATCATTAGAGTGGCTCATGATTCCAGTTGGCAGGACACCTTGGAGTGAGGAAGACTGTGGCACGCATTTTGAAACACTTCTACTGGCCAGGTATCTTCAGGGATGTTTCCTGGTATTGTAAGTCTTGTCACACATGTCAAGTTGTGGGGAAGTGTAATCAGACCGAAAAGGTTGCACCTCTAGTTCCCATTCCTCCTTTTGAGGCGCCTTTCACCCGTGTGTTGGTGGATATTGTGGGCCCTCTTCCTAAGACTTCTTCAGGATTTTCTTATGTGTTGACCCTGATTGATATGGCTACTCGTTATCCTGAAGCCATTCCACTTAGAAATATCTCAGCAAAGAACGTGGTTAAGGAAATGCTGGGGTTCTTTACAAAGTTTGGTCTGCCCAAGGAGGTACAGTCAGACCGGGGAAGTAATTTCATGTCAAATGTTTTCAAGCAGTCTCTGAAAGAGTTGGGCACCACCCAGATCACGTCTTCAGCTTACCATCCCCACACTCAAGGAGCGTTGGAGAGATATCATCAAACACTCAAATCGATGCTCAAGAAATACTGTTTGGAACATCCGAAAGACTGGGATAAAGGTCTTCCATTCGTCGTGTTTGCTTCAAGAGAATCTCCAAATGAATCACTGGGCTTCTCACCTTTTGAACTACTGTTTGGCCATGAAGTAAGCGGACCCCTTAAGTTACTCAAGGAATGCTGGCTGTCGGAGGAAGATGACGTCAACCTGCTGGAGTATGTGATGAGTCCACTGCTTTACAACTGGCGAGAGAGAATTTAGGAGCTGCTCAGGAGGAGATGAAGACTTGGTATGATAAGAAGTCCAGGTTACGCCACTTTCAGCCAGGAGATCAGGTTTTGATTCTGCTACCGATGCATGGGTAACCTCTTCAAGCCAAGTTTAGTGGTCCTTATTTCGTGGAGAAGAAACTCAGTGATGTCAACTATGTCATCGCCACACCAGATCGTAGAAAGAACAAGCAACTGTGTCACATCAACATGCTAAAGTTATATCACAGGCGGGACGAAAATAATCCAGTCTGCACTGTAGCTGTTCCATCCGAGTCTGCAAGTGAAGTTCTCCCATGCAGCATGAGCCTGAGTGATAGTTTGGGGAAGAATCCTGATTACATGAATGATCTCCAGACTAAGCTTTCTCATCTACCTTCCGAGGAAAGGCAGGAGTTTTCGGCATTACTGCAGGAGTACCCGCAAGTGTTCCGTGCCACTCCAGGAAGAACCACTGTGTTGATGCATGATGTCGATGTTGGAGACGCAAAGCCAATTAAACTGCCTCCTTACCGTGTGAACCCAGTGAAAGTTCCTCTCATCCAGAAGGAGCTTGGCTACCTGTTGGACCACAAGATGATTGAGCCCTGTCAGAGCGAGTGGAGTTCTCCTGTCACTCTAGTCCCTATGCCAGGTGGGTCACAGCGGCTTTGCATTGACTACAGACGTGTTAATCAGATAACTAAAACAGACACTTACCCTCTCCCTCGTGTGGAAGATTGCATAGACAAGATTGGAAAGGCTAGGTACATAAGTAAGTTTGATTTGTTAAAGGGATACTGGCAAGTACCTATGACTGAACGTGCTAGGGAGATCTCATGTTTTGTAACACTAGGAAAGACTTTTGCATGTTCTGTAATGCCATATGGTATGAAGAATGCACCAGCCACATTTCAGAAGCTCATGAATGTTGTAACAGAGGGTTTGGCAGGGTGTGTTGTTTATATTGATGATGTATTAATCTTCAGTGACAACTGGAAAGATCACCTATGCCATGTCAGTAAATTTCTTGAGCATTTGGTTCAGGCTAATCTTGTAGCTAATTTATCAAAGTGTGAGTTTGGTCAAGCTAAAGTTCAGTACCTTGGGTATGTAATTGGTGATGGACATGTTGCACCACCAGGAGCTAAGGTTCAGGTTATAAGTGATTTTCCCAGACCTAAAAGTAGGAAAGAGCTACAAAGATTTTTGGGAATGGTAGGTTATTACAGGAGATTTGTTCTTAACTTTTCAATTCTTGTATCACCACTTACAGACCTACTGAAAAAGGGAGTTAAATTTGTCTGGACCGATAACTGTGAATCCTCTTTCAGCAAACTTAAAGCTATCCTATTAAGTCAGCCAGTGCTCGCTACTCCAAATTTTGCTAAGCCTTTTAAGATGGCAGTTGATGCAAGTGATACAGGAGCTGGGGCTGTTTTGCTGCAAGAGGATGATCAGGGTATTGAACACCCTGTATCTTATTACAGTAAGAAATTCACTCCACCTCAAAAGAACTACTCAACTATTGAGAAAGAGCTTTTGGCCTTGATTTTGGGTTTACAGCATTTTTCATTTTATCTGTGTTCTGGTTTTGACCCCATAGTCATTTATACCGATCATAACCCACTGAAATTCCTTAGTAAGTTTAAAGATAAAAATCAGAGATTGACAAGATGGAGTTTCCTTCTTCAGGAGAATTCATTAGACATACAGCATGTCAAGGGGAAAGAAAATGTTATTGCAGATTGCTTATCTAGACTTTAGACAGATTGTTTTGGAATAATAAGAAATTTCCATTGTAAATTTCTTTTTCTTTGTGGGGAGGTGTTACATAGCCTATGATTTCATCATCCTTTGTGTAATTTTAACGCACAGTTAAAAGAGGTTACAAGAGGATGAGAAAAAGGTACTGTAGAGTATAAGAGAGAAGTGGAGGAACGATTGGGCAAATATGAATTGGAGCAGATGGGAGACGTGGAAGGTGTGTGTAAGATATTTACAGAAGAAATATATGCAGCATGTGATGTGGTGTGTGGAAGGAAGAGAAGACGGAGGGGGGTGCAAGGAACAGCGTGGTGGACTGAAGAGGTGAGACAAGCTGTGGCACAAAAGAAGAAAGCATACAATGAATGGATGAGAAATAGGGGCGTGGAAGAAGTTGAGAGGCGGAAGAGAGAGTTATATGTGGAAAGGAAGAGAGAGGTGAAAAGATTAGTAAGAGAGAGTAAGAAGAGAGTGGATGAGGAATTTGGAAGGAATTTGAGTGTAAAGTGGAGGGACTGTAAGAAAATGTTCTGGAGAGAAGTGAAAAGAGTAAGACAGGGTGGAAGTGAAGTTAGCAGAGGAGTGAAAGATAAAAATGGTAGATTACTAGTGGAGAAGGGAGAAAAAGTGAGCAGATGGAGAGAACACTTTAAGGAATTGTTGAACGTAGAGGATGGAAGTAATGCGAGTATAAGTGGCTGGAGAATGGCTGGGAGAAGGAGGGAGGTGAGAAGACAGGAAGAAATCAGTAGGATAGAAGTTGTGGAAGCAATGAAGAAAGTTAAATCGGGGAAAGCCCCAGGAATTGATGGAGTGTGTGGTGAAATGCTGAAGCATGGGGGAGAGATAGTAGTAGAATGGATGTGGAAGATGTGCAGATTGGCCTGGGAGGAAGGTAGAGTCCCGGAGGATTGGAAGTCAGGTATAATTATTCCATTGTACAAAGGAAAAGGGGAAAAAGAAGTGTGTGGTAATCATAGGGGCATTTGTCTTCTTAGTATAACAGGAAAAGTGTATGGTAGGATACTTATAGACAGAGTTAGAGAAAGAACTGAGAAATTAGTTGGAGAAGAACAGGGAGGCTTTAGGAAGGGAAGAGGTTGTGTAGATTAGATATTCATTCTTAGATCTTTAGTGGAAAAGTTTCTAGAGAAGGGAAAGAAGTTGTATGCAGCTTTCATGGATTTGGAGAAAGCATATGACAGGGTGGATAGACAAGGATTGTGGAAAGTGTTAAGAATATATGGAGTAGATGGGAAGTTGTTGAATGCTGTGAAGAGTATGTACGATGGTGCGAAGGCTACAGTGCGTGTGGATGGTGAACTAAGTGAATTTTTCTCTTTGAAAGTTGGTTTGAAACAGGGATGTGTCATGTCTCCATGGTTGTTCAATCTGTACATGGATGGGGTAATAAAAGAGGTACAAGGTAGGGTAGTGGATGTTGGAGTCGCCCTGGTGAGAGAGGATAGTGTTTGAAAACTCCCTGTACTGTTGTTTGCAGATGATACTGTGTTGTTGAGTGAAGACGAAGGGGAGCTGCAAGGCTTGGTGGATGAGTTTGAGAGAGTGTGTAAGAAACGGAACCTAAAGGTGAATGTAGGGAAGAGTAAAGTGATGGTCTTTGAGAGAGGTTTAAGTCAGTGAATGTACAGCGAGGTTCGATGGTGAGGAATTGGAAAATGTGAGTACGTTTAAGTATTTGGGTAGTGTGATGAGTAAGGATGGAGGTTTGGAGGGTGAAGTGCTTGAAAGGGTACAGCAGGGAAGAAAGGTTGCTGGATCCTTGAAAGCAGTGATAAGGAACAGGGAAGTGAGCATGGAAGTAAAAAAGTTACTACATGACAGTATTGTGATACCAACTCTAACATATGGAAGTGAAGCCTGGACATTGTTGGAAGGACACAAGTCAAGAGTGAAAGCAGTGGAAATGAGTTATTTAAGGGGAGCTTGTGGAGTCACGTGGAGAGACAGGCTGACGAATGAAGATATAAAGGAGCGTTGTGGTGTGGATGTGGATGTGATAGGAAGCATTATGAGGAACACACTGAGGTGGTTTGGCCATGTGGAGAGGATGGAGGGTGAAAGACTGACGAAGAGAGTGTATGTGAGTGAGGTGGAGGGTGGAAGAGGGAGGGGGAGGCCGAGGATGAGATGGAGGGATGGGGTGGAGAGGTATATGAGAGAGGGGGGTGTGAGTTGGGAGCAGGGCAGTGAAATGGCGGGGGACAGGGCGACTTGGAGGCGATTTGTTTGTGGCCACCCCAAACGGGATTGAGGCGTCTGGCAATAGATAGATAGATAGACAGTATGCTGCATGTTTGATCACGAGCGGGTTGTGCCTCAGTCCCCCCCTACTACCGTTATAGTAGAGTAAGTCGTCCTTTCTGTTGTTCAGAGCAGGATTGTCAACTCTTTGTCCCCATGGCTTCATTTGCGTGTCCTTCTTACAAGTTGTATCAAGCTCTGCCGGCCCCTATATACTGAGCTCAGTCTCTGCATTATTGCCACTTAGATCTACTCCTCATTTTGCTCACATCTCTGTCCTCCCCTGTACAGTTATTATTATTGTGAGTGCTCAGGAAGTCTCCAACCATCTAGCAGTTGTATAATTTGAGTATGAGAGTTGTTGCATTTTGTTCTTCTACTGTATAGCATAAGTTGTTAATTTGTAGGCCTAGTGAGGTTTTTGTAATTTATGTAAGGTTCTTATTGTTAGCCATTGTTCATAATAGTTTGTATCTGTAATAATTTATCTTGCATTAACTGAGCATTACCCAGTGTATTTTCATTTTATCAGGGCTGACTTAGATAAATTTACTCTTGCTAATTTCGTGTTAATAGAGGCTATTGCAGTTAACCATATATTTAACCTGTTTTTTGCCATTACATTATCCTTATGAGTCCTGAATGGTTTGTTGTTAGTTTGAGCATTAAAATTTAACTTGTAATTTTACCTAACTCTTTTGTTTTGAACCTGGAACTTTACGGGAGAGTAGTGATTTTTAGTATTCTCACTTAAAGTGTACATTATCTTTCTCTGTTCCGTAACAATATATATCTATTTATCTATCTATATCTATCTATCTATATCTATATATATAATATATATATATATATATATATATATATATATATATATATATATATATATATATATATATACAGTATATATATATATATATATATATATATATATATATATATATATATATATACAAATGTACATATATATATATATATATATATATATATATATATATATATATATATACAAATGTACATATATATATATATATATATATATATATATATATATATATATATATATATATATATACTGGCCACCCCGTTTGGGATACATGGCGTCTGGCAATGAATGAAAAAAAAAAATATATATATATATATATATATATATATATATATATACTGTATATATATATATCCCCCCTGGGGGTAGGTTTTTTTTTTCAAGAATACTCCCCCAGTATCCCTGTTTGTCGTAAAAGGTGACTAAAAGGGTTGGCAGAGGGTTAGTGCCCCTCCCCGGAAAACAACTAACTAAAAAAAAAAAACATGAAGCCTCGGACAAGAACTGACCAAACAATGACGACCCAGGACCGGACAAAGGACTTGGTAAAGGGTACATGGAATGTAAGAGGAGCGAATGATCAGGTGAAAGAGAGAGAGATTGTCCAGGTGCTTGAGAGTGCGAAAGTGGATGTATGTGGAATAACTGAAACAAAATGGAGAGGAGAAAGTGTGAGAGAATGGGAGTATGGATGGGGTATATGTGCAGGAGTAGGTGAGAATGAGAGGGCAAAGGAAGGAGTATGTATAGTTGTGAGTAAAAGATGGAAGAAGAGCATAAGACAGTATGGATCAGTTGGGTCAAGGATTGTGTGGGTAAAGTTGAAAGTTGGAATACAAATGTGGGCGATTGTGTGTGTGTATATGCCAATGCAAGATCGTGCTAGAAGAGTGAGAGAAGAGTTCTGGACAAATGTAGAAGTGTGCATCGAAAAGATTGGAAGGAATGTGAGACTGTTTTTGATCGGTGATATGAATGGTAAAGTTGGGAATGTGAAGGTGGATGGAATAGTTGGTGAGTGGGGTGTGCCTGCTTAGACAGATGAGAATGGGAGTGCGTTAGTGGACATTTGTGCTGGGAGGGGGTTGGTGATAGCCAATACCCTCTTCAGGCATAAAATGATCCACAGGTATACATGGCGAGTGATGAGAAGGGTGGGTGGTGAACTGAATGAAAGGAAGGCAATGATTGATTATGTGTGTGTGGATGAAAGGATGCGAAGATGTGTAATGGAAGCAAGAGCTTATAGAGGTTGGGAGAGTGGACTTTCTGACCACTACTTGGTGGTGGACAGAATTAGGATTCAAGTAAGATGGAGGAAGAGAAGATGGGAAAGACGAGAGGAAGAAGTAGTTGCAAGGAGGGTGGAAAGGTTACAAGAGGATGAGAAAAAGGCAGAGTATAAGAAAGAAGTGGAGGAACGATTGGGCAAATATGAATTGGAGCAGATGGGAGACGTGGAAGGTGTGTGTAGGATATTTACAGAAGAAATATGTGCAGCATGTGATGTGGTGTGTGGAAGGAAGAGAAGACAGAGGGCGGTGCAAGGAACAGTGTGGTGGACTGAAGAGGTGAGACAGGCTGTGGCACAAAAGAAAAAAGCATACAATAAATGGATGAGAAATAAGGGCATGGAAGAAGTTGAGAGGCAGAAGAGAGAGTTATATGTAGAAAGAAAGAGAGAGGTGAAAAGAGTAGTAAGAGAGAGTAAGAAGAGAGTGGATGAGGAATTTGAGTGTAAAGTGGAGGGACTGAAAGAAAATTTCTGGAAAGAGGTGAAAAGAGTAAGACAGGGTGGAAGTGAAGTTAGCAGAGGAGTGAAAGATAAAAATAGTAGATTACTAGTGGAGAAGGGAGAAAAAGTGAGCAGATGGAGAGAACACTTTAAGGAATTGTTGAACATAGAGGCTGGAAGTAATGCGAGTACAAGTGGCTGGGGAATGTCTGGGAGAAGGAGGGAGGTGAGAAGACAGGAAGAAATCAGTAAGACAGAAGCTGCGGATGCAATGAAGGAAGTTAAATCGGAGAAAGCCCCAGGAATTGATGGAGTGTGTGGTGAAATGCCGAAGCATGGGGGAGAGATAGTAGTAGAATGGATGTGGAAAATGTGCAGATTGGCCTGGGAGGAAGGTAGAGTCCCGGAGGATTGGAAGTCAGGTATAATTATTCCCTTGTACAAAGGACAAGGGGAAAAAGAAGTGTGTGGTAATCATAGGGGCATTTGTCTTCTTAGTATAATAGGAAAAGTGTATGGTAGGATACTTATTGACAGAGTTAGAGACAAAACAGAGAAATTAGTTGGAGAAGAACAGGGAGGCTTTAGGAAGGGAAGAGGTTGTGTAGATCAGATATTCATTCTTAGATCTTTAGTGGAAAAGTTTCTAGAGAAGGGAAAGAAGTTGTATGTGGCTTTCATGGATTTGGAAAAGCATATGACAGGGTGGATAGACAAGGACTGTGGAAAGTGTTAAGAATATATGGAGTAGATGGGAAGTTGTTGAATGCTGTGAAGAGTATGTACGATGGTGCGAAGGCTGCAGTGCGTGTGGATGGTGGACTAAGTGAATTTTTCTCTTTGAAAGTTGGGTTGAAACAAGGATGTGTCATGTCTCCATGGTTGTTCAATCTGTAAATGGATGGGGTAATAAAAGAGGTACAAGGTAGGGTAGTGGATGTTGGAGTGGCCCTGGTGAGAGAGGGTAGTGTTTGGAAACTCCCTGTACTGTTGTTTGCAGATGATACTGTATTGTTGAGTGAAGACGAAGGGGAGCTGCAAGGGTTGGTGGATGAGTTTGGGAGAGTGTGTAAGAAACGGAATCTAAAGGTGAATGTAGGGAAGAGTAAAGTGATGGTCTTTGAGAGAGGTGAAGTCAGTGAATGTACAGCGAGGTTGGATGGTGAGGAATTGGAAAATGTGAGTACGTTTAAGTACTTGGGTAGTGTGATGAGTAAGGATGGAGGTGTGGAGGGTGAAGTGCTTGAAAGGGTACAGCAAGGAAAAAAGATTGGTGGTTCTTTGAAAGTAGTGATAAGAAACAGGGAAGTGAGCATGGAAGTGAAAAAGTTACTACATGACAGTATTGTGATACCAACTCTAACGTATGGAAGTGAAGCTTGGACGGTGTTGGAAGGACACAATTCAAGAGTGATAGCAGTGGAAATGAGTTATTTAAGAGGAGCCTGTGGAGTCACATGGAGAGACAGGCTGACGAATGAGGATATAAACGAGCGTTGTGGTGTGGATGTGGATGTGATAGGAAGCGTTATGAGGAACACACTGAGGTGGTCTGGCCATGTGGAGAGGATGGAGGGTGAAAGAGTCACGAAGAGAGTGTATGTGAGTGAGGTGGAGGAGGGAAGAGGGAGGGGGAGGCCGAGGATGAGATGGAGGGATGGGGTGGAGAGGTATATGAGAGAGGGGGGTGTGAGTTGGGAGCATGGCAGTGAAATGGCGGGGGACAGGGCGACTTGGAGGCGATTTGTTTGTAGCCACCCCAAACGGGATTAAGGCGTCTGGCAATAGATAGACAGATAGATGTATAGATATATATATATATATATATATATACATACACATATATACAGTACCCTCGCGTCCAGCACGCGTTAGTCCAGCACGATTCGAGTCCAGCACGGTGAGCTATTAATTAGTATTATTTAATACGATTTAATTACTGCAACACGAATGTGTTAGCATAACATGCACAGAGCTCCGAGAAGTGGGCAAAATCCGCAGAGTTCACTCTAGCACGATCACCCCCGGTCCAACACGGCCATACTGGACATTCCCATGATGATGATAGCCAATGAAAAACTTCTGATCAAGTAGCCTTCCCCGCCCGCTATCGTGACGTGATCGTGATGCCGCCCAATTAAAAACGCTTCTGGTGTCACGTGATGTTTTGCTTATATTTCTCCCACCACAGAGCCACTCAGTCGCATAATTGCATTGGAAGTTGCTTTTTTCTTGCTGCATTTTCTGCCCTTGTTACTGCATTTTACCCTGCTCATGATGCCTAGGAAGCCTTCTGAGAACCCCAAGAAGCGTCGGCACCTCCCTCAGGCCACCAAGCTAGAAAGCATTGAGAGGAAGAAGAAAAGGGAGAGGAAAGTTGACATTGCCAAGGCCTACGACATGAATGATGTCAACGTGATCATAATAAACTTAAGACAAGATCCTGGCAGCCGAAGGCTATCACACGGCACTTCATACCAGGTTTGCCGAGGATACGATGGTAAATCGGAACGGTAACGTGGTAAAATTGCCGACGATACCACAGGCATTTGGAATTCATCTGGATGGATTCCTGCCGAGCATACAATGGGGAAAACAGTGTGACCAAAACCCAGGCGACTCGACAGAGACTGTATCGTACTACAGCATTGAACATTTAGCCTGACGCTGAATACATATTAATATTTTAGAATAAATATCAATCGTTTTGAAACCCTTCTCATCGGCGTGCGTACCAGTTTATAAACTAAGTTGCTTCTCCTTATTCTCTATCGAGTCAGCGACAGCGATCACTTTCCACAGTCACGAGACGGGGCTCTGGCAACAGTGTGAGAAGCATGCACTTTACCGAGGATTACAGGGCTAGGACAGGCAGAAGCAGGATGTTCCATGGCTGTGGACGAAGATAGTGATTCTGAGTGTGATTTCGAAGGATTTACGAAGGAGGTTTGATTTCGAAGGATTTATGAGGGAGGTTGAGGAGAAGCAACAGCCATTACCCGCTAGTGACGCCAGCAGCCATCCTCCGGGGACCCAGTAGGACTAACTACAGCCTTGGATACCACCTTCCATTCCCAGCAAGCCCACCAACACTATCCTAAAAGGTTAGTTATTATTCATAGCACAGTACCATTTATTATAATTACAATAGTACCAATATATGTATAGGTATATGGTAGGTATTTAAGGTGACTTCTCCGAGGGTTGCTGACATAATTCATTTTTCCCCATAAGCTCTATTGTTAGTCCAACACGTTTTTGGTCCAACATGTGACCCATGCATGACAATATTACCGTGCTGGACGCGAGGGTACTGTATAATACATATATATCTATATATATATATATATATATATATATATATATATATATATATATCTATATATATATATATATATATATATATATATATATATATATAATATATATACATATATATATATATATATATATATATATATATATATATATATATATATATATATATATACATACATATATATATATATATATATATATATATATATACACATATATATATATACTGTGTATATATATATATATATATATATATATATATAAATATATATATATATATATATATATATATATATATATATACAGTAACCCCTCCAATATCCGACGTAATAGGGCCATAGGCAGGTCCGGATAGTGGTCCTGTCCGGATATTGGGCATCAGCCAAAGGACTTGTACTTATGGACCCTAACTCAGAGAAACACCTATACAACTCCCTTTGGACATGCATAGCACCTATTTAAGACCCAAATCACACCAATAAGGGGCATAAAAGACTGAAATAAATGCAAAAGAACCATAAAATGAGGTTTTAGAGGTGAGTTTATACAATATTAAACATTCTGGGTACTTACAAGTGTCTGGTTCCTGGACTGGTTTGAACTGCCAGTTTGCAGTCAACAGTTAATCCTCTGCACTCTAAATTCTAATTTCTTAACACTGCACAACACTGTAAATTCCTGTGTGTTATAGTGGCGAGGTATTGCAGCTTATTCACTGTTTATTCACAAAAAACAAGCACCTGTGGCTTGCATTGCTATGACCATCTGCTCTCGATCGGGGTTAAGCTGTGACTGTTGATGATGGTGGAGTAACAGAGTTGCCAGATCGCAACAGCCACATTACCAATCTCCTCAACTTTCATTACCAAATTTAACTTTTCATTACCAAATTCATAAAGCTAGCATTTATTCTTCACTAATTACATATACAATTGGAAATACATGTGAAAAATCCATTTGGTAATGCATTATTCTCATTCATTACCAAACGAATTTTTCATTACCAAATTGGCCCACACTTGGTAATGAAAAATACCAAATGGCAACCCTGACAGGGGAGGGGGGAGGGGGTAGGAAGGAAAGGGTGAAGGGACCATGGTGTAACAGCTGTTCAGCGCCAGGAGGCAATTTCAAATTACGGGTGGGAAAAAAGTCAGATTTTTCTCGAATTTTTTGCGGTTTTTGGCCCATTTTGGAAATATTGGATCCCAGGATGATTATGTCCGGTTAGTGGGGATGTTCGGATATTGGGCGTTCGGATATTAGAGGGATTACTATATATATATATATATATATATATATATATATATATATATATATATATATATATATACAGGTAACTCGCACAGAACACGTGGGTTTCGTTCCTACCGTGCCGTGTTAGGTGCGAAATCGTGTATATTTAAACTACTCCGTATTTTGTTCCCTAGACCCCCCAAATGTGTTGCTTTGCTGTTATCTGTCACTAGAAAGCACTTTAAGTGGTTAGAAGGTTTATTTAATGTTATAACTCACAAATACAGTACTCCAGAGCAAAACTTCAACACACAAATACTGTACGTAAACACAAGGAAACATTCCGACGCCGATCATAGGTAATCATACAAATTAGGTTAACTGGTACCAGTGCTTTAACTTACAAGTACATACCAGAACAGTACATATTTAACTTAGAAATGCAGTGCTGTGATATCGAATGATTTCAGTACATAATCTGTTAGGAATGGCTGGAAAAAAAAAAATGTTATGAATACATTTACACCTTTTTGATATATGTTTATGGTAGTTTCGAGTTATTTTTTATGTTATCGTTGTGCCCATGCTTGGAAAAGGGAGCGAAAGAGTTGAATTTTCAGTCCTAAATGAGAAAACTGCACGTCCTCCAAGGCTAGACTCTGCCACGGGAGAATAAAGTGGAGGGTCAGTCCAATTAGCAATAAGGAAGTTGTGTCACAACTTCCAGCTCCCACACCACAAGAATGGCTAAAAATAGAATCGTAATGCAGTTTCAGAACTAACAATAAGTCTAATTATTACGAATACAGATACAAAGCAGAAATAAATACGTTTACAGACGGGGAAAACGTATTTCTTCCGTCATAACATGTTCATCTTTCTCTATCATTTTACGTTCATCTTTATCATTTTACCTTGTTATTTTCGCAATACTGTATATATTGCTGTCTCGTAAACAGGGTGGTTTGTTTGTGTTTTGCAAGGGAGGAAAAAGGTTGTATTTTCTGTCTGGGTCGAGATAATGGGTGTAACTATGTGTGGTTAGGCATGGCCACGAGCGAAAAAATCGTACATCCACCCATCGCGATAGCCGGTGGTGAACTGACAGATGATACATGAGACGGTGAAGTCAAGGTCATGTCCCAGATTTTCGTTCACTTCTCGAAAGTTTTCACAGTTTTCTACAAGTTGCAAACCATTACAGCAAACCTGAGCAAATAGGTTAAGATACCAAGACAAAAATGTATTTTTCTCTTATTATAAGTCTTTAACGAACAAACAAAAAAAAGGCAATATTCCGACGCCGATCATGGGTAATCATATAAATCAGGTTAACTGGTTATAAGGCTTTATTTAATGCTTTAATTGCTTACAAGTACATACCAGAACAGTAAATATTTAACTTACAAATACAGTACTGTAGAAAAGCAGTACAGTAAGAGTTTAACGAACAAACAAAAAAGGCAATATTCCGACGCCGATCATGGGTAATCATATAATTCGGGTTAACTGGTTACAAGGCTTTACTTAATGATTTAACTTTATTTAAGTGCTTACAAGTACAGTACATACGAGAACAGTAAATATTTAACTTACAAACACTGAACAGCACTGTGGAAAAAACGAACAAATAAAAAAGGCAATATTCTGACGCCTATCAGGTAAACTGGTTATAAGACTTTATTTCTTGCTTTAACGTTATTTAATAGTACTTTAAGTTGCACATAAACTTACCAGAACAGTGCAGTACTGTACATATTTAACTTATAAATACTGTGCTACTGTACTCGGGAATGTCTCACTCACTGAATAATTTCCCGCCTAGATCGTCACATAATCAAAACAAACTGCGCGCTGTGGTGACGTTCGAGGATTTGATCTTTCAAAGGTCTCTCCTGCGTTAATTTGTAGTTTTCATAATGGTTTTTTAATCTTACGTTGTCTTATATGTATCCCAGCCCTTACCGTGTATAATTGCGAGCGCGTTCCGTGAGATCGTGTTCCGTGCGAAGTTACCTGTATATACATATATATACTGTATATATATATATATATATATATATATATATATATATATATATATATACATATATATATATATACATATATATATATATATATATATATATATATATATATATATACACACACATATATATATATATATATATATATATATATATATATCTATATATCTATATACAGTATATATAAACATCCATCATCAAACCCTAAGTCGCCCCATGAGGAGAGTAGGAGCCTGGGGCTAGACAGGTTGATCCTGACATTTAAGATGAGAGTGATAAGCCTCACCCATCCCTTAGTGGCATTAAGTGAGCAGTAAACCCAACCACCCCTTGGATATAAACCTTCACCGGCTTAATCTGATTGGAGCGCCATAATTACCCACTAAACTACAAAGCACTAAAATTTCATTATATGGTTACCACCCAGCATAGTAAATGGTTTCCTAGTGTACAGGAAATCATCTGGCTTGTCACTCAGTGCTGAGTCACCCACAGACAGAAGGAAGAGGAAAGAATGAAGAACAGAAAAACAAAAAGAGGGAGTGTAAAGTCACCCGTAGGCAGAACGACGTGGAAAGAATGATGTAAAGAAGGACAGAAGAAGAAGGAAGGAATGGAGGGAGGAGAGGAAAGAGCAGAAACCCGAGAGCAGCACTACATCGAGTGAGTGGATGGCGAGCGCCCCTACCTACCATATACATACTGTGTATATATATATATATTTGTGCTGGGAGGGGGTTGGTGATAGCCAATACCCTCTTCAGGCATGAAATGATCCACAGGTATACATGGCGAGTGATGAGAAGGGTGGGTGGTGAACTGAATGAAAGGAAGGCAAAGATTGATTGTGTGTGTGTGGATGAAAGGATGCGAAGATGTGTAATGGATGCAAGAGCTAATAGAGGTTGGGGGAGTGGACTTTCTGACCACTACTTGGTGGTGGCCAGAATCAAGATCCATATAAGATGGAGAAATAGAAGAAGGGAAGGACAGGAAGAAGCGGTATTTGCAAGGAGAGTGGAAAGGTTACAAGAGGATGAGAAAAAGGCAGAGTATAAGAGAGAAGTGGAGGAACGATTGGGCAAATATGAATTTGAGCAGATGGGGGACGTGGAAAGTGTGTGCTGGATACTGACAGAAGAAATATGTGCAGCATGTGATGTGGTGCGTGGGATGCAGAGAAGATGCAGGGGGGTGCAAGGAACAGTGTGGTGGACTGAAGAGGTGAGACAAGCTGTGGCACAAAAGAAGAAAGCATACAATGAATGGATGAGATATAGGGGCGTGGAGGAAGTTCAGAGGCGGAAGAGAGAGTTATATGCAGAAAGAGAGAGAGAGACGTGAAAAGATTTGTAAGAGAGAGTAAGAAGAGAGTGGATGAGGAATTTGGAAGGAATTTGAGTGTAAAGTGGGGGGACTGTACGAAAATGTTCTGGAAAGAGGTGAAGAGAGTAAGACTAGGTGGAAGTGAAGTTAGCAGGGGAGTGAAAGATAAAAATGGCAGATTACTAGTGGAGAAGGGAGAAAAAGTGAGCAGATGGAGAGAACACTTTAAGGAATTGTTGAACGTAGAGGATGGAAGTAATGCAAGTATAAGTGGCTGGGGAATGGCTGGGAGAAGGAGGGAGATGAGAAGACAGGAAGAAATCAGTAGGATAGAAGTCGTGGAAGCAATGAAGAAAGTGTAATTGGGGAAGGCCCCAGGAATTGATGGAGTGTGTGGTGAAATGCTGAAGCATGGGGGAGAGATCGTAGTAGAATGGAAGTGGAGGATGTGCAGATTGGCCAGGGAGGAAGGTAGAGTCCCGGAGGACTGGAAGTCAGGTATAATTATTCGCTTGTACAAAGGAAAAGGGGATAAAGAAGTGTGTGGTAATCATAGAGGCATTTGTCTTCTTAGTATAAAAGGAAAAGTGTATGGTAGGATATATATTGACAGTTAGAGAAAGAACAGAGGAATTAGTTGGAGAAGAACAGGGAGGCTTTAGGAAGGGAAGAGGTTGTGTAGATCAGATATTCATTCTTAGATCTTTGGTGGAAAAGTTTCTAGAGAAGGGAAAGAAGTTGTATGCGGCTTTCATGGATTTGGAGAAAGCACATGAAAGGGTGAATAGACAAGGATTGTGGAAAGTATTAAGAATACCTGGAGTAGATGGGAAGTTGTTGAATGCTGTGAAGAGTATGTACGATGGTGCTAAGGCTGCAGTGCATGTGGATTGTGAACTGAGTGAATTTTTCTTTGAAGGTTGGGTTGAAACAGGGATGTGTCATGTCTCCATGGTTGTTCAATCTGTACATGGATGGGGTAATAAAAGAGGTACAAGGTAGTGTAGTGGATGTTGGAGTGGCCCTGGTGAGAGAGGGTAGTGTTTGGAAACTCCCTGTACTGTTGTTTGCAGATGATACTGTGTTGTTGAGGCTTGGTGGATGAGTTTGGGAGAGTGTGTAAGAAACGGAATCTAATGGTGAATGTAGGGAAGAGTAAAGTGATGGTCTCTGAGACAGGTGAAGTCAGTGAATGTACAGCGAGGTTAGATGGTGAGGAATTGGAAAATGTGAGTACGTTTAAGTACTTGGGTAGTGTGATGAGTAAGGATGGAGGTGTGGAGGGTGAAGTGCTTGAAAGGGTACAGCAGGGAAGAAAGGTTGCTGGTTCCTTGAAAGCTGTGATAAGAAACAGGGAGGTGAGCATGGAAGTGAAAAAGTTACTACATGACAGTATTGTGATACCAACTCTAATGTATGGAAGTGAAGCTTGGACGTTGTTGGAAGGACACAAGTCAGGAGTGAGAGCAATGGAAATGAGTTATTTAAGAGGACCCTGTGGAGTCACATGGAGAGACAGGCTGACAAATGAGGATATAAAGGAGCATTGTGGTGTGGATGTGGATGTGATTGGAAGTGTTAGGAGGAATACACTGAGGTGGTTTGGCCATGTGGAGAGGATGAAGAGTGAAAGACTGACGAAGGGAGTGTATGTGAGTGAGGTGGAGGGGGGGAGAGGGAGGGGAAGGCTGAGGATGAGATGGAGGGATGGGGTGGAGAGGTATATGAGGGAGGGGGGTGTGAGTTGGGAGCATGGCAGTGAAATGGCAAGGGACAGTGCGACGTGGAGGCGATTTGTTTGTGGCCGCTCCGAACGGGATTGAGGCAACTGGCAATATATATATATATATATATATATATATATATATATATATATATATATACTGTATATATATATATATATACATACATATATGTACATATATATACACTCAACCCTCGGCTATCACGGGTTCCGCTATAGCATATCTCGTTATCACGCCTATATAAAAAACTACCCAATACCTTTATCATGTACTAAATGCCTGCTATCGCGCACCGCAAATGTTCGAAAATTTCAAAAAGGCCAGGCTCCAGTGCTCCGCCCAGCCAACAAAAGCTTCACTCCGTGATTGGTCGTGTGACATCAGCGCCAGCCGAGCGTTAATTGGCCGCCCGATCGAGTCTCCAGCCCACCAAACCATTCAAGTGCGCGCCCTCGGACCGTGAACAGTGATAGCGAGAACAATAACCTTTTTTATGATATGACCATGGCCAACGTACTGCCTCCCCGTCCCCCTACCATCACCCAACATAATGATGCGGCACCTGGCAGGGAAATAAAGAAGAGGATGAACCTAAGTTATGCAGATAAACTGGAAATGTGAAACTTATAGAGAATGGTGAGACCAAGCGAAGTGTGGGGAAGAAACATAACATCAATGAATCAACTGTGAGGGGTATTTATAAGAATCGTGATTACATCATAAAACATGCTCATTTTTAGACTATTATACAAGTATATTACCATATGGTACAAAAAAGGTATCTTAGGGGTAAATATTGAGGTCATGGTACCAATTAGAATTATTACCATAAGTTCTTCAATTCGGCTATCATGGTTTCGGCTATAGCGCAGCCATAGCGGGATCAATTGGGAGTGATAGCCGAGGGTTGAGTGTATATATATATTGTTACGGAACAGAGAAAACTGTCCCGCAAAGTTCCAGGTTCAAAACAAAAGAGTTAGGTAAAATTACAAGTTAAAGTTTAATGCACAAACTAACAACTAAACATTCAGGACTCATAAGGATAATGTAATGGCAAAAACAGGTTAAATATATGGTTAACTGCAATAGCCTCTATTAAAACGAAATTAGCAAGAGTAAATTTATCTAAGTCAGCCCTGATAAAATGAGAAAACCGGATAATGCTCAGTTAATGCAAGATATATTATTACAGATACAAAATATTAGTACTACTGGCTGACAGTAAAACTTCACACTGATCACAAAAACCTCACAAGGCCTACAAATTAACACCTTATGCTATACAGTACAAGAAAAAAATGCAACAACACTTATACTCAAATTACACAGCAGCTAGATGGTTGGAGACTTCCTGAGCACTCACAAAAATAACAACTGTACAGGGGAGGACAGAGATGTGAACAAAATGAGGAGTAGATCTAAGTGGCCATTAATGCAGAGACTGAGCTCATTATATAGGGGCCGGCAGAGCTTGATACAACTTGTAAGAAGGACGCGCAAATGAAGCCATAGGCGACAAAGAGTTGACACTCCTGCTCTGAACAACAGAAAGAACGACTTACTCTACTATAACGGAGGGGGGGGGGGGAGTGAGGTAGAACACGCTCGTGATCAAACATGCAGCATACTGTACGTTAGAATTATACAAAGGATGATGAAATCAAAGGCTATGTAACAATATATATATATATATATATATTTGACACAAGTGAAATACCTGAGGTAACACCAGACGAAGTAAATATTTGTCTTAAAAATATGAAAAGAGGGAAGGCTCCGGGAGTAGATGGAATAGTAACAGATTTACTTTTGGATGCCGGAGTAGAATTACAAAATAGGCTTGCTCACTTATTTACCCACTGCATAAAACAGAAGAAAATTCCCAAAACATGGTGTAATGCAATAGTTATTTTACTCTACTAAAAAGGTGACTCAAAAGATCTTAGTAACTATCGACCCATTAGCTTATTATCAGTCATTTCCAAACTCTTCACTAAAGTCCTTACGAACAGAATAACAACAGTTTTGGAGGAAAACCAACCTCGTGAACAGGCAGGATTCTGAAGTGGATATTTGGCCATTGATCATCTACATACAATGAACCAGCTAACTGAGAAAACTATAGAATATAATAAACCACTGTGCTTTGGTTTTGTTGATTACGAGAAGGCTTTCGACTCAGTGGAGCACATAGCGATTATAAATTCACTGCGAGAACACGGAGTGAATGAGAACACTGTAAACTTGCTCGAAAACATATATAATGAGGGAACCGCTACAGTTAAATTACATAAGGACTCAGAAAAAATTAAGATTGAGAAGGGAGTGCGTCAGGGAGATACAATTTCACCAAAATTATTTACAGCATGCCTAGAAAGTATTTTCAGAAAGCTAGACTGGGAAAACAAAGGAGTTAACATTGATGGAGAAAAGCTAAACCATTTAAGGTTTGCAGATGACACTGTCCTAATCTCAGAAACAGCGGAGGAATTGCAAGAAATGTTAAACGACCTGAACAGAGAAAGTCTGAAAGTAGGACTGAAGATGAACCAAAGTAAAACTAAAGTAATGTTTAATCCACAAACACCAAAGAGCGTCATCAGAATAAGTGATGAAATTCTTGAAGAAGTTGAGGAGTACAACTACTTGGGAGAAGTACTAAAATTAACGAAAGATCATGATAGCGAAATAAAAAGACGCATTACAATTGGATGGAAAGCTTTCAGTAAACATAGAGACATTATGAAAAGTAGCTTGCCAGTTTGTATGAAACAAAGAGTATATAACGAATGCATGAGGTGAAAGAGAGAGAGATTGTCCAGGTGCTTGAGGGTGCAAAAGTGGATGTATGTGGAATAACTGAAACAAAATGGGGAGGAGAAAGTGTGAGAGAATGGGAGAATGGATGGGGTATATGTGCAGGAGTAGGTGAGAATGAGAGGGCAAAGGAAGGAGTATGTATAGTTGTGAGTAAAAGATGGAAGAGGAGCATAAGACAGCATGGATCAGTTGGGTCAAGGATTGTGTGGGTAAAGTTGAAAGTTGGAATACAAATGTGGGCGATTGTGTGTGTGTATGCACCAATGCAAGATCGTGCTAGAAGAGTGAGAGAAGAGTTCTGGACAAATGTAGAAGTGTGCATGGAAAAGTTTCGAAGGAATGAGACAGTGTTTTTGATTGGTGTTATGAATGGTAAAGTTGGGAATGTGAAGGTGGATGGAATAATTGGTGAGTGGGGTGTGCCTGCTGAGATAGATGAGAATGGGAGTGTGTTAGTGGACATTTGTGCTGGGAGGGGGTTAGTGATAGCCAATACCCCCTTCAGGCATAAAATGATCCACAGGTATACATGGCGAGTGATGAGAAGGGTGGGTGGTGAACTGAATGAAAGAAAGGCAATGATTGATTATGTGTGTGTGGATGAAAGGATGCGAAGATGTGTAAAGGATGCAAGAGTGTATAGAAATTGGGGGAGTGGACCTTCTGACCACTACTTGGTGGTGGACAGAATTAGAATGCAAGTAAGATAGAGGAATAGAAGAAGGGAAAGATGAGAGGAAGGAGTAGTTGCAAGAAGAGTGGAAAGGTTACAAGAGGATGAGAAAAAGGCAGAGTATAAGAGAGAAGTGGAGGAACGATTGGGCAAATATGAATTGGAGCAGATGGGAGACGTGGAAGGTGTGTGTAAGATATTTACAGAAGAAATATGTGCAGCATGTGAAGTAGTGTGTGGAAGGAAGAGAAGACGGAGGGGGGTGCAAGGAACAGTGTGGTGGACTGAAGAGGTGAAACAGGCTGTGGCACAAAAGAAGAAAGCATACAATGAATGGATGAGAAATAGGGGCGTGGAAGAAGTTGAGAGGCGGAAGAGAGAGTTATATGTGGAAAGAAAGAGAGAGGTGAAAAGATCAGTAAGAGAGAGTAAGAAGAGAGTGGATGAGGAATTTGGAAGGAATTTGAGTGTAAAGTGGAGGGACTGTAAGAAAATGTTCTGGAGAGAGGTGAAAACAGTAAGACAGGGTGGAAGTGAAGTTAGCAGGGGAGTGAAAGATAAAAATGGTAGATTACTAGTGGAGAAGGGAGAAAAAGTGAGCAGATGGAGAGAACACTTTAAGGAATTGTTGAACGTAGAGGATGGAAGTAATGTGAGTATAAGTGGCTGGGGAATGGCTGGGAGAAGGAGGGAGATGAGAAGACAGGAAGAAATCAGTAGGATAGAAGTTGTGGAAGCAATGAAGAAAGTTAAATCGGGGAAAGCCCCAGGAATTGATGGAGTGTGTGGTGAAATGCTGAAGCATGGGGGAGAGATAGTAGTAGAATGGATGTGGAAGATGTGCAGATTGGCCTGGGAGGAAGGCAGAGTTCCGGAGGATTGGAAGTCAGGTAAAATTATTCCCTTGTACAATGGAAAAGGGGAAAAAGAAGTGTGTGGTAATCATAGGGGCATTTGTCTTCTTAGTATAATAGGAAAAGTGTATGGTAGGATACTTATAGACAGAGTTAAAGAAAGAACAGAGAAATTAGTTGGAGAAGAACAAGGAGGCTTTAGGAAGGGAAGAGGTTGTGTAGATCAGATATTCATTCTTAGATCTTCAGTGGAAAAGTTTCTAGAGAAGGGAAAGAAGCTGTATGCGGCTTTCATGGATTTGGAGAAAGCATATGACAGGGTGGATAGACAAGGATTGTGGAAAGTGTTAAGAATATATGGAGTAGATGGGAAGTTGCTGAATGCTGTGAAGAGTATGTACGATGGTGCGAAGGCTGCAGTGCGTGTGGATGGTGAACTAAGGGAATATTTCTCTTTGAAAGTTGGTTTGAAACAGGGATGTGTCATGTCTCCATGGTTGTTCAGTCTGTACATGGATGGGGTAATAAAAGAGGTACAAGGTAGGGTAGTGGATGTTGGAGTGGCCCTGGTGAGAGAGGATAGTGTTTAGAAACTCCCTGTACTGTTCTTTGCAGATGATACTGTGTTGTTGAGTGAAGACGAAGGGGAGCTGCAAGGCTTGGTGGATGAGTTTGAGAGAGTGTGTAAGAAACGGAATCTAAAGGCGAATGTAGGGAAGAGTAAAGTGATGGTCTTTGAGAGAGGTGAAGTTAGTGAATGTACAGCGAGGTTGGATGGTGAGGAATTGGAAAATGTGAGTACGTTTAAGTACTTGGGTAGTGTGATGAGTAAGGATGGAGGTTTGGAGGGTGAAGTGCTTGAAAGGGTACAGCAGGGAAGAAAGGTTGCTGGTTCTTTGAAAGCAGTGATAAGAAACAGGGAAGTGAGCACGGAAGTGAAAAAGTTACTACATGACAGTTTTGTGATACCAACTCTAACATAGGGAAGTGAAGCTTGGACATTGTTGGAAGGACACAAGTCAAGAGTGAGAGCAGTGGAAATGAGTTATTTTAAGAGGAGCCTGTGGAGTCACGTGGAGAGACAGGCTGACGAATGAGGATATAAAGGAGCGTTGTGGTGTGGATGTGGATGTGATAGGAAGCGTTATGAGGAACACACTGAGGTGGTTTGGCCATGTGGAGAGGATGGAGGGTGAAAGACTGACGAAGAGAGTGTATGTGACTGAGGTGGAGAGGGGAAGAGGGAGAGGGAGGCCGAGGATGAGATGGAGGGATGGGGTGGAGAGGTATATGAGAGAGGGGGGTGTGAGCTGGGAGCAGGGCAGTGAAATGGCGGGGGACAGGGTGACTTGGAGGCGATTTGTTTGTGGCCACCCCAAACGGGATTGAGGGGTCTGGCAATAGATAGATAGATAGATACTGCATATATATATATATATATATATATATATATATATAAATATATATATATATATATATATATATATATATATATATATATATATATATACTGTAACAGATAGATAAATAAACAAATATATATATATATATATATATATATATAGAGAGAGAGAGAGAGAGAGAGAGGGGCCCGAACCTGGGAGTAGCCCCCCAGGAAGTTGCCCTATCAGTGGGTGTATAATGGTGGGATAGTTGCTGTGCCAAGGCGCGCTTGGAGGGTGTCCCTGCAGCCGTCCTGGCAGGGTGCCCCGAGGCCACTACCACAGCCACTGGTAAGCTGGTGGGCTAGGGGTCCCAGATCCATTGCCTGGACCCAGGACTGTGCAGTGAGTGGGGCCTGTGGTATGTCTGTCCCCCTTTATTAATACTGAATATGACAAAACACATGAATAAGTTTCAAAGCAAGCCTTAGGACAATAAATCACCCAGGGGGCTGAAGGTGGGTTCATGGAATGGGGGAAGTTTGAGGGGAAGAGCAGGGGAAGTTGTTGAGGCATTCAGTAGGAGGTGGGTGGATGTGGCGTGTTTGCAGGAAGTCTGGTACAGGGGTGGATCAGGCAGAAATATTGTTGGGAAGGACTGTTGTTATAAGTTGTTTTGGCAGGGGGGAACAGACGGATATGGAGGTGTTGGTGTGATGGTTACGGAGAAATGGGTGGAATATGTTATGAATGAGAGTAAGCGACAGGATATTGGTAGTGAAAATTCTGTTCGGTAGAAAGATAGCTGTGATTATATCGGCATATGCTCCACAGGCAGGACTGGATGAAGCAGAGAAAGATAGATTTTGGGATGATTTAATAAGTGTAGTGGGTGGTATGCAGGATGATGAGATAGTGGTTTTGGGAGGGGACTTAAATGGTCATGTAGATGAAGCAGCACAAGGTTATGATGGAGTGCATGGGGGATGTGCGTATGGTATAAGGAATGCAGAAGGGGAAAGGATACTCGAGTTTGGGGAGGCAATGGACATGATTGTGTGCAACACATATTTTAGGAAAAGAGACAGTAGGTTAATTACGTATGAGTCTGGGGGAAATACCAGTCAGATAGATTATTTTCTGGTTACGAGGGCTGATAGGAGGATAGTGAGGGATGTTAAAGTTATAGGAAGTGAGGAGTGTGTGCAGCAGCACAAATTATTGATTTGTGATATGGTGCTTAAAGAACGAGTGATGAAAAAGAGGACTTATGTACCTAGGAGGAAAATATGGACGCTGAAAAACCAAGTAGTAAGGGATGCCTTCTATAGCGAGTTGAGGAGAGTGGTGGCTGAACAGGGAGCTGTAGACAGAGCCGTTAATGAACAGTACAGAGCCCTCAAGAACAATCTCTTGAGAGTTACTGATGTAACATGCAGTTGGACAAGAGGACCACCAAGACATAAATTAACTTGGTGGTGGGATGAGGGTGTAGAAGCTGCAGTTAAAGATAAAACAAGGCTTTTCCGGGAATGGAAGAAGGGTGGTAGCAAAGAGGAATATTTGGCTGCCAAGCGTAGGGCTAGAAGGGAGGTATACAGGGCAAAGTCTGAGTCACTGAGACTCTTACTTGGTAACCTAAATCATGGGGTAAGGAAAAATATGATATTTAGGGTGGCAGGTCAGGTGAAGAGGGATAATCCGGATATTATAGGTGAGCAGTGTGTGAAGAATGATGGAGGAAGGGTAGTGGTGAACAGTGAGGATATTAAATATGCATGGAGAAAGCATTATAATCGGTTGTTGAATGAGGAGTTTGACTGGGACTGGGAAGGTTTGGAGCCAGCAGATCCAGTGTCTGGCCCTTGGCCTTTGATTGATGCTGCTACTGTGAGTGAGGCAGTAGGCAGGATGAAGGTGGGGAATGCAACAAGTGTGTCTGGGTTGACTGCCGAAATGTTGAAGGCCTCAGGCGATATAGGGGTGAGGTTAGTCACTGACATAATAAATAGGATTATTTATGAGTGTGTTGTCCCAGATGATTGGCTGAAGAGTGTAACTGTAAATGTGTATAAAGGGAAGGGTGATGCCCTGGAAAGAGGAAATCATAGAGGTATAAAGCTTTTAGATCAGATAATGAAGGTAATGGAGAGAGTTTTGGAAGGTATGATTAAAGAAAGAGTGAATATTGATGAGATGCAGTTTGGGTTTATGCCAGGTAGGGGGACCACTGGTGCTATATTCATCGACAGCTTCAGGAAAAATATATTGGTAGGAGAAGGGATCTTTATTTTGTTTTTGTTGATTTGGAAAAGGCCATTGACAGAGTCCCTAGAGAGGTGGTGAAGTGGGCAATGAGAAAGCTTGGCTTAGAGGAGTGGCTGGTTAAGGTGGTTATGGCTATGTATGTGGGTGCTCACACCCAGGTAAGAGTGAATGGAGATTTGACTGATGAGTTTTCCATGAATGTTGGTGTGCATCAGGGGTCAGTTTTGAGTCCCAAGTTGTTTATCATGGTACTTGAAGCCCTCTCACGTGACTTTAGAAACGGACTCTCGTGGGAGTTGTTGTATGGTGATGATTTGGTGTTGATTGCAGAGAGCGAAAGGGAGGCAGATGAAAGGCTTAGGAAGTGGAGAGATGGTATGGGGCACAAGGGCTTAAGGGTAAATGCATATAAAACAAAAGTGATGATATCTAGGGTTGGTGGCAGTACTGTCAAAGAGGAGGGAGAGTGGCCATGTGCAGTTTGCCACAAGGGCGTGGGAAGTAATTCCATCTTCTGCAGTGTTTGTGATAAATGGGTGCATAAGAGATGTAGTGGTATCAGAGGTAGACTGCAAGATAATGCTGATTTTATGTGTACAGCGTGTCGGGGAGAGCAGGTGGAGATTGTCAGACGTGAAAGGATTGAACTTGCTGGTGAATCTCTTGGGTGTGTGGAAGAGTTTTGTTATTTGGGAGACATGTTGTGTGCTGACAGTGGGGCTGGAGTTAGCTCTGTGGCTAAGGTGAGAAGTGGTTGGAAGAAGTTCAGGGAGCTCTTGCCTCTCCTGACATTGACAGGACTCTCCCTACATGCTAAGGGGTCTTTGTATGCAGCATGTATTAGGAGTGTAATGCTGTATGTAGTGAGACCTGGGCAGTGAAGCAGGAGGATATTCGTCGGCTCAGACATACAGAAATGACAATGATTAGGTGGATGTGTAGTGCATCCCTGCGTCCAAGGTTTGGGGGGGGCTGGGTTTACGATGGAAGAGTTGAGAGGTAGGATGGGACTGGAGTGTATTGGTGTTGTGATGAGGAGAGGTAGATTGAGATGGTTTGGACATGTGGAGAAGATGGGGGATGATAACTGGGTGAGGAAGGTGAGAAGTGTTAATAATGGGAGTGGGGTTATGAGGGGTAGACTGAGAAAGACATGGGATGAGGTCATTAAGTGTGACCTCAGAGTTAAGGGACTGAACAGGGAGGCTGCAATGGATCGTGCAGCATGGACAGCCCCCATTAGGTGACCAAGGCCGACGCATGCAAGTATGTTGGAGCCTTTAAAAATGAAACGAAATGAAACAACATACATATATATATATACACTTACCTCTCAACTATAACGAGTTTAAAAAAACGCGTTTTCGTTTTAACATGAGCAAATATTAAAGCAGATATGTTTAACTAACAAGGGTTTCTCGATTTAATGGGACTTTTCATGTACGTGATGGTTTCAAATTAGCCGCGCATGCCTTGGACAGTCCCGAGCTGATAGACCGTGTGTGGCAGTTTATGCATAAACAAATTTTTTTATTTGTCTGTTGCTTAAACTGGTTTTATTCAAACTATAATGTTCGAAAATGAAGTTTGGTCCCATTCTGAGCAATTTGGCTCATTTTCGGACAAAATTTGGCCAGGAAAGTGATGGTAGATCTAAATTGTTACAACTTGATGCTGCAGAACAGAAAGAAGAAAACCGCTCAGACCAAGATAGAGCAGTTCTTTATGAAGAAAACAGAAAACTTAAGGGAATTAACTTCATCACCATTAGTATGGGAGTCAGAGGAAAAGGAAGAGGAAGGACAGCAGAGCGTGGATGGACAACAAATTTAGGGTGGGGTAGTGGGATGAGGTGGGGTAGTGGGATGAGGAGGGACAGCAGCAGATGACGAGTGATGCATAGATGAAGTGAGGCTGTGTGCTGTTATTGTTTGTGACCTACTTACTGTAATGAAAATGTTGCTTTTACTGTAGTGTTTTTATGACCTACTAATGCAGTAATAATGTTGAGGAACTTTCACAATGCTGTAAATGAAGCACAATTGAAAGAAAATCCACGTAATAAATGAAAACAGTATGTATTTGGGGAGAAGTAAACATTGCTTTGGCCCAACTAGGATTTAAATGTTGTTTATTTCTCCCCAAATATACTGTTCTTGTTTTATACGTGGATTTTCCTTCAAATTAATATTGTTGCTTTTAAGTTTACAGTAGCATAACTCCCCAAATAGGTAGACTTTCCCAGAGTCCAGGAACGTAACCCCCAATTTTACCACTGTTTCTTATGGGAAAATTATATTTTAAAAATGCGTTTTTAACTAACGCGACCTCTCCAGGAACATAATCCTCGTGTTATCTGATAGGTTACTGTATATATACCTGTATCTACATATATACCTGTATATAAACAATGTTGGGTCTGGTTAGTACTTGGATGGGTGACCGCCTGGGAACACCAGATGCTGTTGGCATAACGTTCTCCCTACGTGTCCAGTGGGGTTGGTGGAGGATTAGTGCCCCTCCCTGTAAAACAATTAACTCTATGCCCTTGGCCACCCCGTTTGGGATACATGGCGTCTGGCAATGAATGATATATATATATATATACAACAATCCCTGTACTATCCGGACGCCCACTATCCGGACACCCCACTTACCGGACATTTTGGTCCAGGGACTTAATAATCCCAAAATTGCGCCCAAATTGCAAAAAATTTCAAAAAAATCTGACTTCTTTTCCCCACTGATTTGAACTCGGCGCACAGCGCAAACCAGCTGTGTTTTGGTGCGTAGTTCCACCGAAGTCTGCTAGAGCGCCCCTGCGTCCTCTCCACTTACCGCCTGTCTCTTGTTGTCAGTGCACACTCGTCACCATGGCTGCCCACGTGCTTGCTTTTGTGGTGGTGCCCTACGTGCTGCAGGCTCTCCTGCCTCTTCTTCGTGTGTGTGATGATGGCCCCGCCACCTGAGAAGAGGAAGAAAGTGGTGCTGACTCTGGAGAAGAAGAGGGTGATATTGGAAAAGGTGGACGAGAGATGGTTGACCTCACGCATTCGCCGTGAATTCAACCTGGCCCAATCTACTTTGTTTGATATCAAGAGATCCCAAGACAAACTCATGCAGTACATGGCTGCCTTCTCTTTGAAGAGCAAACACAACGTGGAGAGGAAGATGATGTTTACTCCCCAGTATGCAGAAGTTGACTGCTCCACGTTGATTTGGTATCAACAACAATGTGCTGCTGGTGTGCTGGTGTGTGGCACAGAGCTGAAGGCTGCTGCTGAGAAGTTCGCAAGGCTTCACGATGCCCCAGACTTCAAGGCATCCAAGGGTCAGCTCTTCACGTTTAAGTTACGACGTGGTCTTACCAACCGTAAGGTCCATGGCGAAGCACTGGACGCCAACAAGGATGGAGTAAAGGAGTTTCGGCATAAGGTGAAGGGCTTGATCGACAGGGAAGGCCTCACTCTTGGTCAAGTCTGCAATGCTGACGAAACTGGATTATTCCATTGCTCTTTGCCGATGAACACTCTAGCCGAGGAGACGGAGAAGTGTATACCTGGCCACAAGCTCTCCAAGCATTGGATATCTGCTTTGTGTTGTGCCAATGCTAACAGCATGCACCGGTTCAAGCCCGTTAGTGCTATCTGTGCAAAGCTGCCTGGTGTCTTCGTGGGGTGATGGATGTCCTTCCTGTCATTTGGTACCATTCTGTGAAGGCTTGGTTCACAGCCAAGATCCTCAAAGACTGGTTCAACCGCCATTTTGTCAAAGGAGGTCATCCATTACCAGACAGAGAAACTGGAAATCCCCCGTGACCAGGTAAAGGCCCTCCTTCTCTTGAACAATGCACCTGCCCACCCAAGCGACAAGGACTTGGTGGCTGAGAATGGCCGTATTAGGTGCATGTTTATGCCACCTATTACAACTGCTCTCATCCAACCAATGGACCAAGGAGTGATTGTGGCAACAAAGAAGCTGTACCGATGGAAGTTCCTGGACAAGGTGATGGTTGTTCTTGAGGACGAGGACAAGCGCAGGGAGGGACGGGACACGTGCGGCCAGCGGACTTCGGAAAACCTTTGCCAATACAATATCAAGTCTGCCATCTACAACTGGGCCAGTGAATGGAAGTAAGTCCCTGTCAAGACTCTAGAAAATGGTTAGTCTGGTCTGCTTCTCAGAACAGATGTGGAGCATGATTTTCTAGGTTTCGACGTGCATGACTTCCATGCATATCTACATGCGCATGGCGACGATGTTGATGTGGACGAAGTGCGTGAGTGGCTGGATGACAACGAGGGCGATCCTGGTTATTAGACCATGTCTGATATCGAGATTCCATCTTCAGTTGCAGGTGTCAGTACCCAGCTTGAAGATTCCGACGAGGACAACGATGATGATGCGGACTCCTCTCAGCATGACACTACTCCAGCCATTCCCAAGCTGAGCGCACTCCAGAAACACGTAAAGTTCATTCTCAACTACCTGGAACACCCGGACTGTGACAGAGAGATGAGGCCCTTGGGACTTGTGGAGGAAGTGGGCGCTTTCAGGCAGCGCATCATTAATCGCCAAAATCGTCGTTCCTTGCGTCATTCAACCATTGACAGCTTTTTCAGACCTGTGACCCCCGCTGTGCCCAGCCCTGGCTCCACACCACTGCCTCCCCAAGACAGGCCCTCATCCTCCGAGCCACAGCCCAGCACATCAGGCACGGTGGAGTCGCCACTGGATGAGAGTTTGCACCTCTCTTCAAAGTCGTCTGCAGTGGGTAGTCCATCACCACGTCCCAGTGATGTGCCCCTAGGCCACATGCATCAGCTACTCTCGGACTCTGACAGTGAAAAAACAGCAAGAACTCGCCACTAGACCACACAGGAATTTACAGTGTTGTGCAGTGAAAAAAACAGTGCACAGTGTTAAGAAATTAGAATTCTGAGTGCAAAGACTTAAGTGCAGAGTGCAACACTGGTTTTATTAAAGTACAATGCAGCAAAATTAGACTAGAGTGTGTAGTATTAAGAAAATGGATATCTAAGTGCAAAGACTTAAGCGCAGGGTGCAACACTGATTTCATTAAGGTACAATGGAGCGCAAGTAAGACTAGAGTGTGCAGTGTTAAGAAAATGGAATTATGAGTGCAAATGACTTCTGGTTTTATTAATGTACAATGCAGCGTAAATTAGACAGGAGTGTGTAGTGTTAAGAAAATGGATTTCTGAGAGCAAAAACTTAAGTGCAGTGTGCAACACTGATTTCATTAAGGTACAATGGAGCACAAGTAAGACTAAAGTGTGGAGTGTTAAGAAAATGGAATTATGTGTGCAAATGACTAAGTTCAGTGCAAGACTTCATGTTCACTGTACTGCAGGTGCTTCAGGTACTCTTTTTTACTGTCAGAGTCTGAGAGGAGGCGGGTTATTCATCGAGATGGCCAGGGACTTGTAAGTACCCAGAATGTTTCATATTGTACTGTATTTTCCATACTTACCTCTAAAACCTCATCCTCTGGTTCCTTTGCATTTATTTCACTCTTTTATGTCTCTTATTGGTGCGAATAGGGTCTTAGGAGCTGTGCATGTCCAGTAGGGAGGTGCTTTCTGAGTTAGGCTAGGTTAGGATCCATAAATACCAGTCCATGAGCCAGGGACTTCTTGTAAGTACCCAGAATGTTTAATACTGTATATATTCACCTCTAAAACCTCATTCTCTGGTTCCTTTGCATTTATTTCACTCTTTTTATGTCCCTTGTTGGTGTGAATTAGGTCTTAAATATGTGCTATGCATGTCCAGCAGGGAGTTATACTAGGTGTCTTTCTGAGTCAGGCTAGGTTAGGGTCCATAAGTACAAGTCCAGGAGGCTGGGGCCCACTATCCGGACAGAACCACTTTCTGGATATGCCTTTGGCTCTATTACGTCGGATAGAGGAGGGATTACTGGATATATATATATATATATATATATATATATATATATACACACTCAACCCTTGGCTATCACTCCCAATTGGTCCCGCTATGGCTGCGCTATAGCCGAAACCGTGATAGCCGAATTGAAGAACTTATGGTAATAATTCTAATTGGTTCCATGACCTCAATATTTACCCCTAAGATACCTTTTTTGTACCACAAATCAATATATAATAGTCTAAAAATGAGCATGTTTTATGATGTGGTCACGATTCTTATAAATACCCCTCACAGTTGATTCATTGATGTTATGTTTCTTCCCCACACTTCGCTTGGTCTAACCATTCTCTATAAGTTTCACATTTCCAGTTTATCTGCATAACATAGGTTCTTCCTCTTCTTTATTTCCCTGCCAGGTGCCGCAGCATTATGTTGGGTGATGGCAGGGGGACGGGGAGGGGGTACGTTGGCCATGGTCATATCATAAAAAAGGTTATTGTTCTTGCTACCACTATTCACGGTCTGAGGGCGCGCACTTGAATGGTTTGGTGGGCAGGAGACTCGGTCAGGCGGCCAATCAATGCTCGGCTGGCGCTGATGTCACACGACCAATCACGGAGTGAGTCTTTTGTTGGCTGGGTGGAGCACTGGAGCCTGGCCTTTTTGAAATTTTCGAACATTTGCAGTGCGTGATAGCAGGCATTTAGTGCGTGATAAAGGTATTTGGGTAGTTTTTTATATAGGCGTGATAGCGAGATACGCTATAGCGGAACCCGTGATATCCGAGGGTTGAGTGTATATATTTATATATATATATATATATATATATATATATATATATATAAATCTATATCTATTTATATATAAATATATATATATATATATATATATATATATATATATATATATATATATATATATATATGTATATGTGATGAGTTTGAGAGAGTGTGTAAGAAACAGAATCTAAAGGTGAATGTAGGGAAGAGTAAAGTGATGGTCTTTGAGAGAGGTGAAGTCAGTGAATGTACAGTGAGGTTGGATGGTGAGGAATTGGAAAATGTGAGTACGTTTAAGTACTTGGGTAGTGTGATGAGTAAGGATGGAGGTTTGGAGGATGAAGTGCTTGAAAGGGTACAGCAGGGAAGAAAGGTTGCTGGTTCTTTGAAAGCAGTGATAAGAAACAGGGAAGTGAGCATGGAAGTGAAAAAGTTACTACATGACAGTATTGTGATACCAACTCTAACGTACGGAAGTGAAGCTTAGACGTTGTTGGAAGGACACACGTCAAGAGTGAGAGCAGTGGAAATGAGTTATTTAAGAGGACCCTGTGGAGTCACATGGAGAGACAGGCTGACGAATGAGGATATAAAGGAACGTTGTGGTGCTGATGTGGATGTGATAGGAAGCGTTATGAGGAACACACTGAGGTGGTTTGGCCATGTGGAGAGGATGGAGGGTGAAAGACTGACGAAGAGAGTGTATGTGAGTGAGGTGGAGGGGGAAAGAGGGAGGGGGAGGCTGAGGATGAGATGGAGAGATGGGGTGGAGAGGTATATGAGAGAGGGGGGTGTGAGTTGGGAGCAGGGGAGTGAAATGGCGGGGGACAGGGCGACTTGGAGGCGATTTGTTTGTGGCCACCCCAAACGGGATTGAGGCGTCTGGCAATAGATAGATAGATATAGATATATATATATATATACATGTATATATATATATTGACGGAGTGTGTGGTGAAATGCTGAGGTAAGGGGGTGAGATTGTTGTGGAGTGGATATGGAAGTCGTGTAGATTGGCTTGGGAAGAGGGAAGGGTTCCAGAGGACTGGAAATCAGGTATAATTGTTCCTTTATACAAAGGAAAAGGGGAGAGAGAAGTATGTGGTAACCACAGGGGTATTTGCCTTCTTAGTGTGACTGGTAAAATATATGGTAGAATACTCATTGATAGGGTTAGGCATATGACAGAGGAGCTAGTTGGAGAAGAACAAGGGGGATTTAGGAAGGGAAAAGGGTGTGTAGATCAGATATATGTTCTAAGATGTTTAGTGGAGAAGTATCTAGAGAAGGGAAAGTAAGTGTATGCTGCCTTCATGGACTTGGAGAAAGTTTATGACAGAATAGATGGGCAAGGTATGTGGAAGGTATTAAGAATATATGGAGTGGAGAGGAAATTGTTGAGTGCTGTGAAGAGTATGTACGAAGGAGCTAGGGCTACGGTGCGAGTGGATGGTGAGCTGAGTGAGTTCGTTGATCTCAATGTAGGACTGAAACAGGGTTGTGTGATGTATCCATGGCTGTTTAATATATACATGGATGGGGTTGTTGAGGAAGTGCAAGGTAGGGCAGTGGATGTGGGGGTGGCTCTAATGAATGAGGGTGAGACTTGGAAGATTTCGGTGTTGCTGTTTGCTGATGATACAGTTTTCTTGAGTGAAGATGAATGGGAGTTGCAAGGTTTGGTGAATGAATTTGGGACAGTGTGTAGGAGGAGGAAGCTGAAAGTTATTGTAAACAAAAGGACAGTTATGGTGTTTGAGAGGAATGAAGTCACAGAATGTACAGTGAGGTTGGATGGTGAGGATATGGAGAATGTGAGTGCATTCAAGTACTTGGGTAGTGTGATGAGTAAGGATGGAACTTTGGGGGATGAAGTGCGTGAAAGGGTACAGCAGGGAAGGAAGGTTGTTGGTTCACTGAAAGCAGTGATGAGAAATAGGGAGGCGAGTATGGAAGTTAAGAAGTCACTGCATGATAGTACTGTGATCCCTACCCTGACGTATGGAAGCGAGGCGTGGACCTTGCAAGAGGGGAACAAGCCAAGAGTGAGAGCAGTGGAAATGAGTTACTTGAGAGGAGCATGCGGAGTGACATGGAGGGACAGGTTGACGAATGAAGAAGAGAAGGAACGTTGTGGGGTGGATGTGGATGTGGTTGAAAAGATTAGGAGAAATACACTGAGGTGGTTTGGGCATGTGGAGAGAATGGAGAATGAACGACTGACTAAGAGGGTGTATGTAGGTGAGGTGGAGGGAGGGAGAGGGAGGGGTAGACCGAGGATGAGGTGGAGAGATGGAGTTGAGGGGTATATGAGGGAGGGGGGAGTGAGTTGGTGGGAGGGTAGTCAAATGGTGGGTGACAGAGTGACTTGGAGGCGTTTTGTCTGCAGCCACCCTTTGCGGGATTAGGGCGTCGAGCTATAGATAGATAGACAGAAAGATACATATATATATATATATATATATAGAGAGAGAGAGAGAGAGAGAGAGAGAGAGAGAGGGGAAGGGGAGAAGATTAGAGAGAGAAGAGAGAGGTATAAGTGAGCAGGAGAAGGGAGGTTAAGAGACTGGTGAAGGAGAGTAAGAAGAAAGTGGATGAAGAGTTTGGGAGGAATCTGAGTGTGAAATGGAGGGAGAGTACGAAATTGTTTTGGAAGGAGGTAAAGAAAATAAGGTAGTGTGAAAGGGGAAATAGTAGGGGAGTGAAAGATAGGAATAATAGATTGTTGGTGGAGAAGAGAGAGAAATTGAGGAGATGGAAGGAGCACTTTGAGGATTTGTTGAATGTAAAGAGTGAGAGCAGTGCGAGTATAAGTGGTTGGGGAATGGCTGAGAGAAGAAGAGATGAGAGGAAGGAGGAAGAGATCAGTAGGGCGGAAGTAGTGGAAGCGATGAAGAAGATTAAGTTGGGAAAGACCCCAGGAATTGATGGAGTGTGTGGTGAAATGCTTGGGTACTTGGGTGAGACTGTTGTGGAGTGGATATGGAAGTTGTGTAGATTGGCATGGGAAGAGGGAAGGGTTCCAGAGGACTGGAAATCAGGTATAATTGTTCCTTTATTCAAAGGAAAAGGGGAGAGAGAAGTATGTGGTAACCATAGGAGTATTTGCCTTCTTAGTGTGACTGGTAAAATATATGGTAGAATACTCATTGATAGGGTTAGGCATATGACAGAGGAGCTAATTGGAGAAGAACAAGGGGAATTTAGGAAGGGAAAAGGGTGTGTAGATCAGATATATGTTCTAAGATGTTTAGTGGAGAAGTATCTAGAGAAGGGAAGGAAAGTGTATGCTGCCTTCATGGACTTGGAGAAAGCTTATGACAGAATAAATAGGCAAGGTATGTGGAAGGTATTAAGAATATATGGAGTGGAGGGGAAACTGTTGAGTGCTGTGAAGAGTATGTAAGAGGGAGCTAGGGCTACGGTGCAAGTGGATGGTGAGCTGAGTGAGTTCTGTGATCTCAATGTGGGACTGAAACAGGGTTGTGTGATGTCTCCATGGCTGTTTAATATATACATGGATGGGGTTGTAAATGAGGTGCAAGGTAGGGCAGTGGATGTGGGGGTGGCTCTAATGAATGAGGGTGAGACTTGGAAGATTTCGGTGTTGCTGTTTGCTGATGATACAGTTTTCTTGAGTGAAGATGAATGGGAGTTGCAAGGTTTGGTGAATGAATTTGGGACAGTGTGTAGGAGGAGGAAGCTGAAAGTTATTGTAAACAAAAGGATAGTTATGGTGTTTGAGAGGAATGAAGTCACAGAATGTACAGTGAGGTTGGATGGTGAGGGTATGGAGAATGTGAGTGCATTCAAGTACTTGGGTAGTGTGATGAGTAAGGATGGAACTTTGGGGGATGAAGTGCGTGAAAGGGTACAGCAGGGAAGGAAGGTTGTTGGTTCACTGAAAGCAGTGATGAGAAATAGGGAGGCGAGTATGGAAGTTAAGAAGTCACTGCATGATAGTACTGTGATCCCTACCCTGACGTATGGAAGCGAGGCGTGGACCTTGCAAGAGGGGAACAAGTCAAGAGTGAGAGCAGTGGAAATGAGTTACTTGAGAGGAGCATGCGGAGTGACATGGAGGGACAGGTTGACGAATGAAGAAGAGAAGGAACGTTGTGGGGTGGATGTGGATGTGGTTGAAAAGATTAGGAGAAATACACTGAGGTGGTTTGGGCATGTGGAGAGAATGGAGAATGAACGACTGACTAAGAGGGTGTATGTAGGTGAGGTGGAGGGAGGGAGAGGGAGGGGTAGACCGAGGATGAGGTGGAGAGATGGAGTTGAGGGGTATATGAGGGAGGGGGGAGTGAGTTGGTGGGAGGGTAGTCAAATGGTGGGTGACAGAGTGACTTGGAGGCGTTTTGTCTGCAGCCACCCTTTGCGGGATTAGGGCGTCGAGCTATAGATAGATAGACAGAAAGATACATATATATATATATATATATATATATATATATATAGAGAGAGAGAGAGAGAGAGAGAGAGAGAGAGAGAGAGAGAGAGAGAGAGAGGAAGGGGAGAAGATTAGAGAGAGAAGAGAGAGGTATAAGTGAGCAGGAGAAGGGAGGTTAAGAGACTGGTGAAGGAGAGTAAGAAGAAAGTGGATGAAGAGTTTGGGAGGAATCTGAGTGTGAAATGGAGGGAGAGTACGAAATTGTTTTGGAAGGAGGTAAAGAAAATAAGGTAGTGTGAAAGGGGAAATAGTAGGGGAGTGAAAGATAGGAATAATAGATTGTTGGTGGAGAAGAGAGAGAAATTGAGGAGATGGAAGGAGCACTTTGAGGATTTGTTGAATGTAAAGAGTGAGAGCAGTGCGAGTATAAGTGGTTGGGGAATGGCTGAGAGAAGAAGAGATGAGAGGAAGGAGGAAGAGATCAGTAGGGCGGAAGTAGTGGAAGCGATGAAGAAGATTAAGTTGGGAAAGACCCCAGGAATTGATGGAGTGTGTGGTGAAATGCTTGGGTACTGGGGTGAGACTGTTGTGGAGTGGATATGGAAGTTGTGTAGATTGGCATGGGAAGAGGGAAGGGTTCCAGAGGACTGGAAATCAGGTATAATTGTTCCTTTATTCAAAGGAAAAGGGGAGAGAGAAGTATGTGGTAACCATAGGAGTATTTGCCTTCTTAGTGTGACTGGTAAAATATATGGTAGAATACTCATTGATAGGGTTAGGCATATGACAGAGGAGCTAATTGGAGAAGAACAAGGGGAATTTAGGAAGGGAAAAGGGTGTGTAGATCAGATATATGTTCTAAGATGTTTAGTGGAGAAGTATCTAGAGAAGGGAAGGAAAGTGTATGCTGCCTTCATGGACTTGGAGAAAGCTTATGACAGAATAAATAGGCAAGGTATGTGGAAGGTATTAAGAATATATGGAGTGGAGGGGAAACTGTTGAGTGCTGTGAAGAGTATGTAAGAGGGAGCTAGGGCTACGGTGCAAGTGGATGGTGAGCTGAGTGAGTTCTGTGATCTCAATGTGGGACTGAAACAGGGTTGTGTGATGTCTCCATGGCTGTTTAATATATACATGGATGGGGTTGTAAATGAGGTGCAAGGTAGGGCAGTGGATGTGGGGGTGGCTCTAATGAATGAGGGTGAGATTTGGAAGACTCTGGTGTTGCTGTTTGCTGATGATACAGTATTGTTGAGTGAAGATGAATGGGAGTTGCAAGGTTTGGTGAATGAATTTGGGACAGTGTGTAGGAGGAGGAAGCTGAAAGTTAATGTAAACAAAAGTAAAGTTATGGTGTTTGAGAGGAATGAAGTCACAGAGTGTGCAGTGAGGTTGGATGGTGAGGATATGGAGAATGTGAGTGCATTCAAGTACTTGGGTAGTGTGATGAGTAAGGATGGAACTTTGGGGGATGAAGTGTGTGAAAGGGTACAGCAGGGAAGGAAAGTTGTTGGTACACTGAAAGCAGTGATGAGAAATAGGGAGGTGAGCATGGAAGTTAAGAAGTCACTGCATGATAGTATTGCGATCCCTACCCTGACGTATGGAAGCAAGGCGTGGACCTTGCAAGAGGGGAACAAGTCAAGAGTGAGAGCAGTGGAAATGAGTTACTTGAGAGAAGCATGTGGAGTGACGTGGAGGGACAGGTTGACGAATGAAGAAGTGAAGGAACGTTGTGGGGTGGATGTGGATGTGGTTGAGAAGATTAGGAGAAACACACTGAAGTGGTTTGGACATGTGAAGAGAATGGAGAATGAAAGACTGACTAAGAGGGTGTATGTAGGTAAGGTGGTGGGGTGGAGAGGGTGGGGTAGACCGAGGATGAGATGGTGGGTTGGAGTTGAGAGGTATATGAGGGAGGGGGAGTGAGTTGGTGGGAGGGTAGTCAAATGGTGGGTGACAGAGCGACTTGGAGGCGTTTTGTCTGCAGCCACCCTTTGCGGGATTAGGGCGTCGGGCTATAGATAGATAGATAGATAGATAGATAGATAGTATATATATATATATATATATATATATATAGAGAGAGAGAGAGAGAGAGAGAGAGAGAGAGAGAGAGAAGAGTAGAGAGAGAAGAGAGAGGTATAAGTGAGCAGGAGAAGGGAGGTTAAGAGACTGGTGAAGGAGAGTAAGAAGAAAGTGGATGAAGAGTTTGGGAGGAATCTGAGTGTGAAATGGAGGGAGAGTACGAAATTGTTTTGGAAGGAGGTAAAGAAAATAAGGTAGTGTGAAAGGGGAAATAGTAGGGGAGTGAAAGATAGGAATAATAGATTGTTGGTGGAGAAGAGAGAGAAATTGAGGAGATGGAAGGAGCACTTTGAGGATTTGTTGAATGTAAAGAGTGAGAGCAGTGCGAGTATAAGTGGTTGGGGAATGGCTGAGAGAAGAAGAGATGAGAGGAAGGAGGAAGAGATCAGTAGGTCGGAAGTAGTGGAAGCGATGAAGAAGATTAAGTTGGGAAAGACCCCAGGAATTGATGGAGTGTGTGGTGAAATGCTTGGGTACTGGGGTGAGACTGTTGTGGAGTGGATATGGAAGTTGTGTAGATTGGCATGGGAAGAGGGAAGGGTTCCAGAGGACTGGAAATCAGGTATAATTGTTCCTTTATTCAAAGGAAAAGGGGAGAGAGAAGTATGTGGTAACCATAGGAGTATTTGCCTTCTTAGTGTGACTGGTAAAATATATGGTAGAATACTCATTGATAGGGTTAGGCATATGACAGAGGAGCTAATTGGAGAAGAACAAGGGGAATTTAGGAAGGGAAAAGGGTGTGTAGATCAGATATATGTTCTAAGATGTTTAGTGGAGAAGTATCTAGAGAAGGGAAGGAAAGTGTATGCTGCCTTCATGGACTTGGAGAAAGCTTATGACAGAATAAATAGGCAAGGTATGTGGAAGGTATTAAGAATATATGGAGTGGAGGGGAAACTGTTGAGTGCTGTGAAGAGTATGTAAGAGGGAGCTAGGGCTACGGTGCAGAGTGGATGGTGAGCTGAGTGAGTTCTGTGATCTCAATGTGGGACTGAAACAGGGTTGTGTGATGTCTCCATGGCTGTTTAATATATACATGGATGGGGTTGTAAATGAGGTGCAAGGTAGGGCAGTGGATGTGGGGGTGGCTCTAATGAATGAGGGTGAGATTTGGAAGACTCTGGTGTTGCTGTTTGCTGATGATACAGTATTGTTGAGTGAAGATGAATGGGAGTTGCAAGGTTTGGTGAATGAATTTGGGACAGTGTGTAGGAGGAGGAAGCTGAAAGTTAATGTAAACAAAAGTAAAGTTATGGTGTTTGAGAGGAATGAAGTCACAGAGTGTGCAGTGAGGTTGGATGGTGAGGATATGGAGAATGTGAGTGCATTCAAGTACTTGGGTAGTGTGATGAGTAAGGATGGAACTTTGGGGGATGAAGTGTGTGAAAGGGTACAGCAGGGAAGGAAAGTTGTTGGTACACTGAAAGCAGTGATGAGAAATAGGGAGGTGAGCATGGAAGTTAAGAAGTCACTGCATGATAGTATTGCGATCCCTACCCTGACGTATGGAAGCAAGGCGTGGACCTTGCAAGAGGGGAACAAGTCAAGAGTGAGAGCAGTGGAAATGAGTTACTTGAGAGAAGCATGTGGAGTGACGTGGAGGGACAGGTTGACGAATGAAGAAGTGAAGGAACGTTGTGGGGTGGATGTGGATGTGGTTGAGAAGATTAGGAGAAACACACTGAAGTGGTTTGGACATGTGAAGAGAATGGAGAATGAAAGACTGACTAAGAGGGTGTATGTACGTAAGGTGGAGGGGAGGAGAGGGAGGGGTAGACCGAGGATGAGATGGAGGGATGGAGTTGAGAGGTATATGAGGGAGGGGGGGTGAGTTGGGGGGAGGGTAGTCAAATGGTGGGTGACAGAGCGACTTGGAGGCGTTTTGTCTGCGGCCACCCTTTGCGGGATTAGGGCGTCTGGCTATAGATATATAGATAGATAGATAGATAGATAGTATGTATATATATATATATATATATATATATATATATATATATATATATATATATACATATATATATATATATATATATATATATATATATATATATATATATACAGTAATCCCTCCACTATCCGATATAACAGAGCCAAAGGCATGTCCGGAAAGTGATCCTGTCCGGAAAGTGGGCCCCTGGCTCCAGGACTGGTACTTAAGGACCCTAATCCAGCCTAATTTTTGGAAAGCCACCTAAATAACTCCCTACCGGACATGCATAGCACCTATTTAAGACCCTATTCACACCAATAATGGACATAAAGCATGAAATAAATGAAAAGGAACCAATGAATGAGGAATCAGAAGTGACTGTACCTCAGCCAGGGTACTTACAGCATGCTTGTGGCTGCCTTTCTAAGGTTTTGGCAGTGGTGAAAATGCTCTTGAAGCATGTACAGTAATCCAGTGTTATGCTGCACTTGGTTCTTTGCACTGTGAGTTATAATTGTTTAACATCGCACATTGTTCTAAACTGCACCACGCCAGTTTCAACTGCCAATTTGCACTCCACAGCTAATCCTTTGCACTCTAAATTCTAATTTCTTAACACTGCACAACACTGTAAATTCCCGTGATCTCGTGGCGAGGTATTGCAGTTTAATCACTGTTTATTCACAAAAAATGAGCAACTGTTGCTTCCATTGCGATAAGCATCTACTCACCATCGAAGATAGGCAGTAACTGTTGGAATGTTGGTGACGGGGAAACAGAGTTCCCAGATCGCAACGGCCACATTACCAAACTCCTCAAGTTTCATTACTAAATTTAACTTTTCATTACCAAATTCGTAAAGCTAGCATTTATTCTTCACCAATTATACATACAAGTGGAAATACATGTAATCACTCTTCTTATAATTAACAGCATGTTGATTATTTTCACGCTATGTTGGCTAGCAGATTAATCAGAGAGAGCAAACAATCCATCAGTTCCATCCTGCGTATCCTCATACATGTGAAAAAACTGTTTGGTGATGCATTATTCTGATTCATTACCAAACGAATTTTTCATTACCATGTTGGCCCACATACCAAATGACAGCCCTGACAGGGGAGGGGGGAGGGGGGAGGAAGGAAGGGGTGAAGGGTCCCTGGTGTAACAGCTGTTCGGTGCCGTGCGGCAATTTCAAATTATAAGTGGTGTTACGGAACAGAGAAAGATAATGTACACATTAAGTGAGAATACTAAGAGTCACTACTGTCCCGTAAAGTTCCAGGTTCAAAACAAAAGAGTTAGGTAAAATTACAAGTTAAAGTTTAATGCTCAAACTAACAACAAAACATTCAGGACTCATAAGGATAATGTAATGGCAAATAAACAGGTTAAATATATGGTTAACTGCAATAGCCTCTATTAACACGAAATTAGCAAGAGTAAATTTATCTAAGTCAGCCCTGATAAAAAGAGATACCAGATAATACTCAGTGAATGCCAGATAAATTATTACAGATACAAACTATTATCAAAAATGACTGACATATATATATATATATATGGTATTGTGATCCCTACCCTGACGTATGGAAGCGAGGCGTGGACCTTGCAAGAGGGGAACAAGTCAAGAGTGAGAGCAGTGGAAATGAGTTACTTGAGAGGAGCATGTGGAGTGACATGGAGGGACAGGTTGACGAATGAAGAAGTGAAGGAACGTTGTGGGGTAGATGTGGATGTGGTTGAAAAGATTAGGAGAAATACACTGAGGTGGTTTGGACATGTGGAGAGGATGGAGAATGAAAGACTGACTAAGAGGGTGTATGTAGGTGAGGTGGAGGGAGGGAGAGGGAGGGGTAGACCGAGGATGAGGTGGAGGGATGGAGTTGAGAGGTATATGAGGGAGGGGGGGGTGAGTTGGGGGGAGGGGAGTCAAATGGTGGGTGACAGAGTGACTTGGAGGCGTTTTGTCTGCGGCCACCCTTTGCGGGATTAGGGCGTCGGGCTATAGATAGATAGATAGACTGACATAAAACCCAACATCAATTAAAAACTTCACTAGGCCTACAAATTAAACTTATGCTATACAGTACAAGAAAAAATACAACAGTTATACTCAAATTACACACAGCTGCTAGATGTTTGGAGATTTCTTGAGCACTCACAATAATAATATCTGTACAGGGGAGGACAGAGATGTGAACAAAATGAGGAGCAGATCTAAGTGGCCATGATGCAGAGATTGAGCTCATTATATAGGGGCTGGCAGAGCTTGATACAACTTGTAAGAGGGACGCGCAAATGAAGCGATGGGGACAGAGAGCTGAAAATCCCGCAAAGTATAACAGAGAGAACGACTTACTCTACTATAACGGTAGAAGGGGGGGACTGAGGCAGAACACGCTCGTGATCAAACATGCAGCAACTGTGCGTTAAAATTACACAAAGGATGATGAAATCATAGGCTATGTAACAGTGGGAAAAAATTCGGATTTTGGGGGGATTTTTTTCTTTTTGGCCATTTTTGGGTTCCGAAGGTCCAGGCCCACAATGTCCAGTAAGTAGGGTGTCCGGAAAGTGGGTGTCCGGAATGTACGGGGATTACTGTATATATATATATATATATATATATATATATATATATATGTATACAATACATCCCCACAGTACATGAGTATATTGGTGGCAGAGGACGTCAAGTACTAGGAATTATTGTGAATACATAAACTTATGAGAAAAATTACATATGGGTGGCACTCCCCTTCATGGGCAACCCTTGAGACCCCTTTCAGACCTAAGTATTGTAATATACAGGGAAACTATCTAATACATATTACCTAAGATAAAGTAAACCAACAAGATTATGGCTTTACTAGGTAAATCAACAAGGATATGGCTTAACTAAACCAACAAGAATATGGCTGCTCACCTATACCCAAGAGGACAACAGGCGTGATGGAGGTAAGGAAAGGATCCGAGGCAGGATGAGGCACCTAGCGTGCATCTCCTGCATCACCCACCACACCACCTGACACACCACCTTTCTCACCACTTTCGACACTTGCACCAGCTAATGCACTCACTTCATTCATAAACCCTTCAAAGTCTATTTCTGACACCTCAGACATCAAATCAGTCTCTTGATCTTCCTCAGGATATGGCTCTTCTGATGTTGAAGGGAGCGATTCCTCACTTTGTTCAAGCCGAAGGTAACAGGTGATGAGTGTTTGCTTGCGTCTGTTTACTTTCTGGTTGTACTTCTTGGTGCAGAAGTGGAAGGTTTTGTCCAGTGAAGACATCACCATCTCCACTGCAACTGAGAGCGTTCGATATCCTTGAATTCTTCCTTGAATTTATCAGGGGCACACAGTACCCTGCTGATCTCCATCATGGACAAATCTTCACTTTCCATCACTGGTGTTGCTGGCTTTGCTGCGATCTCCTGCTCTGCGTCAGCCTCGTCCACTCACTGCACGATTTCCTGGGGATCCTGCTCTGCTGCTCCCGAATGTAAAACCCTGACCTCCTCCATCGAGACGGCCTGAAACCTGGGCACAGCTTGTGCACTTGTGAGAGTGGCATCAGGGATGAAATGCCGCAACAGCCACTTGGAAATGATACTACTTGTCATCCAACCATTGGAGTTGCTGTACCAGTATACCCCGCTGTCATCCATGCAGCGCAGATTCTTGTAACATCTGGGGTGTGCTGCAGTATGCACCACAACATGCCGCATCTTGTCTGAGCCTGATAAGTTCATGGCAAACATGACTGTTATCCTGCTCTTGTCGATTTTTCTGCCCCGGGCCTGGCGCTGGTGCTTACTAATATAAGTACACATCAGCATAGCCTTGTACTGTAGTATAGGGCTGTTTCATCAATGTTATAAATTTGGTCCCTAATGTAGCCACCCTTGTCAATTATCCCCTTTAGGATGGCTGGATAATCCCTGGCCGCCATTTCATCCACTGATGCACGCTTCCCCGTGAGGCGAATGTGACGTGGCTCCTTCCTCTTCAGAAAGTGGCAAAGCCATCCCATGGAGGCTTTAAATGGTTTCTTAACAGCAAGCTTCTGAGCTGCAGCTTTGTAGAAAATCTTGGCCTGGTCCCTGATGTAGCACCCGTTCAGTGGAATTCCTTCCTTCTCCTTCCTCAGGATAAATGTAGCTAGGTACCGCTCCATAAGAATTATAGCCTGGTTGGTCAGCCTGCTTCTTCCGCCCAATGCCGCCATCCCATATGTTTTCACAGTCTTCTTTATGGCCTCCCTGTTAGCCCATATAGTTAGCACGGATGATTCTGCCAAGCCTAGTTCCTTGCCAATGGCTGTGTTACCCTTCCCACTCTCCTTCTTCCTAATGACTTGCATTTCATGGCATGGGTGATGCACTTCTTCCTGGAGGAGGGGGCAGACATCTTGGCTCACAGAAAAAATAGCCTCTGAGTACACGGGGATGTACCTGAAACAGCGAGTGCACCCTCTGTGCATGTGTGTTTCCTCTGCTGGGACTCTCACCTCACCACCCTCCAAGCGGCGCATATGGGCATCATGTGATGAGTGAGCAGCATCGACATCAAAAGGTGGGCGGAGTGTAAGTAACCGTTATCGCTTCTTGGGGGGGCAATGTCGTGTACTCAGGGTAACCCCGGATTTGGGTCACTCTTCGCCCCCCATCTCGCTTACAAGTAGTTCAATTCACATACTAATAAAAAATACACTAAAAAAAAAAGAAAAAAAAAAAGAAAAAAAAAAGGGCCTCGTGTACAAGGAGGATCGTGTAATCGGAACTCGCGTACTGTGGGGATGTACTGTATATATATATATATATATATATATATATATATATATATATATATATATATATAAATATATATATATATATATATATATATATATATATATATATATATATATATATATATATATATATATATATATATATATATATATATATATATATATATATATATATATATATATATATATATATATATACATATATATATATATATACAGTAATATAAAGCTATAGCCAATCCCATATTAGTTACCTCCTCCTACTGTAGGCGCAAAGGTTGAGGCTACCATACCCCATAGCATTTAGGAGTGGATGGCAGGGGTACACTTCAGTAGCATTATAATGACTGCTACACCGTACATGCAGCCACCGCTAGGATATGCAGACCTCAGTGTGGCATATTACTGGTACCCTGGCTGGCATCCTTTGACTAACAGACTACCCTGTGTCTAATTTACCAGAGGCAATACACTACTCAGTATATGTCAGGGATGTGTTCCACACTTTCACAACTTTTTTTCATACAACTAGTACAGCACAGTTTTTGTCGTGGTTCCACGCACATATTAATGTGGGGTAAACTCGTCATTCAGAACACACCTTCTCCAATGCAGACGCGTTTTGACAAAAAAAAAATCCCTCAAAAAACACGTGGAGTTAGGCTAATGAACTAGGTCTCCAAAATTACTTCAATCATCCTGTTATGTTCACACAAACAGCCAATAACTCATTCTTGGTAGGAATTATACCTCATTTTTAAATTGAACTTATGTCAAAAATCCGGCAACCTCCTTAGCCAAAACGTACGAGTGGCAACTTTTGTCAGTCCAACTTTAGAGAGTGTTCAGTCAAGTTTTTTCGTTTTCTTTTATTCCAGGGCAATGGAAAGAGAATTAGCAGAAAACGGAGTAGACATGTGTGATATAAGGGGGAGCGACATGCGTGCAAAAAGGCTAATGATCCACTATTATTTTTCCAATATGCACGCACCTTTTTCAACTTTAAACCAGAAGGAAGTTCCCCACATACCAAGACAATCTGGGCCTCGCCCTAACTGCATGGAGTATTAGGGTGACTCTTCCCTGAAATGATATTAAACAACACCCACTTGAAGCTGGGCTCGACCAGTTCCATTTCGAATGCACTGCGCAAGTCAATATCTGTGTTCGCATTCAAATAGGAGTGCATAAGTACTGATAGGGACTTGCACAGTGCATTCAATGTGGAGAACACATAAAAAATTTCAACCAATCTTCATAGTACAGTACTAGTTTAGAATAGTTTTAATGTTTCCATACTTTTAGGTTTATTGTAAACTGCAACAAGTTTTGGCCTATGTTTACACAGTGACAGAAGGGGATAAAAATATCAGACCTAAAGATAGGCCTAAGCCTGCAAATAAGCTTAAGAAGCCATCCTACTCAAAGGAGAATGTAGAAGCTGCTATGGATGATGTTACAACATTAGCATGCATGGCCTTAGTTATCCATCCATCCATCCATTGCCAGACGCCATGTATCCCAAACGGGGTGGCCAAGGGCTTAGAGTTAATTGTTTTACAGGGAGGGGCACTAATCCTCCACCAACCCCACTTGACACGTAGGGATGCCAACAGCATCTGGTGTTCCCAGGCGGTCACCCATCCAAGTACTAACCAGACCCAACGTTGCTTAACTTCGCTGATCGGACGGGAAGCGGTGTACTCAACGTGGCATCTTTAGTTTAATAATCCTTTCAATTGGGGCGAGAGAGTCTTTCCCTTCCCTGAATAAAATCATTTGGTGTTACAGTAAAAGTCCTATTATTAGGCATCTGTGGGACCGGGCTGATGCCGAGAAATTGGATTTGCTGAATAATCAAAAATCCTACCCACTCAATACCTTAAATAAATTGGTGAACACTGTCATCACCACTTATGGTATTACAACAGTGTTTGGAGAGAGTATTGTATACTGTACAATGCTGTAATCACTACAGTACTATACCTGAATCTGAAATATAAATATAAATTAGTGAACATATACAAGTGTAATGACACAGTAGGCCTACAAGTCAGATAACACGATGGTCGAAATGATATGGAATATTACCTACCAGCTCAGTACATCATTTGTATTGGTGAACACTGTCATCACTACAGTAATCCCTCCAATATCCGACATAATAGAGCCATAGGCAGGTCCGGATAGTGGTCCTGTCCGGATATTGGGCCCCAGCTTATGGACTTGTACTTATGGACCCTAACTCTGAAAAACACCTATACAACTCCCTCTGGACATGCATTGCACCTATTTAAGAACCAAATCACACCAATAAGGGACATAAAAGACTGAAATAAATGCAAAAGAACCATAAAATGAGGTTTTAGAGGTGAGTTTATACAATATTAAACATTCTGGGTACTTACAAGTCCCTTGCTCCTGGACTGGTTTGAACCGCCAGTTTGCAGTCCACAGTTAATCCTCTGCACTCTAAATTCTAATTTCTTAACACTACACAACACTGTAAATTCCTGTGTGTTCTAGTGGCAAGGTATTGCAGTTTATTCACTGTTTATTCACAAAAAACAAGCACCTGTGGCTTGCACTGTTATGAGTGTCTGCTCTCCATCGGAGTTAAGCTGTGACTGTTGATGTTGGTGGGGTAACAGAGTTGCCAGATCGCAACAGCCACATTACCAATCTCCTCAACTTTCATTGTCAAATATAACTTTTCATTACCAAATTCGTAAAGCTAGCATATATTCTTCACTAATTATACAGTATATACAAGTGGAAATACATGTAATCACTCTCCTTATAACTAACACCATGTTGATTATTTTCACACTATGTAGGGTAGCAGATTAATCAGAGAGAGCAAACAATCCACCATCTCCATTCTGTGTATCCTCATACATGTGAAAAATCCATTTGGTAATGCATTATTCTAATTCATTACCAAACGAATTTTTCATTACCAAATTGGCCCACACTTGGTAATGAAAAATACCAAATGGCAACCTGACAGGGGAGGAGGGAGGGGGAGGAAGGAAGGGGTGAAGGGACCATGGTGTAACAGCTGTTCAGCGCCAGGCGGGAATTTCAAATTATGGGAGGGAAAAAAGTCAGATTTTTTTCGAATTTTTTGCGGTTTTTGGCCCATTTTGGGAAAATTGGATCCCAGGAGGATTATGTCCGGTTAGTGGGGATGTTCGGATATTGGGCGTTCGGATATTAGAGGGTTTTTATATTATTACAAATGTGTTTGGAGTGAGTGCTGTACACAGTACTTTTTCCAAACACAAAATAAAATAGTCGGAAAATTACATAAAATAAAGTGGAGGAATATGAATTGGTAAGGTCTTTCTGATGAAAGTTAAAAGTACAGTTAACGCTAATTCTTTTGTTCGTTTTTTTGTTTACATGTGGAGAGTATTGATGCAAACAGTAATGTATTCCACTAACCCCTTAATAACCTCCGGCACTGAACAACCCATTACAGTACCAATGTCAGTGATGTCCAGTTAGTGTGAACTATGAAAAACTGTGAACAATTATGGGAAAGGAACAAAGGTCACTGGTATGTTTACATGACTCTACGCTATGATTCCAAGCAGTCAGGTGGTCGCTTAATCTCCGATGTTTTGGCCATTTGGTAAATGCACTGAAACTTTATCAATTCTCCCGTGAATCATAGCAAATCATAGCATGGGTTTAGGAAGCTAAATAACACATTGCTAGGTGCGCCAGGTGATTATCTTCACATCTTTAAGAAAATGGAAGAAATTTAATCCCTCTCTGAGTATGTAGAGTAAGTTTCTTCTATTCTTCTGATATCAATTCATTTTTCTTAAAGATGTGAAGATAATCATCTGGCACACCTAGAAATGTGTTATTTAGCTTCCTAAACCCATGCTATGATTCGCTATGAGTCAGGGAAGAATTGATAAAGTTACAGTGCATTTACCAAATGGGCGAAAACATCTAAGATTAAGCGACCTCCTGACTGCTTGGAATCGTAGTGTAGAGTCGTGTAAACATACCAGTGACCTTCATTCCCTCCCCATAATTGTTCAGTTTTTTTTTTTTAATAGCTCACACTAACCTGACATCACTGACATCGGTACTGTAAAGGGTTGTTCAATGCCGGAGATTATTATGGGGTTAATGGGATACATTACCGATTGCATCATTACTCTCCCTTGCACAAATAAACACAAAAACGAACAAAAGAATGAGCGCTAAATGTACGTTTAACTTTCATCAGAAAGACCTTAGCAATTCATATTCCTCCAGTTTATATATTTTTCTGACTTTAGGTTAGGTTGAGTTTGGTTAAATTATGGTGGTAGGTGGTGGCGACCATCATCCACTCACTTGATGTAGTGCTGCCTACTTCTTCCTTAGCCTTTATCATTCTTTTTTTGTGCCTGCCCTCCTCTCTTCCTATATCTTCCATCTTTCCTGTCACTTCTTATTGCTCTTCTTTCCTTTACAGGTGGCTTTACATTGAGTGACAAGCCAAATGGTTTCCTGTAAACCAAGAAACCATTTACAATGCTGGGTGGTAACCACATAACCAACCCATATGTGCTTCCTACATGTCAACAAATGGGTTGGTGGAGGGTTAGTGCCCCTTCCCGTAAAACCAATAACTCAAAGTCAAATGGCCATCCCTTAAGGGATTATGGCGTCTGGCAATAGACAGATAGATTAGGTACAGTTAAACTCAGTTAGGTTAGGTTTAGTTAAACACTTAGGACAGTCCCTTCCACCATTATGCTAAGGAATCAAAATACAAGCGCTGTCACAGCCGTACAGCTAAATTAAACAATGGGGAAACTGATTTAACAGGCAACATTTATTTACGGTAATGCATTACAGTATCAGTGGTTCATGGGCTATGCAATTACCAGTAAATATCATTTTCAGGAAGGCGTCAAGAATGAACGAATTTCAAGAATTAGCAAGAGGGCTTAGAACGTAACCCTCGCTAATTTGTGGGGGGGGGGGGTACTGTATTGTATGATACTGTGCAATACTGTAATCAATACAGTGCTATACCTGAATCTGAAAAATATAGAAACTAGTGAACATATAGAAGTGTAATGAAACATTAGGCCTACAGGTCACAGACAACATTTCCTGGACTGCCGAGATAATTCCAGACATCTGTCGAACAATCAAAGATTTTCGTAAATGGGACTATTTCTCAAAACTGCCAAAATGTCAGATCTACCGAAAAATCAGCTGCCAAATAACAGGACTTTTACTGTAGTTGGAAAAAACTCTTTAAGAAATCCTCTGTCTGAAGTGGCTAACTTTCTCCCACATTTTTGTAACATTTATTAGTAAAGGCCAAGCCTTTAGGGGATTGTATATATCATAAAACTGAAAAATTCCTTTCAACCCTTTTTTAAGGAGAAGAATGATGGCTTCTATGTGACCCCTGATACAAAGGAGATATTGTATTCCGTGCTGGCACAAGAAGTTGTCATGTAAGAGCCTCCACAATCAGCATCAGAGAACCGCATCTATGGGTTTAAGTTCCCTACAAGTGTTAAGAATGTACTAAGGGCAAACTTTGCAAAGTAGACTAGTCTGGATTAGGAATAGGTCTAACCTAAATGGGATAAGGTGTAAGTGACTAAAGGGTCTACTTGGTCTTTGAGGTAAGGCCTAGCTGTCTGCCAAATGTATAGCAGGAGGCCTATCTGGAGTTATTAATTAATCAGTTTTTCTTATTATATATAAAATCAGAGGGTAACAGGCACCATATTGTTTATTTTATATGCATACATGCCTAGAAAGTCATTACCTTCTCTTTATTTAAGTTATGATGGCTTGTAAACTTTCGATTTTTGCCCATTTGATCATTACATTTTTATTGCTTCAAATATTCATTCAGTAGGTATTTCCTTGTTTATATGCTATTTGCCATTTCAGAATGAATGTGCTTATTACCTTTTCCCTTATCAGTGCCTTACTGTAATTTTTTGTCAGTTTATACCTTCGATTGAAAGTTTCTTTGCAGGAGGCAACTTTTTTTTTACTCAATCAGTACATGACCGGAAAACCGGCCACTGTGGACCAAACACCATTTAATAAAATACTCACATAATCTTTGTCTACTGCATACTCTAAGGTGAGTATATTATCTTTATGCATTTTAGAATTTAGAAATGAGTTACTTGAGAGGAGCATGTGGAGTGACGTGGAGGGACAGGTTGACGAATGAAGAAGAGAAGGAACGTTGTGGGGTAGATGTGGATGTGGTTGAAAAGATTAGGAGAAATACACTGAGGTGGTTTGGACATGTGGAGAGAATGGAGAATGAAAGACTGACTAAGAGGGTGTATGTAGGTGAGGTGGAGGGAGGGAGAGGGAGGGGTAGACCGAGGATGAGGTGGAGGGATGGAGTTGAGAGGTATATGAGGGGGGGGGGTGAGTTGGGGGGAGGGGAGTCAAATGGTGGGTGACAGAGTGACTTGGAGGCGTTTTGTCTGCGGCCACCCTTTGCGGGATTAGGGCGTCGGGCTATAGATAGATAGACAGATTTTAGAATTAGAGGGCATTATGTGTGATATGGAAAATATGCATTTGCATTAGGGATTCTCAGAAAATTTCGGACCACCAACTTTGAACCTATACAATTCTAAACCTTATCAGGTTATTTTATCCTAAATGAAACACAGCAAAATACAACCCATTCTCAATACAGTAAGCATTTACAGAACAATCTAGCTCTTCAAAAGTATTCATCGTAATGCGTGGGAAAAAATATACACAACTTTTCGCATACGAAATGGCGTGTTTACCCTAAGCCCAGTGGACTGAGGGTAGAATCTGCCCTTCTGTAATCCACCATTTTCCTTACAGAGGACAGGACGGGAGCTGAGGGATTTTTGTTATGGTGGAGCAACAATATGAAGGTGGTGGTGACCAACATTCACTCAATGTAGTTCTGCCTACTTCTTCCTTCACCTCTATCATTTTTTTCTGCATCTGCCCACCTATCTTCCTATTAATCCCATCCTTCCTGTCACTTGTTATTACTCTTCTTTATCCTTCACATGGTTCTATACTGAGGGACAAGTCTAATAAAATCCTGTACCCCAGGAAACCTATACAATGCTAGGTGGTAACCATATAACCATATAATGAGATGATGTGGAGCCTTCTATTGTGCCCCTGTTAACTGGGTGGAGAGATGCAACTGCAGTATCCATCCAGGAACCAGTTCTCCACACTCTTCCCCATACCTTGCTGTGGTGAGGTGCTGGCTACTACATGGTAACACTGGTTTGGACGACCCTGTAGGGATGGTTACCTGCCTGTTGTTCATGGGTCTACTTGGCTGGGCAAACTGGTGTTGTACAACAACAATAACAACTATATGAAGTCAGCCCCCTTCAGAACCTACATTAATTTAACCAGAGGATACTGAAATTTCAGCTTCAGAGGTAGTAATGATACTTTAAATGGCTTTTTTCTTAATTATTTCTTATTTTTACTGTGAAATTTATAATAAATAAGAATGTCAAGAGAGATGAAGACATTGTATACAATTTCTTACCAAATATTGCAAATCCTGAAGAGACAACATCTGCCCATGCCAGTGAGCGGGGTATGCAGTTGTGAATGTCATTCTGGTACCAATAGTCCAGGATGAAATAGCCTGGAACTCTCAGGATGACAGTCGCAATTGCCTCAAATTGTTCACTCTTCAGCTTCCATCCTCTGAGACCTGCAAAAAGACCAAAAGGAGAATGAGAGTATGACTAGCGTGTATGTAAGTTGGAGAGGGAAACTGAGAATGAGGTGGAAAGGTATGAGAGTGGTGTGGGACAGAGGGAGTGTTATATGTTGGTGGAGGACTGGAAATTGCAAAGGATAAATATTCAAGGCCACCCCCCTTGGACTAAGGTTTCTTGCTACAAAGAGAGAAAAATAAAGTTATTGTATTTTTCAGTATTATTGTATTTTATACTGTATTCTTCATATCCCTATCTTAATTTAGTTAGCCTAATTCTTTAACTGCCACTGGCATCCAAGGATGTACAGTGGGGCACCAATTTTCGCGCCTAATTGGGTCCAAAAATAATGCACGAAAGTAGAATTAGCGAAAGTTGGGGCATTGTCTTTATGGCAAAAAGGCTAATTGGTTCCCGGTTATCCTAAAGTAACATCAGATTTTCATTTTCACTTGCAATACAGTACATCAAATCACTATTGTACATTGCATTGTGAGATACAAACAATAAAAACTGTACAGTACACATTATATGAGGAGAAACATACCACAGAGACCAGGTTGAGGTGTTTAATGGATTTTGGGGGTAAGTATCTGAGGCGCATGGCGGGCTTATTTAGCCACGCCAGACGTATTGGCGCCACCTCTTGCTGCCTCGCTACCACTCTCTCTCTCTGCCTCCTCAGATGCAACTTGATGCAACACTTCCACTCTGTGCTGAATTTCCCTTTGTGCTAGGTTCTCTTGAACAAATCCATTGAACCGTGAGAATCCAATACAATGGAGCTAGCACGCTCGTACACAATGGCGGGAATGGGTGGACAGAGTGTTGACATGACGTCATTCAAGATGGCGGTGGGTTGCGGGCGGGCGGTGCAGGAAATTCAAAGTTCAAAATATTGTCCCAAACCCAAAATTTGTGCGCGAAAATCGATTTTTTTCAAGCGAAAGTGGAAGTTAGGGAATATTTGGTGCATGCCGCGAAAGTGGATTCCGCGAATCCTGCTGTAGCGAAAGTTGGTGCACTACTGTATGTGCATCCTACACTACATTCTGTCAATATAACAATGCATTCACAACACTTGGCATTTGGGGGGGGGGGAGGATTCTGACATTATTTTAATTTACTAACTTCCTGAAGGAGGGGGTTATTCTGACATTTTAATTTACTAAACTCTTGAAGCATCAAACTTCCCCTGATACATTTCCCTGTCTCATACATCATCATCCGTACGCTCCACTGGCGACCTTCTCACCTACCTTTCAGACTCCTGGCCATCCTCCTTTCAGGACTTTGGCGAAAGCTTTGCCATTGCACTTGACATCTCTAAGGCTTTTGATCGAGTCTGGCATAAATCATTAATTTCCAAACTGCCCTCTTACGGTTTCTATCCTTCTATCTGTGTCTTCATCGCTAGCTTCCTTTCTGGTCGTTCTATAGCCGCTGTTGTAGACGGCCATCGTTCTTCTCCTAGATCTATCAACAGTGGTGTTCCTCAGGGCTCTGTCCTATCACCAACTCTCTGCCTATTATTCATCAATGACCTTCTAAGCTGTACATCTAACCCTATCCACTCATACGCTGATGACTCCACCCTTCACCTTTCCATTCGGTTCCCACAACGCCCATCTCAGCAGTTGCTTCAACAAACAAGGGATGAGGCTATGGCACACCTAATGTTTGACTTGGTTCATATCTCTGACTGGGGTAAAAATAATCTGGTTGTTTTTAATGCATCTAAGACTCAGTTCTTACACCTATCAACCCGACAAAATCTTCCATAGGTATACCCACTAATGTTTAATAATATTCAGCTTCATCCTGCATCATCCTTGAACATGCTTGGGGTTTCATTTACTCGGGACTTATCTTGGAAATATCATATAACATCTCTTGTCAAATCTGCTTCCAAGAGATTGGGTGTGCTAAGCCGACTCCGTTCTTTCTTTACCCCTGCACAATTGTTGACTCTATACAGGGGTTTTATCCATCCCTGTGTGGAGTACAACTCCCATGTGTGGGGAGGCTCCCCACATACAGCTCTTCTCAATAGGGTGGAGTCAAAGGCTTTTCGTCTCATTAACTCTCCTCCTCTTACTGACTCCCTTCAACCTCTGTCTCTTTGTCTCACTGTTGCATCTTTATCTCTTTTCTATTGCTACTTTAATGGTCACTGCTCTTCTGAACTGTCTGCATGCATTCCTCCACCTCTACAACAGGCGTGTAGCACCCGTCTAGCAGCAAACTCTCATCCCTTTTCTGTCCAACTCTTTGATGCAAGAGTTAACCATTACTTCCAGTCCTTCATTTATGCAACAGGTCAACTCTGGAACTGTCTCCCTCTGTCTGTATTTCCTGCTGCCTATGATCTCCAGTCTTTCAAACGCAGTGTGTCCAGGCATCTCGAAATGATCAGATCTTGAATTTGGCTCTCTATTGTATTTTGTTTTTCTCTTGGAGGGAACTGTTATTGCGGGCTCATGGCCTTTGGTTCCTTCTTCTTCGCATAAAAAAAAAAAAAACAATCATCATCATCCGGACCTCCTTTCCCACCCAAGGGCAGGGTGAGGAGTAGCAATGTCCAGACAGCCCAAAAATGCCCAATCCAATGGGCCACGCTTCCATTCGCTAATCATTCAAGCCCCCGGAATCCTAGCTCTATCGGATACGCCAAAAACATTCACCACATTCTGTAGCTTCACATAATCGTATCCGACAGAGTCAATCCAGATGCTGCCACGTTAAAAAGGGGTGCCAAAAATCCCTGATCACGCACTTTTCCTCACAAAATTCATCCAGCCAGCTCGATCTCCTGTCAGTTCCCTAGCTTCACCGACTTCCAAAACCTCTCTTCCTCACACATTCATCCACCATATCTCTCCACCTTCTCCTTGGCCTACCTCGCCTCCTCCCTCCTTCGAATTCACTCAGATATACCTTCTTCACCACTTTATTGTTATCCATTCTCTCCACATGACCATACCACCTCAGTACACTCTCTTCAGTTCTGGCGTCCACCACCTTCCTCACTCCGCATCTTTCACGAATCACATTATTTCGTATCCTATCCACCCTCCGTACTCCACATACATTCCTCAGCAGTCCCATCTCCACTGCTCTTACTCTTGACTTTTCATTTTCATGCCACAACATAGTCTCACATCCATATGTTAAAGTTGGCACTAACACTCCTTCATGTAAGCCTCGTGCAGCTGCAACACTCAAGCCTCCGTTTCTTATCAAGGCCTTCATTGCACCAGTCGAGCAGAGCAGTACTCCCGAGGTGGATGGAAAGCTGATGACAGGGAGTGCTGGAGCTCCCGTTTCATCAGCCCTCAGGAGTAGTTCCTGACCATCCCCCTTTGCTGAACTTTTTCAGTGTCTCAGTTACACAGAGTGTAGGCCAGCATGCTCTCCAGTACAAATTTCTCCAACTATCTACACCAAACTACATGCACAGTACACACTACACTTCCTATTCAAAATTCAACAATAATGGAGTCTCTTCGTCAAGCCTCGGAGTCCCCAGGGGGGGGGGACCATAAATGCCCCCACCATCCGCCCCTCTCCCGGTGACAACTCGAGGTGCCTGGAACCACGGTCTGACTCTCTTCTTCTTCATTTCTGCAACATTCGCGGCCTTTCCTCTAACTTTCGCTCTGTTGAGCACCACCTCTCCTCCTCTAAACCTCACCTTCTTTTTCTAACGGAGACTCAGCTGTCTGAGGCAACTGACAGCAAACCCTTTTCTGTATCCTCCCACCTTCTCTATATTCATTCAAAGCCAAAGGTGGCTGTTGTGTATATATACGCAACGACTTATCTTGCTCTCGTGTTCCTTCTCTATATTCATTCAAAGCCAAAGGTGGCTGTTGTGTATATATACGCAACGACTTATCTTGCTCTCGTGTTCCTGAACTCAATTCTTCTGAATTCTCTACACTCTGGCTTCAGCTTTCCTGTCATTCTCTGACTAAATATATCTGTGCTGTTTACTTGTCTCCTAATTCTACTGACTATCAAAAATTCTTTGACTATCTTACTTCTACGATGGAACACATTCTATCCATTTCTCCTTTCTCTGAAATCTCCATTCTAGGAGATTTCAATGTTCACCACCACCTTTGGCTCTCCTCTCTTTTCACGGATCCACCTGGTGAACAAGCCTACATCTTTTCTATCCTTAATAACCTAGAGCAGCTTGTACAGCACCCTACCCGTATCCCTGACCGCCTTGGAGAGAGCTCCAACATACTTGACCTCTTCCTCACAACTAATCCTTCTGCTTACTCTGCTAATCTTTTCTCTCCGTTGGGCTCCTCCGATCACAACCTTATTACCTTAACCTGTTCTATCACTCCGGTACGGCCTGTGGACCCTCCAGGGAAACGTCGTCTGTGGCATTTTGGAGCCATGGACTGGGAGGCCCTCAGGCAGTACTTCTTTGATTTTCCCTGGAATGATTATTGCTTCCATGGCCGGGAGCCATCTGAGTGTGCCTTGCGCATTACGGAGGTTATTCTCTCGGGCATGGAAGCATACATTCTTTTCTCATATCCTTTGACTAACACAAGAAAACCTTGGTTTAATCACGCTTGTTCTAATGCTGTCCGCAACAAGGAGAGGGACTACAAAAGATACCGAAGCCAACCCACCCCTGAATCACATCATCTTTACGTTTCTGCCCGGAATCGTGCTAAGTCTGTTCTTCGCTCTACTAAAAATAATTTCATCCATACTAAATGCTCTCAACTCTCCAACTCGAATTCTTCCCGTTCCTTCTGGCACCTTGCCAAAAATCTTTCTAACAACTTTACCTCATCATCCTTCCCTCCTCTTTTCTACTCTGATGGTTCTGTAGCTATTTCTTCTACTGATAAAGCAGATCTCTTCGCACAGACTTTCTCCTCCAATTCCACCTTAGACGATTCCGGTGCTGTTCCTCCATCACTTCCCCCCTCTGACTTCCTCATGGCTGACATTAAAATTTCTTCAGTTGACACACCACTACTACTGCTACTACACCACCACTACTACTGCTACTACTACCACCACCACTACCACTACTGCTGCCACCACCACTACCACTACTACTGCCACCACCACTACCACTACTACTACTTCTTTGCTATCCTTATCTCATTCTAGTAGTTCAGTTCCTCTTCTAGGAGCTGCTTAGCATGGGCCAACCGGCCTACTGCAGTTATCCTCTCTTCTTATGTATTTTCTGCCATCGCTGGCCTCAGTACTAACAAGGCATATGGGCCTGATGGGGTCCCTCCTGTTGTTCTCAAGAACTGTGCATCTGTGCTTACACCCTGCCTAGGCAAACTCTTTCGCCTTTGTCTGTCAACTTGTACCTTTCCTTCTTGCTGGAAGTTTGCTCTCATTCAGCCAGTCCCAAAGAAGGGTGACCACTCCCAACCCTCCAACTATCGTCCAATTGCTTTAACATCCTGTATCTCAAAAGTTTTCGAGTCAATTCTCAATAGAAAAATTTTAAGGCATCTTTCCTATCACAACCTTCCTTCCGATCGTCAGTATGGGTTCCGTCAGGGACGCTCCACTGGCAATCTTCTCACCTACCTTTCAGACTCCTGGTCATCCTCCTTTCGGGACTTTGGCGAAAGCTTTGCCATTGCACTTGACATCTCAAAGGCTTTCGATCGAGTCTGGCATAAATCTTTAATTTCCAGACTGCCCTCTTACGGTTCCTATCCTTCTATCTGTGCCTTCATCTCTAGCTTCCTTTCTGGTCGTTCTATAGCCGCTGTTGTAGACGGCCATCGTTCTTCTCCTAGATCTATCAACAGTGGTGTTCCTCAGGGCTCTGTCCTATCACCAACTCTCTTCCTTTTATTCATCAATGATCTTCTAATCTGTACATCTAACCCTATCCACTCATACGCTGATGACTCCACCCTTCACCTTTCCATTCGGTTCCCACAACGCCCATCTCAACAGTTACTTCAACAAACAAAAGGGATGAGGCTATGGCACACCTAATGTCTGACTTGGCTCATATCTCTGACTGGGGTAAAAATAATATGGTTGTTTTTAATGCATCTAAGACTCAGTTCTTACACCTATCAACCCGACAAAATCTTCCACAGGTATACCCACTAATGTTTAATAATAATCAGCTTAATCCTGCATCATCCTTGAACATGCTTGGGGTTTCATTTACTTGGGACTTATCTTGGAAAGATCATATTACATCTCTTGTCAAATCTGCTTCCAAGAGATTGGGTGTGCTAAGCCGACTCCGTTCTTTCTTTACCCCTGCAAAATTGTTGACTCTATACAGGGGTTTTATCCGCCCCTGTGTGGAGTACAACTCTCATGTGTGGGGAGGCTTCCCACACACAGCTCTTCTCAATAGGGTGGAGTCAAAGGCTTTTCGTCTCATTAACTCTCCTCCTCTTACTGACTCCCTTCAACCTCTGTCTCATCGCCGCACTGCTGCATCTTCATCTCTTTTCTATCGCTACTTTAATGGTCACTGCTCCTCTGAACTGTCTGCTTGCATTCCTCCACCTCTACGACAGGCGCGTAGCACCCGTCTGGCAGCAAACTCTCATCCCTTTTCTGTCCAGCTCTCTAATGCAAGAGTTAACCGTTACTCCCAGTCTTTCATTTATGCAACAGGTCAGCTCTGGAACTGTCTCCCTCTGTCTGTATTTCCTGCTGCCTATGATCTCCAGTCTTTCAAACGCAGTGTGTCCAGGCATCTCAAAATGATCGGATCTTGAATTTGGCTCTCTATTGTATTTTGTTTTTCTCTTGGAGGGAATTGTACTGTGGGCTCATGGCCTTTGGTTCCTTCTTCCTCGCGTTAAAAAAAAAATAAATAAATCTACTTTCAACTTTTGCACATTTTCCTCTCTTTTCTATCACTGTACCCAGGTATTTGAACTCTCTCACCAATTCCAGTCTCTCTCCATTCACTGTTACATTGCACTGGGAGTCACCTTCTCTCTCAATAACCATCATTTACTCTTTTCTACATTTACTCTCAACGAACGACGCTTACAGACATCAGCAAAACTCTGCACTAGCCTACCAAGTTCTTGTCCAGTACTTGCAAGCAGTACTGTATCATCAGCATACAACAAATCTGAGATATTCCATCCATCACCATTCATTACCAATGCCATCCCTCTCTCCATTACTCGTGTTTTCACTTCTCTCATCACCCCATCCATATATACATTGAACAACCATGGGGACATCACAACCTTGTCGCACGCCCACACTGATCGTGAACCATTCACTTAGAAGCCCATTAACCCTGACACATGCTTCACTACCATCATAAAAACTCTTTACCCTCTACACCATACATGCGCAAAACTTTCCACAATCCTTCTCTGTCCACTTTGTCATATGCTTTTTTCAGATCCATGAATGCCATAAACACCTTATGATCCTTCTCACAAGCCTTCTCTACTATCTCAAATATCTGGTTCACACATCCTCTGCCACTCCTAAAGCCACCCTGTTCATCACTCACTAGGACTTCTGATATCTCTCTTACTTTCTCTATAATAATTCTTCCATATACCTTCCCTACCACACTCAGTAAGCTCATGCCACAATAATTCTTGCACTCACTTCGTTCACCTTTATTTTTGTATAGGGGTACAATCACAGCCTTTTTCCACTCTGCAGGCACTATACACTGTATGTAAAACTTTACGGTCATACTCTTTCCCTCCAAATACAAGCCAATTGCCTTTGTTTGCCTTCATTTTCATTTTTATTTTTGTCCAAACCATTAAAAAAAAGAAATCATTCACTACCTTTTGCATGTTGCTCTGACTTTCTGCCACCAGCCTGCATGATCATATGGCAGTACAATACAGGTTAGTTAATAAGTTCCATATATTTGTGGGGGTCTGATGATTTGCTGGTTAAAAGACCCTTACTGGAGTGAGAACCTTGCATAGATTTCATCTTCAAAATGTAACTGAAGGCTTTTATCACTCACCTTTACCAAGGTGAAGCAATAATGTTTTTGCCCACCTCTGTGTGTGTGTGTGTGTGTGTGTGTAGGTGTCCATTATATCTCATGAATGGCTTGAGCTATCAACATGAAACTTTCAGGGTATCAAGATATGGCCAAAATCTTGAAAGAGATGGAAATAGACAGTTGGGGTCAAGGTCAAGGTCACCAAAATGGATGCCAAAGATCAACTAGTTTTTATCGCCTGCCTTTAGCACTATTATATTTCATAAATGGCTTGAGCTATCACCATGAAACTTTCAGGGTATCAAGATATGGCCAAAATCTTGTATGAGTTCGAAAATGGGCAGTCGGGGTCAAGGTCACCAAAATGGCTGCCAAAGGTCACCTAGTTTTTATCACCCACATTGAGCACCATTATATCTCAAGAACGGCTTGAGCAACCAACATGAAACCTTCAGGGCATCAAGATATGGCCAAAATCTTGGATGAGTTTGAAAATGGGCAGTCGTGGTCATGGTCAAGGTCGTCAAAATGGTTGCCAAAGGGCAACTAGTTTTTATCGTCCATCTTTAGCACCATTACACAGTAATCCCTCCAAGATTCGATGTAACAGAGCCAAAGACATGTCCGGGACTTGATTTTGTCCGGGACTTAGGAAAAATGCCCCTGGATACGTACTTATAGGCCCCAACCCAATCTAACTTTGAAAGCCACCAAAATAACTCACTATCGGACATGCACAGCACCTATTTAAGACCCTATTCACACAAATAAGGGACAAAAACCATAAAATAAATGAAAAGAAGCCAGAGAATGAGAAATTAGAAGTATGGAAAATACCATATTTAGCAGTGTGCAGGGTACTTACAACACATCCATGACAGTCGCGAAGATTAACCCGCCTCCTCTATGGCTCTGAAAGTGGTGAAGGTGCACTTGAAGCACGTACAGTAATCCAGTGTTGCACGCACTTAATCCTTTGCACTGTGAATTATAATCGTTTAACACTGCACATTCTGTTCTTACTTGCGCCATGCCAGTTGTAACATGCTGGTGTTGCACTCTGCACTTAATCCTTTGCACTCTGAATTCTAATTTCTTAACAATGCATAACACTGTAAATTCCCATGTGGTCTAGTGGCGAAGTATTGCAGTTTATTCAATGTTCACCACAAAAGCGAGCATATGGGCAGCCATGGCGAAAAGTATGCAGTCACGATGGTAGGTAGGCGGGAAATGGGGAGGATGTAGGGGTGCTCTAGCGGATGTCGCCGGAACTACGCACTAAAACACAGCTGTTCATCTCCATGCAGCAAATTTAGAGTAGGGATGAACGAATATTGGCTTTTTTTTTTTTGCATTTTGATATTTTTTGGCCATTTTTGGACCCAAGCCCTGGGACTTGGGCTGTCTGAGACTTGGGCATCCAGGTCTTAACCCCTCCGTGGCTGCAGGTCTGGAATTTTCTCTGCACCCCAGGCTGATGCCAGGGCCATTTTCTGAAGTTTCGAAAATTGATTTTTTTTTCCTTGCCATATTGAAGAGAAGGTTCAGACGCACCTAACGGTGCAAATCCCAGCTTCCTAGACCCATTCTGTGGCTTGCAATGGAGCACGAAAGTTGAAGAAATATCAGCTACCGATATCCGCTGCCGTAGTGCAACTTCGCAGGTGTTTTTTTTTTTTTACCCCCCAAAACAATGCGAATGGTGCTGAAACGTTGCACATAAATGAGATATGATGATATCGAATGATTTCAGTACATAATATGTTAGGAATGGCTGGAAAAAAAATTATTATGAATATTTTTTAACCTTTTTGATATATGTTTATGGTAGTTTTGGGTTATTTTTTACGTTAGCGTTGTGCCCATGCTTGGAAAAGGGAGTGAAAGGGTTGAATTTTCAGTCCTAAATGAGAAAATTGACTGTCCCCCAGGGCTAGGCTCTCCACGGGGGATGAAAGTGGAGGGTCGGGTGGATTAGCACCTGGTCAGAGTGGATTTGGAAGAGGGGAGTGGGCTCTCAGACGGATGCTCCCATACCGTGTGCATGGATAAAAATAGAATCGTAATGCAGCTTCAAAACTACAAATAAGTCTAATTATAACGAATAGAGAGAGAATGCAGAAATAAATACATTTACAGATGGAGGAAAGAGTATTTGTTCTGTAATAACACGTTTCACCTTTCTCTATCATTTTACCTTGTTATTTTCACAACGTATGTTGCTGTCTGTCTGTCGTGAGGGTGGGAAAATGTGATATTTTCTGCCTGGATAAGGGAAAAGGGTAAAGCTGTACGTTTCCCAACACTTCAAATGGTCAGAACAAGATAAACTTGGAGTATCGCACGGTAACTGAGCGCAATACACTCAGGTCCTATGCACGATTATATTGCTTTCTACGTGATTCTGCAATGATTGCGAGTAGTTCAGAGTCATAAAAAGGAAAAAAGGACATGGATAACAATACAGGAACACACACTGATACTGGCAAACTGGCAGGGTAGGGTGGAAGGAGCTAAATGTTTGCTGGGGCTAACTTCACACGGTCAAAATACAATAAAATCAGCATATCACATGATTGCCTTGTACAACAGCATTTTCCATACCCTATGCCCGTTCACTTACATTACAAACAGAATCTGCAACCACTACCACTCTATCTAGGGAAAAAGACTGTAATAATCATATAAGGAAGTAGAAGGGGGCTGGCATTTGAGAAATAAATACAGAGCAGAATAATTACTCACCCCAAGTGCATGACGTGAAGACAGATGTCAGTGCAGGTGAACTTTTACCCATCTCTGCCCTCCCCTAGCAGGTCATAAGTTAATAGAGATAACTCATTGTCTGGGGAACACAGTCTTTGTACAAAAATCACTTACAAAACATAATCTACTTTACACAATCTTACACTTCTATACCTTACTTCATAACACTACGCTAAGTACTATACACTATATACACTGCACTCGTCCATACAGTCAGTTCTTTGCAATGGAATGATACTCGGGGAAGCAGGGGGGGCAGAGAGGAACCTGGCATGAGTGGCTCTGCCAGGTGGTCAACTTCCGCTGCCGTGGCCGCCTTTTCGTGGTGATGCAGACGTGGCAGCAGACCTGTGCACTCCTGCAGCCTATGGTGAGACTTTGGCCTTCAGGTGGTGGCAGTAACTTTTTCAAGGTAGTGCTGTGAAGCCTAGTCATTCGCAGCAAGCCTGTTGGGTGCATCCTGCACAACATTTGTATGTCCCCGTGGCATTGACGACTGCGGACTGTATTCCTGAAGGAGTTCATACACCAGGTCATGTATGAACTTATGCATACTGATCGTCTTGCCTCATTTCTGGCAGTAGTAATGCTGTGCATTCAGCATGCAAACATCCACCAAGTGGAAAAAAGTTTCTTACACCACTTGACAGAACATCGAATGTACTCCACACTATCAATCTGCATGTCACTTTTATCAACCAAGCGCATGTTTTGATTGTAGTCCGTGATTGCATTTGGCTTATGAATATGCTCGCCTGTTGCATGGTCTCGTTTCCCTGCATCGAAGAGAGCACCTGTGTGCACAGTTGATAGAATGTGCACATCATGCTTGTCTTGTCAACACAGGACAAGGAGATCTGTGCTACACTGCAACAAAACTGTGCCTCTTTCATGCACATCACCAAACTTTAGCATTCCACGTCTGTTGTAACATACGGTGCCACAGCAATCAATCCCACGTGAAAGCACGTGCATTGCCAATTCAGGTGAGGTGTACCAATTATCCGTGTAAAGGATGTGCCCTCTACCCACATAATTTTCAATCATTTGCTTCACAACTGCACCAGAAATCCCTAGATGATCATTATGCAGAATGTCGGTCGTTGCACCTGTGTAAATAATCATGTCAAGGACAACACCCATATAACAATCACACAGTACAAAGATTTTTATGCCAAAACGATGCCGTTTTGACGGGATGTACTGCCTGAACGATATACAGCCACGGAACAACAACAGCGACTCATCGATCACAAGCTTTTGAAAAGCCCAAAAACGGAGCTGGAATTTGCCTTTGAGGTTTTCCAATCAGCGACTCATCAATCATGAGCTCTTGAAATGCCCCAAAACAGCGTTGGAATTTGTCTTTGAGGTTTTCCCAAACTGTCCTGATCTTAACCCGCGCCGTCCAGCGACGTGAATTAACACAGCAACATTGTAAGGTCCCTAATTTGCACAATTTTCAATTTTCGCAATTGATTTCGCGAGTGATTTTTGGCACATATACACGGGACACCTTCCTCTATTCCTCTACAAGATGCCAAGCAGGAACAATGCCTTATTGCGCATAACCTCTCCCCCCCCCTTGCATGCCATTGTCTTGACAATTCACCTGTTACCAGTGACCTGGCCAATAAAGACATTCAGGGCCAGAGTGATTCCCCAATTGATGACAATGTGGAGGACAAAGTTTAGAGGAAGAAACAGTCAGAAATGATGATCAGGTAATGTGGGAAAAAAAAGGTCATGAATGGTGATGAGTTAGTGAGTGAAACAATGCTTATAATGCCTATATTACTATTTGAAAACCAATATACTCTTGTACTACATATAAATTCGTACCAAGTAAATAAATAAATAAATACTGTTTATGAGTGGATAAAATAGTTACCCTCCCATAGAACTCGTTTTCTTTGGTGCCAGCCTGTTAGAAAACCCAGTCAAGTAAGGAAGTACTCGCACCTAAATCCGGTATTTTAAACCTCAGGTGAGCGATTTCTCTATGAATTTTCGATGTTTCTCACCAAAAGCGGATGTTTGAGCCAAAAAAAAAAGGGTCCAAAAACGTTTGGATGGGGCGGGTTAAGCAAACTGTCTGTTGGGTCCAAGATTGTATTGTCACTGAAATGAAGGAACCTGAGGTTGTTCTGGTACGTGTTCCGTGACATGTACTTGCCGAATACACTGACCCGAGTCAACACATAGGTGATCCAGTAGTCGACAAGCTCATGTTTTTTCATTAACCCCTTAAACGCGGATTGTCGCGTTTGCGGCGCTCGGTGAAAAGGACATAATGGCGGGTCGTCGCGTTTGCGATTCTAGTAAATTTTGAATAACCGCGGGCAAGCAGGCTCCAGCTGGTATTGTCTATCAGTACCACCAACCTCTAGCTACAACTAGCATACTTTACCTTTGTACTACTGACCTCAGTTGTTGCCAAGTATCGCGTTTTCCCCCCGTCCCCCCCCCACCATGGCCCGGCCAGCCTGGCTGTGATACATGGCAGTGCTCTGAGCTCTCAGAACTGTAAATCTGCGCTCTCCTCTCACAAGCAGTTTATGCTACTAGGAAACGCTTGTTTCCCCAGTTGTAACACTAGCTTTTTTTCTCACGGTTTGCCCCTGTTTAGCGTCAGTTTACTGCAGGCTTTCAAAGTGACATTATGGCGAGTTCTAGCTCTTCCCAGTCAGTGCAAGCGGCCGACAGGAACGAGAATAAAGTGGAGGGCGTAAGGCAGAATAAAAAGCGCGCCATGGTGATCTTTTGGGAAGTAATATGATTGAAAATAATGTAGTATACATGTTTTTAGCTGTGAAAATGGAAATGTTTGTTGAGTGACGGGAAGACCGCCGCCACAGTGCATGTCGGCCGTACGCTCCATTGATTTTAGCCGTATTTTCAGTGCTTATTGTACAAATACGGTTTCCTAACTACCTTTACGTTGTAGTATAAAGTTTACTGTGACAAAATGAGGCTGTGGTAGAGGGGAAACCGGGTTGCTGGAGGTGTGAAAGTGAAGATTTGGTTACCCAACTTTGCAAGTCTCCACAAGTCCTTGGGTAGTCCACGAAGGCTCAACACCTGTCTCTGGAGAAAGCTGAATGTAAGTACTATCTGCCATACCAAGTATAATGTTCTATGGTTAATCTCTGATTTTTGGCGAATATTTTCCTACAGGTACTCGGACCGTGATACAACCCCGCCACTCGGGGGGGAACGACTGTACACAACCGCGTTTAAGGGGTTAAGGGCATCAGCATCATCAGTGCCATGAACACATACATGGTGGGCACCGTCACGTCAGTCCAGTGTCGTGTCCTGTAGGTCTTCTCATGTGCCATGTCAGCTGCCGTCTGTGCAAAAAATCTATTAGTTTCGTCACATATTAGCGTCATGAGTTGCAGATCAAAAAATACCAGAAAATAGCTCATGATTGAGCTCGTCGCCATTGGTCCAGTCATGTCCCTGACTCCGGAATTTGTCTCGTCGAAGTCAAACGTCCTGGGTCAAAAGGCCGTCGTCGCTCTCCACCTGTAGGCTGCATGTGAAGGGAAGAGTTGCACTATTCTCCGCTACCTTCCACGCTGTGAGGCAGTCTTGTGCACCTTCCGTCCTTGTTGCTGAACAATCCTGACCCCTGGTTCCGAGGAGGAGGTCCCCGGGGCACAGTGTGGTGGTGAGGAGGCATGGGATGTGCTAAGCAGTGGTGGGGAGGCAAGGGAGGTGCTGGGCAGTGGTGAGGGGATACGGGGAGGTGCTGGACAGTGGTGAGGGGGCACGGGAGGTGCTGGGCAGTGGTGTGGGGGCATGAGAGGTGATGCGAGATGGTGATGGGGCACAAAAGATGCTTGGCAGTGGTGAGGTGGCACGAGAGACAATGCGAGGTGATGCAGTGGTGCCTGTGATGGTGGTGGTAGATGAGGTGGCTCTGGAGGTGGTAGGAGGTGAGGTGGCCCTGGAGGAGGTGGGAGGTGAGGTGGCCCTGGAGGAGGTGGGAGGTGAGGTGGCCCTGGAGGTGGAGGGAGGTGAGGTGGCCCTGGAGGTGGTGGGTGGAGGAGTAGCACGGGCAGTGGTGAAGTGGCTTGTGAAGTGGTAGGAAGTGGTGAGGTGGAGCAAGAGGTTTTGCGGGGTGGTGAGGTTGCAGTGGCGTGATGTGGCAAGGCGATGTGGGCTGAATGCACCCAACCAGTCAACCCCACTTTATCTCAAAGGAGATAAAGTGGGGTTGACTGCTACCATATAATGTATTATCATCCAGCTTAGATTCTGTTCCTAGACCTACTGCCCTAATTTTCATCTCCTTTAGTATAATGTTCCATTATCATTTAGTGATTTGTATGACTTAGTCCAGTGTATCAATCAATCAATCAAAGACAGGGCAAATGCCAAGGGGCACATAGCCTCACTCATCCTCCAACTCCAACCACATGGGTCCCTCTCTGTGACCCTCCAGGCAGCGACTCTTCCCCCTCTACGTATCTTCTGACAGGAGTGATCGACCTGCTCCAGCCATGACTTACATGGCCTTCACCTTGGTCTCCTCCACCCTGGGTTAACTCATTCAGAGATCACCCTGTGAGCAGGATCAGCCTCAGGAAAGCAGGCCATGTGCCAATATAGTTGGAGTTGGCACTGACATATTATGTGGATCACAGGCCTCAATTCAGTCTTATGGAGAAGTCACTCATTACACACCTAGTTGTACCAGCGATATCTCATGATCCTGCAAAGACACTTAGTAACTAAGGAGTCAATTTGCCACTTCAGGTCACTGTTTAGTGTCCATGTCTCACAGCCATAAAGTAAAACAGGGAGCACCAGTGCCCTGAAGATTTGAATTTTCGTCCTTCTACACAAATAAAGATGGTGCCCAATTCCCAAATTGAGTGAATCCACAACCCCATAGGCCACACCAATGCGATAAGAGATCTCACTGTCTGATCTATTGCTGCTATGGACCACACTACCGAGATAAGTGAAACTTTCCAAAACTTCTATATCTGCACCATGTGCTTGGACATATTGAACTGCTTCACCTAGCAAGTCACCAAATGCCTGGACCTTGGTCTTGGCCCAGGAGACCTTTAATCCAAATGGCTTTACATTCTTGTGAAATTCCTCGAGGGCACTCAGTATGATCTCCAGCGACTCCACTAGGATAACTGCAGCATCAGCAAAGTCAAGGACAGTAACACTGAAACTGCCAATTAATATCCGACAGTGACTCACAGCCCAGTCCAGTACCCAATCCATACATGTGTTGAAAAGTGTTAGGGCAAGGACATGTCCCTATCTTACACCAGAACTTACTGGGATGGAGTTGGATGTTCCCCTCCCACACTTGACAGCACTCCTGTGGTGGCATTAAAATATCATAACACACTATATAATGGTTAGAAACATTAATATGCTCTTAATATGTAATACAGAGACTTGAGGAAAGTCATGTAACTTACCTAACTGGGGGGCTTTGTTCCCAAGATACCCTATGATTTTAACCATCTAAGACTGTCACTAAACCTAACATTGGAAGCTCCTAGTTCCTATCAGACCAAACTTAATACCTAACATGTGGTATCCTAAGGAACCTGTGAAAAACCCATTTTAGTAAGAAAACCGAAAGACATGCAGTCATGTGGCAAAGAATTAACACTTTACCACATTACTGTAGGTCTTACAACATTCCAATTCAAATGGGTCTTTCACAGGTTTATTAGAACAGGTTAAGGTAGAAGTTTTAGTCTGACAGGAAGTAGGAGCTTCCAACTTTAGGTGTAGTGGCAATCCTATGTGGGTAGAATCATTGGGGGGCAGAGCACCTCAGCAGGTTAATTTGGGTTAGGTTGGAGAGACTGTCAATAAGCAAACTGCCACACACATTCATGCCGCTTTCTGAAATACCCTAAAATAAGCAAAATGTGTTTGTTCTATATGGGCTAGCCAACTTTTTCTTGTATAAAATCAACAAACAGCTGTTGCACATCGTACGAAAGATACTTTCATTAAGAATGTGTGAATGTATGAAGACAAGTGGAACTGCTGTGAACTTTGCCAGTACCCTATTAATAAACTAAATAAATAGGTTATGTAACAGTCCTGTCTTACATCTTATTAATACTGAAAGCATAACTAAGCTCTTTACACCTAAACACATGCACTATGAACAAAAGGACTTTCCTGTCTTTACCAACACCCTCCTCCACCAAATAAACACAGTGCATTCAGAAAGACCTCATAGTCCACCCTATCGTAGGTCTTCAAATCCATACATGCAACAATCAAAGCTACAACATCGGTGGGCCTTGCATGTATTTCATTTAATTTTCATCACACACGCTCCCATGGCCTCAAAGATAAATAACATTTTTATACAGTCCACAGAAAACATTAAATTTACCCATTGTCCTAAGGAGGAAGTCGTCTTGCAAGTCGACTTCAGTGCTTGGCTATTATTATTTGTATGTTTAAACCTCACTGTAATGTCTCACCTCTCAGACGTCGGCGGACAAAGTAATTTCGAACGAAGTGATCCATTGTGCAGGGCTGAAGATGTCTACACTGACGTTATCCCATCCTGTGCACCTTTTGTTTATCTTAAGGTGACGTTAGACTAGACAGCCTCTCCAGAGGGAGAATTGGGAACTTGTTTATATCGCCACCACTTCCGGATTACAGTTTCTAGATGCTTAAGCCAAATAAGGTATAGGATAACTAATTCCACAAAAATAGCTGATGATATAAGCATTACTAATGGTCATACCGATAAGTTTGATCCGAATGAAGCCCAACAGTGGCGAAATGGCTTCCATGATGAATTATTGCGTCCTCGGCATCGATGACGTCACAAGGACACCCGCGTCATTTGGAACAAACCACGGAAGTTGACGTCTCGAGAAGCGGAAACGTAGCACTTTAAACCATACTGCAGTTTTATCAAGTATCAAAATATTATTCAGATCATGATCATCAAATGTAATTTATAAATAATGTGCAATGACAAACACCCCTTGCGTAATTCTCTTTCCCTTCGGCAGTGGGCAAAGTGATATGCATGTTGCCTATTATTGTTAATGTAATGCTGAGTAGAATTTGGCTCGACTTCTCGTCCCAAATCAACTCAACACGGAGCGGGGTCCTCTTTCGAGACCGCAGCTAGTGCAATGAAGAGAGGCAGGACATAAAAACTTTCGGCAACACCATACACGTGCATTATTTCAGTTAGACACAAGACATTTCAGCAGACATTACATCACAATATAGAGCAATACAAAACCTTATCTAAAATATTGTGTATCTCGCAGGATACTAGCTTCCTAGATATTAATGACAATACAACAAATCTTAGTGCTAGGAGTACAGTAAATACCCGTGCGCGCGGAGAGCGTGAGGGGAGAGGGGGGGGGTTGTGATCTACCAGGAGGGGGGGAAGTAGGGAGACACGGAGAGTGACTTAGAACGGCGAGGGGGAAGTTATGGTAATATTTACTGAGGCCCGACAATAACAAGGGAGTTTAGGTGTTTTCTGTTGGCAAGAATTCTTTGACAATTAATTCTGGTTCTTATTTGGACTTTAAGAGTGGGGGTGAGGAATGGAGAGAGTTTTTAGGGATAGCGTGCGGAACAGGGGAATATAGTTATTACTCGCTGTCCTCGTTGTTTTGGTGACACTAGGTTTCTCTCGGCACAACTTATATATTACACATCTCCCCGGTGGGTTATGTAGACTCGCACTTCCCAACGCGTAACAAAGTCGGAACCCTCGTAAATTCTATTCCACTATATTACTCAGAGCTTAGCCAATAGCACTCCAATAATGTTTTATTCTTTCTTTGGGCTCTAGAGAGAAGTCCTTAGTAAACTCGGGATGACACTCGCACGTATCTTCACTTGAGGTCTCTACCCATATTCTCGCCCGTTAATGGAGCATTATGTCCTGGTTTACCCCAATGGAAATTACATGAAATTACTGCCGCTAGTCTTATTCTAAGAGGAAAGAGTCACACTTAACCTACTTCACAATTATTACAGGATCACTCGTATCTCTCGTGGAGAGAAACACGGTTACCTTAGTGATGATCGGTCGGACTGAGGGCGTCGTCAGGGGTAGGGCGAGCCCGGGAGGGCACGGGGCGACTCGCTAGGGCGTCCTCTCACGTCCGGGGGTTTCCGGACTGGGCTCCGGACTGGGGCCGAAGAGGGCTAGGAACCTCTGGGTCAGGTCCCGGCGTCGCGGGGGCGTGGTGAGGTCTCGCCCGGGTGTCCTGGGGCGGGCCGGAAGAGGCGACGGACTGCGGTCTCCTATGGGCAGGGGCGCCGACAGGGAAGGACTGCGGCAGCGGCTGTCACGGGGGCCCGACAGGTGGGTCTTCTCAAGGGCCTCGCGCAGGGAACAGAGGCCGGGGGAGACAGGGAGGTCTTTCCTCCTTACTATACCCTGGGAGCGACCATCGATCGTCTCCACCGGGGTGCTGAGGGAGCGACCGTGGATCGTCTCTACCTGAGCTTTCAGGGAGCGACCATTGATCGTCTCTTCCTGATTTTTATATGAGCGACCATAGATCGTCTCTATCTTTTTTTATTGGGAGTGACCATTGATCGTCTCTACCAGTGTGCTGAGGGAGCGACCGTTGATCGTCTCTACCTGAGCTTTCAGGGAGCGACCATTGATCGTCTCTTCCTGATTTTTATGTGAGCGACCATAGATCGTCTCTATCTTTTTTTTATGTGAGCGACCATTGATCGTCTCTACCTGGTTTTGAAGGGAGCGACCGTTGATCGTCTCTACCTTGACACTATTAGAGCGACCATAAATCGTCTCTACCTTAGGGGCGCTGCCTGGAGTACAGTTTCTGACTCCACCCCTAGCTAACTCGGTGATTCCGCCACGCGAAGGTAGTGTCTTTCGCCTACGGTGGCGGCGGCGTGGTGGTTGAATGTCACAGGGGTGCACGGCCCGGGCTGACATGCGTCGTTGTTGCCCGGAATGGTGGTGGCTGGTGGCGGCTACCCCGTGGGGTCCGAGTGGGGGTGTCGACGTTTCTCGTGGGCGATCTGCGTTGTTTCTGGTTCGCCTCGTTGTCGGGGATACTATGGTATTCTCCGGAATATTCTGGAGTACCGTATGTGTGTCTGTTAAAGCCACGCATTTCACCACCGTGTTCTTGAAAAAAGTCACGTCCCTGTGGCTGGAGGTGGAACGCTAGAGTGTTGGAGGTGGTGTGAACGGGCTGGAGGTGTCGGAGTGTGTTCTGCCAGGCGACAGTGTAAGAATTTTCCTCCTGTGCTTGGTCATAGGTGAGGAAGAGGGCGGAGAGGGTGGTGGTGTGCTGGAGGATATTTAACAGGTGGTGTGGCCCGCGGAGTCGGTGGTTCTTGGTAAGGGTAGGGGCCCATACGGCCCGCTTAATTCTCATGTTGCTTGGTGTGGCTGTCGGTGTGGTTGGAGGTTGAATGCTGGATAGAGTGGGTGAAGGCTGAGTTTTGTGTCACGGTAATGCGGCGTTGAGTCTCTGGGAAGTACAGGTAGGAGGGATTTGGGCCTGATGTAGCTTGACGGTGTGTGTGTATCGGGTGGGTGGGCATAAGAGTCGGCCAGAGGGGGTGGTGGTGGTGGTGGTTCTGAGGGTGGGTGTGGGTGGGGAAGCAGGCGTGCGGGGTCGGTTAGCGCGGGCCGTCGCGCGCGTTGGGGACGCGGAAGAAGGTGAGAGCGTCGGAGTGGGCGTGCGTGGGTGTGGAGGGGAGAGGGCGGTGGTAGTGGGTTGTCCTGCGGGGGTGGCGGGGTGGGCGGGGCACGTGGGCTTGGGTGGAAAGGGTGAGGCGGCGGAGAGAAAGGGTGAGGGTGAGCGAGGCGTGGCGGGTGAGATGTCAGGTGTGGTGCAGGGGGTGGTGGAGGCGGTGGAGGCTGAGGTGGTAGGGGAGGTGGAGGGGGATGACGAGGAGGAACCATCGCACTCGTATGTGGAAGTGACAGGCGGTGCGGGAGCAGGGGGGGTGGGGTTGTGAGGTCGGTAGTGGTGGTGAGGTGATGGCGGTGGGTGGCGCGGGGTGGGAGGTGGTAGACGGGGGGAGGTGGTTTTAGGAAGTAGGTTAGGGGAAGATGTGGAGAGGGTCCTAGGAGGCCTGTGAAGAGGGAGGCCGGTTTTGTGTTGCGGGAGTATAGTGGTGTGTGGGGTGGGAAGGGATTAGAACTAGGGGCAGGAATAGGGAAGGTAGAACAGAAGAAGAGATAGTGAGAGGGGGGCAAAAGGAAAGATAACGTTCTCCCCTGTCGTAGACTGGGGGAGAGGTGAGGTGGCCCCCGCCATTACGGTGGGATGCGGGGGCAGGGGGGCGCTTTTTGTTTTTCCCTTTTTGTTTTTCTTCCCCTGGGGCTTAGAGGAAATTTGCGTAAGGTGGGGAGGTTTGCAAGCGCCCTCGTGTCATTTGGCTGCACTGGGCAGCTTCTAGCTCTTTTCACGGATGTCGTGGATCGGACGTCCGTGGTAGCACGGAGAAAATTCCCACGGGTTGATGGTGATGAGGTCAACGGGGAATTGATTTATTTCGCTGATGCGTTGAGGGGTGGCATGGACGGCTATAAGGCGCCTCATTAAACTGATATCTTTATCCATGTCTCCTGTTGGATCATGGATAGTGAAGTGTTGTCTTACAACACTTGGAAGTACTCTGAGCAGAGTATTAAATGTGTGTTGATCCGGGTTTCTTCATCTGCCTCCGGGTAGGCAGCAGTAACCAGGTGTCTTGCCTGTAACAGGGGTATTATCTAAATCCCCGTCATAAAAGTAAAACTATCCAATTTGGATGAAGAGCCACCACTTTCCCTAATGATGGGGTGATGGCTTGGACTGCGAACTTGGTAAAGTTCTACCAGGTGAGTTCTGGGACAATTTTTGGCGCAATGTTAGCTGCGAAAGCTTTTACCCAGAAGTAGTGGAAGTGTGACTGCAATTTTTTGTTGGTCATTATCGAAGCCAATATCCAATAAGGGTTTAACTATTGCAAGATATGTATGTATGTCATACTGGTCAGGGTCAAACTTGGATAACTGGACGTGCGGTTTAGTTGCCATTTTTCCAAATATTTCCTGTTTACCTCTCTTCTACGCTCGGATCTAGAACCACCGCTGGCCACCAGTGTAATGCTGAGTAGAATTTGGCTCGACTTCTCGTCCCAAATCAACTCAACACGGAGCGGGGTCCTCTTTCGAGACCGCAGCTAGTGCAATGAAAAGAGGCAGGACATAAAAACTTTCGGCAACACCATACACGTGTATTATTTCAGTTAGACACAAGACATTTCAGCAGACATTACATCACAATATAGAGCAATACAAAACCTTATCTAAAATATTGTGTATCTCGCAGGATACTAGCTTCCTAGATATTAATGACAATACAACAAATCTTAGTGCTAGGAGTACAGTAAATACCCGTGCGCGCGGAGAGCGTGAGGGGAGAGGGGGGGGGGTTGATCTACCAGGAGGGGGGGAAGTAGGGAGACACGGAGAGTGACTTAGAACGGCGAGGGGGAAGTTATGGTAATATTTACTGAGGCCCGACATTAACAAGGGAGTTTAGGTGTTTTCTGTTGGCAAGAATTCTTTGACAATTAATTCTGGTTCTTATTTGGACTTTAAGAGCGGGGGTGAGGAATGGAGAGAGTTTTTAGGGATAGCGTGCGGAACAGGGGAATATAGTTATTACTCGCTGTCCTCGTTGTTTTGGTCAGGACCCATTTACATATAGGGTCTTCTCACACCTTTCTACTACGCAGATTTACTGACGTCACGCTTGAGACAGGGCACTCCCCCCATTTCTCCCCACCCACCATCTCCCTTGGGACCTCAGAGGGAGGCCTCAAGTCGCGGTGAGGTGCAGCTGTCTGTCATCCTCCATACCCACCCCTCCCACACACAACTCTGTTCCCCACACACATTTCCTCAATTCAAATGATTGTTTAACTTCTCCCTTCTCATATTTAAAGGTACATGATTTACAAATAAACACAATATACTCTAATAGTGACATTTATTAGGATACATGGATATCATCTTGTTATAAGTGATACCGTGTGTTTATTGGTACTGCTACCAGTATTGACAATATGTTACTATGCAGGCTTCATTTCCTTAACTTCGAAATCTTACTTTGCAGCTTTCGTGTCGAGTTAGCCAAATTTCTGTTTAATACCCGCATCCTGAAAAATACTCGGTATCGAACAAAAAGGCTAATTACTTCAGTAGGAAGAGACACATGCCTATATATTAGTACTGACAATGCCTTGCCAGTTGTCTTTTAAATTACCGTTGGTAAGGCTTAGGTTTTATGCTGGTTTTAAGCCACAGTATGTCATGTGTAAATATTCTGCATATATCATGGAGAGAGAGAGAGAGAGAGAGAGAGAGGGAGGGAGAGTGCGTAGATACCAAATCGTTAATTATAAATAACAAATCTCTTAATCCGAGCTATTAAATATATGTGAATGTATTTCATATACTCTTTGTGGCTTCATGTACATGAAAAGCTATATAGTTTTTACGAATTATTCACTCTTTGAGAACGAAAAGTGGCTGTATAAATCATTTCCAACGACCTGGCACCGTTGTTTTTGCGACCTGGAAGGGAGGGAGGAGGAAGGAAGGGGGGGGCATGATAACATACTTCTTGCCAAACGCTTCCAGATGGAATTACTACGTTACGAACCTGCTTTAAACAAATACATTCTGCGATATACCGTATTTAATTTTCAACACTACTGCTTTCTTGCTAGGGTACTCAGCAATGGTTACCTACAGTACGTGGGTAGAACAAAATAATGGTGGGTAAATATGAATACTAGCAACTCATACTAGTGCGGTGGCCAGTTGCCTCAATTTATTTTACCTGGGCTGGTAAATGCAATGCACCACGTGCTTTTCCACATTTCTGCAAGCACTAACCCCGTGAGGGGCGATATACTGTACAGCTTATAAAGAGCAAAGCCCACCATATACAGAGATAAGCACCTACGCAGAGAGAGAGAGAGAGAGAGAGAGAGAGAGAGAAAGGGGAAGGGACTTAACATTTAATGAAGCTGATGGCAGATTCAGCGTTGGCAGGGCGTGCTCTTCAAGGCGTATTTGATTTTTTGGAATATGCAGTTTGAGAAGTTCATATTTTAGATTTCTTTTATAAGCACTTTGTTCAAAGTGAAGGCTGCAGATGCGAGCAGTATTCGGATTAACTGTGTCTTTCCTCTTGCACAGATGAATCCACTTACGTCTAATCTCTTCTTCTTTGGGGAAAATATGGAAAGTTATATCCCCACCTTTCTTCAGTAAAGAGTTACAGCCAAACAATGCACAATTGGTAGGCATTATTTCACTGGGCACATACAATGAAATAAAGTGCAGGTGACAGAGGTGACCTGTTTGGCGCCGTGACCTCAGAGCAACTGAGTCTACTTCTCACTATATGGCAACCCCTTCTTGGAAGACCTCACCTGGTGTCTTCGCCATGACGTCATGCGCAAACGCGACGCGTTTTGGGGTCGATATGGTCAGACCCTGTATCTATATGGGTCCTGGTTTTGGTGACACTAGGTTTCTCTCGGCACAACTTATATATTACACATCTCCCCGGTGGGTTATGTAGACTCGCACTTCCCAACGCGTAACAAAGTCGGAACCCTCGTAAATTCTATTCCACTATATTACTCAGAGCTTAGCCAATAGCACTCCAATAATGTGTTATTCTTTCTTTGGGCTCTAGAGAGAAGTCCTTAGTAAACTCGGGATGACACTACTTCACGTATCTTCACTTGAGGTCTCTACCCATATTCTCGCCCCTTGTTAATGGAGCATTATGTCCTGGTTTACCCCAATGGAAATTACATGAAATTACTGCACTAGTCTTATTCTAAGAGGAAAGGAGTCACACTTAACCTACTTCACAATTATTACAGGATCACTCGTATCTCGTGGAAGAGAAACACGGTTACCTTAGTGATGATCCGGTCGGACTGAGAGCGTAGTCAAGGGTAAGGGCCCGAGCCGGAAGAGGGCAGGGCGACTTCGCTAGGGCGTCCTCTCACGTCCGGGGAGTTTCCGGACTGGGCTCCGGACTGGGGCCGAAGAGGGCTAGGAACCTCTGGGTCAGGTTCCGGCGTCGCGGGGGCGTGGTGAGGTCTCGCCCAGGTGTCCTGGGGCGGGCCGGAAGAGGCGACGACTGCGGTCTCCTATGGGCAGGGGCGCCGACAGGGAAGGACTGCGGCAGCGGCTGTCACGGGAGCCGACAGGTGGGTCTTCTCAAGGGCCTCGCGCAGGAACAGAGGCCGGGGAGACAGGGAGGTCTTTCCTCCTTACTATACCCTGGGACGACCATCGATCGTCTCCACCCCCGGGGTGCTGAGGGAGCGACATGGATCGTCTCTACCTGAGCTTTCAGGGAGCGACCATTGATCTGCGTCTCTTCCTGATTTTTATATGAGCGACCATAGATCGTCTCTATCTTTTTTTATTGGGAGTGACCATTGATCCACGTCTCTACCAGTGTGCTGAGGAAGCGACCGTTGATCGTCTCTCTACCTGAGCTTTCAGGGAAGCGACCATTGATCGTCTCTTCCTGATTTTTATGTGAGCGACCATAGATCGTCTCTATCTTTTTTATGTGAGCGACCATTGATCGTCTCTACCTGGTTTTTGAAAGAGCGACCGTTGATCGTCTCTACCTTGACACTATTAGAGCGACCATAAATCGTCTCTACCTTACCGGGCGCTGCCTGAGTACAGTTTCTGACTCCACCCTAGCTAACTCGGTGATTCCGCCACGCGAAGTTGTAGTGTCTTTCGCCTACGGTGGCAGCGGCGTGGTGGTTGAATGTCACAGGGGTGCACGGCCCGGGCTGACATGCGTCGTTGTTGCCCGGAATGGTGGTGGCTGGTGGCGGCTACCCCACGTGGGAGTCCGAGTGGGGGTGTCGGCATTCTCGTGGGCGAGGCTCCGTTGTTTCTGGTTCGCCTCGTTGTCGGGATACTATGGTATTCTCCGGAATATTCTGGAGTACCGTATGTGTGTGTCTGTTAAAGCCACGCATTTCACCACCGTGTTCTTGAAAAAGTCACGTCCCTGTGGCTGGAGGTGGAACGCTAGAGTGTTGGAGGTGGTGTGAACGGGCTGGAGGTGTCGGAGTGTGTTCTGCCAGGCGACAGTGTAAGAATTTTCCTCCTGTGCTTGGTCATAGGTGAGGAAGAGGGCGGAGAGGGTGGTGGTGTGCTGGAGGATATTTAACAGGTGGTGTGGCCCGCGGAGTCGGTGGTTCTTGGTAAGGGTAGGGCCCACAGCCCGCTTAATTCTCATGTTGCTTGGTGTGGCTGTCGGTGTGGTTGGAGGTTGAATGCTGGATAGAGTGGGTGAAGGCTGAGTTTTGTGTCACGGTAATGCGGCGTTGAGTCTCTGGGAAGTACAGGTAGGAGGGATTTGGGCCTGATGTAGCTTGACGGTGTGTGTGTATCGGGTGGGTGGGCATAAGAGTCGGCCAGAGGGGGTGGTGGTGGTGATTCTGAGGGTGGGTGTGGGTGGGGAAGCAGGCGTGCGGGGTCGGTTAGCGTGGGCCGTCGCGCGCGTTGGGGACGCGGAAGAAGGTGAGAGCGTCGGAGTGGGCGTGCGTGGGTGTGGAGGGGAGAGGGCGGTGGTAGTGGGTTGTCCTGCGGGGGGGGGGGGTGGGGCGGGGCACGTGGGCTTGGGTGGAAAGGGTGAGGCGGCGGAGGAAGGGTGAGGGTGAGCGAGGCGTGGCGGGTGAGATGTCTGGTGTGGTGCTGGGGGTGGTGGAGGCGGTGGAGGCTGAGGTGGTAGGGGAGTGGTTGGGGTATGACGAGGAGGAACCATCGCACTCGTATGGGGAAGTGACAGGCGGTGCGGGAGCAGGGGGGTTGGGGTTGTGAGGTTGGTAGTGGTGGTGAGGTGATGGCGGTGGGTGGTGCGGGGTGGGAGGTGGTAGACGGGAGGGAAATGGTTTTAGGAAGTAGGTTAGGGGAAGATGTGGAGAGGGTCCTAGGAGGCCTGTGAAGAGAGGGAGGCCGGTTTTGTGTTGCGGGAGTATAGTGGTGTGTGGGGTGGGAAGGTTAGAACTACGGGGCAGGAATAGGGGGAAGGTAGAACAGAAGAGATAGTGAGAGGGGGGAAAAGGAAAGATAACGCTTGTTCTCTCCCCTGTCGTAGACTGGGGAAGGTGAGGTGGCCCCCGCCATTACGGTGGGATGCGGGGGCAGGGGGCGCTTTTTGTTTTCCTTTTTGTTTTTTCTTCCCCTGGGGCTTAGGGGAATTTGCGTAAGGTGGGGAGGTTTGCAAGCGCCCTCGTGTCATTTGGCTGCACTGGGCAGCTTCTAGCTGCTCACGGATGTCGTGGATCGGACGTCCGTGGTAGCACGGAGAAAATTCCCACGGGTTGATGGTGATGAGGTCAACGGGGAATTGATTTATTTCGCTGATGCGTTGAGGGGTGGCATGGACGGCTAAAAGGCGCCTCATTAAACTGATATCTTTATCCATGTCTCCTGTTGGATCATGGATAGTGAAGTGTTGTCTTACAACACTTGGAAGTACTCTGAGCAGAGTATTAAATGTGTGTTGATCCCGGGTTTCTTCATCTGCCTCCGGGTAGGCAGCAGTAACCAGGTGTCTTGCCTGTAACAGGGTATTATCTAAATCCCCCGTCCATAAGTAAAACTATCCAGACTGGATAGAGCCACCACTTTCCCTAATGATGGGGTGATGGCTTGGACTGCGAACTTGGTAAAGTTCTGCCAGGTGAGTTCTGGGACAATTTTTGGCGCAATGTTAGCTGCGGCTTTACCCAGTAGTGGAAGTGTGACTGCAATTTTTTGTTGGTCATTATCAAAGCCAATATCCAATAAGGGTTTAACTATTGCAAGATGTATGTATGTATGTCATACTGGTCAGGGTCAAACTTGGATAACTGGACGTGCGGTTTAGTTGCCATTTTTCCAAATATTTCCTGTTTACCTCTCTTCTACGCTCGGATCTAGAACCACCGCTGGCCACCAGTGTAATGCTGAGTAGAATTTGGCTCGACTTCTCGTCCCAAATCAACTCAACACGGGGCGGGGTCCTCTTTCGAGACCGGAGCTAGTGCAATGAAAAGAGGCAGGACATAAAAACTTTCGGCAACACCATACACGTGTATTATTTCAGTTAGACACAAGACATTTCAGCAGACATTACATCACAATATAGAGCAATACAAAACCTTATCTAAAATATTGTGTATCTCGCAGGATACTAGCTTCCTAGATATTAATGACAATACAACAAATCTTAGTGCTAGGAGTACAGTAAATACCCGTGCGCGCGGAGAGCGTGAGGGGAGAGGGGGGGGGTTGTGATCTACCAGGAGGGGGGGAAGTAGGGAGACACGGAGAGTGACTTAGAAGCGGCGGGGAAGTTATGGTAATATTTACTGAGGCCCGACATTAACAAGGGAGTTTAGGTGATTTCTGTTGGCAAGAATTCTTTGACAATTAATTCTGGTTCTTATTTGGACTTTAAGAGTGGGGGTGAGGAATGGAGAGAGTTTTTAGGGATAGCGTGCGGAACAGGGGAATATAGTTATTACATAAGCTGTCCTCGTTGTTTTGGTAACACTAGGTTTCTCTCGGCACAACTTATATATTACACATCTCCCCGGTGGGTTATGTAGACTCGCACTTCCCAACGCGTAACAAAGTCGGAACCCTCGTAAATTCTATTCCACTATATTACTCAGAGCTTAGCCAATAGCACTCCAATAATGTGTTATTCTTTCTTTGGGCTCTAGAGAGAAGTCCTTAGTAAACTCGGGATGACACTCGCACGTATCTTCACTTGAGGTCTCTACCCATATTCTCGCCCGTTAATGGAGCATTATGTCCTGGTTTACCCCAATGGAAATTACATGAAATTACTGCACTAGTCTTATTCTAAGAGGAAAGGAGTCACACTTAACCTACTTCACAATTATTACAGGATCACTCGTATCTCTCGTGGAGAGAAACACGGTTACCTTAGTGATGATCCGGTCGGACTGAGGGCGCGTCCGTCCAGGGTAGGGCGAGCCGGGAGGGCACGGGGCGACTCGCTAGGGCGTCCTCTCTACGTCCGGGGGTTTCCGGACTGGGCTCCCGGACTGGGGCCGAAGAGGGCTAGGAACCTCTGGGTCAGGTCCCGGCGTCGCGGGGGCGTGGTGAGGTCTCGCCCGGGTGTCCTGGGGCGGAGCCGGAAGAGGGCGACGGACTGCGGTCTCCTATGGGCAGGGGGCGCCACGCAGGAAGGACTGCGGCAAGCGCTGTCACGGGGCCCGACAGGTGGGTCTTCTCAGGGCCTCGCGCAGGGGAACAGAGGCCCGGGGGGGAGACAGGGAGGTCTTTCCTCCTTACTATACCCTGGGAGCGACCATCGATCGTCTCCACCGGGGTGCTGAGGAGCGACCGTGGATCGTCTCTACCTGAGCTTTCAGGAGCGACCATTGATCGTCTCTTCCTGATTTTTAGTATGAACGACCATAGATCGTCTCTATCTTTTTTTATTGGGAGTGACCATTGATCGTCTCTACCAGTGTGCTGAGGAGAACGACCATTGATCGTCTCTACCTGAGCTTTCAGGAAGCGACCATTGATCGTCTCTTCCTGATTTTTATGTGAGCGACCATAGATCGTCTCTATCTTTTTTATGTGAGCGACCATTGATCGTCTCTACCTGGTTTTGAAGGAGCAACCATTGATCGTCTCTACCTTGACACTATTAGGAGCGACCATAAATCGTCTCTACCTTACCTTAGGGAGCTGCCTGGAGTACAGTTTCTGACTCCACCCTAGCTAACCTGGGAGTGATTCCGCCACGCGAAGGTAGTGTCTTTCAAGCCTGCGGTGGCGGCGGCGTGGTATGGTTGAATGTCACAGTGGTGCACGGCCCGGGCTGACATGCGTCGTTGTTGCCCGGAATGGTGGTGGCTGGTGGCGGCTACCCCGTGGGGTCCGAGTGGGGGTGTCGGCATTCTCGTGGGCGAACTCCGTTGTTTCTGGTTCGCCTCGTTGTCGGGGATACTATGGTATTCTCTGGAATATTCTGGAGTACCGTATGTGTGTCTGTTAAAGCCACGCATTTCAGTTAAATTATGATATGCATGTAGAAATTAACATATCTAGTAAGCTGATGTACTTGTATGAGAAGACAAACTATGATGCTTGTTTATGCTCTGAGGATATTTGTAATGCAGCTTCTCGGATCCAGATACGGTGCGGCCTTGGGTTCTTTGTTCACGACCGAGTCAGAGTACACAGACAAGCTGGGGAAGTCCAAGCACCGACTGGTCAAAGGCACACGAATATACTAACACTAATAAATTACACACTGCAGTCCGTGACCAAACCTAAATGATGCAGAATATTAGCCTAATATGACACGGCGAAATATACCTTACACTGAATATCTCCACCTAGTTCATATAGAGCAATGACCAACACACAGAGATATGTCTCCATTTATACTGAATATTTCCTTACGACAATACACAGATATCTCATACAGTATGTCAGGTGTGTCCTGTTCCCGCATGTATAACACTTCCAATATAGTCTACTTCTGTATACACAGCGCATGACAGGGGCGGAAGTATATTCTCACTCCATAACACATTCGCGGCACCTTATACTAGCTATAACACATCCGCATGACATAGACGAGAGCTATCTTATGTTATACCCACGTGACATGGGACGGAAGAATATATCACTTATTACCTACTCGCGTGACAGGGACGGAGGGTACTATTGTTGCATAGTATCTCGATCTACATAGGCCAATCACAGAGAGTAAACCCAGAGTGTATGCACTTGGTGTGTAGGGACTAAGACTAAAGGGGGGGAAGGGGATATACGACAATCACAGGGGCTAGGGCACGACACTGATACTTAGAGGGAGTTCGCCGTGTATGTAGTGCCACACATTTGATATTCTTGTATGTGTTTAGTAGTACTGTAATTTTAGGTTAGATAGGGTGTAACCTGAATATTAGTTTATAAGTTCCTATCCTAAGTAGGAATTCATATGTTAATGATTAATGTAGGGCTAACTCTATTTTTATATGTATGTATCTCTGTATCTATGCAGTGGGTGTTGTAATTGTGGATGTTGAGCTATGGGAATTCCTCGTCTGGTCGAGTAATGAATAACAGATGCGCACAGCTCTTCCCCCTTGTTTGTGCGTCGTTGCCGGGCGCCGGGTTTAAACTTTAAACAGAATAATGATGAATATACAATTCTTTCCGTAACCTAGTTGTGAAATGTTTGCTAATGAAACTGTTAGAACCCAAATATGTAAGATTAACAGTCCAAAGGGCCTAAATAATGTCATTTGTGAGGATTTAAAGGTCCCGTTTGTCTTGGCCGTCACTAGATGGCATGAGCTGCCTTAAAATTCAAAATGAGATAGTGATAGAATCAGTATCTAAATTAAGTAAGGAATAAACCCCAAATTTTCCCCAATTCAATCAAAAGTCCTGGCGTCATGGGTACACTGCTAAATAAATTGTAAAGAGAATTGACACCCACCATATTTCAAAAACACCACCTCATTTGACTTAGCAGTGGCGTCGCTAGGGAGCTCATTCGAGGTCCAGACGTCGTATATAATGGACGTTCGTTCAGGTGAGCCGTCCACATTTCTTCCCCCCCCCCTTTTTCTTTGTTTAATCCTTACTTGTCATGGACTATATGAAGCAATATTGTTGAAAGTTTAACGTAGTCACTCCAGGTCCCGACGTCGTATATAATCTACGTTCGTTCAGTCCCCCAGACACCGGCGACGTCAGTGTGACCATGAGGCCTTCCCAAAGTATTGTCCAAAGACTTGAGCATACACACATTACACTATCCATGAATGATTATATAAACCAAATGTAATTGTAATAGTATTATTGATCTATCAAGTGACTTTTATTTTGTAAATAAGAAATGGAAATTTGGAAGTGATGTAATCTGGTAACGGAAGAGGGAAATTCAAAACCATTAACCGTTTTCTTTCTTGCAACTAAGGTTAGGAAATTAGGAGCGTGGAAGGGAACTTAGTGACTGTGAGCAATGATGTAATTTTGAAATGAACCTCGAGGTTAAACAAGTCCGAGTGATTATGTATTCTTAGTGATTATACAATGTTTGAATAATACCTCGAGGCTAAACAAGCCCGAGTGATTACGAATTCTTAGTGATTATACAATGTTTGAATTGTACCTCGAGGCTACACAAGCCCGAGTGATTATACATTTTTGGTGATTATGTAATAATGATGATTATGAACTACAATCCTGAACTGATACTGGATTCTAGAGAATTATATGATGAGAGTATATTATATGGACGAAAATGAACACGAGTAATCATCCTTATTGGTTCGAGGCTATGCCAGCCCGAAAAGACAACCCATGCTCGTAAAAAGGTCCCTGTCTTGAGGCCATTGTCGAGCCCAAGAGTAACTGACAAAAAGAAAGTAAGGTACAACGACCTCATACATCGCTTGTATGTATCAAATTGTTTTCGCCTGGTACTAATGTTGGAGGAATGATCATCCAAACCCTGGTTTTAATGTACAATCTTTCATACTAAAGAGGGTCATGTAATTAAAAATGTTTTGTGGAAACTAGCATCAAGTTATTAAAGTAAAGTATATATCATTTTCTTTTCTTTCTTGGTGTACCTAGTCAAGGAAATTATGTCCTCAAGCCTAATTAACTCCCCTTCGAATTCAAGATTCCTTTGCTGAGGGAACGACGATCACCTGTGGTACCGACTAAAACTAAGCTCGGCCAAAAACTACAAACGCTACCACAATATTTCTTAAATTACTATCAACTATTATACTAAGTCAAGTACCACTTGTATTATCCATGGATGAGTTGATCCGTACCCACAATAGGTAAGAATATAAATCTCTAGCGTTACACTTGATGAACAATGACGGTGGGGATAGTAAATTCTTACCGTCACACTGGTGTCAACCGGTGGGCATAAAGTTATGACCATTACACTGGTGGCAGCGGTGGGATATTCATCGTTCCCAAATTAGTGGCGTTGGTGAGAAAGTGAAGGGAAGTGAAGAGCAAAGAGAAGCGAGAATGCTAAGGGTAGCATTGGTTGATCATTCCCAAATACCTCCCCAACGCTATATTCAGAACATCCTGGTAGTAATGAGGTTCAAATAGTTAGATACGGTTACCCCTGGGGAAGGGGGGAAAGAATACTTCCCCAGTATCCCTGCTTGTCGTAAGAGGCGACTAAAGGGGGCCTTTTTATCTCCAGTCTGTCTCCTTACTGTCCTCTTCTGCTTTTCTGTCCTACCTCTCGTCTTGATATTTCCATGTTTTCCAAGCTTAGTGCTAATTCTTTACTTTTCCTTCTTTCTAACTTGGAATGTTAAGGGTTAGGTTATTATATGTTCTCTAAACAAATGTTACCCAGAGACAAACACACACAAAACATCATACACTGTCTTGGGCAATACTTCATAGATTTTGGGACGTCACGAGGTATCATCCTGGACAACGGAGGAGAGCATAGAAGGTTGAAGTCAATAGCTTGGTGTGGGCGAGAAAAGAGACCAGCCGGGTACCTGTAGAAAACTGAATGCCAAATGGGACGGCCCGTATAAAGTGATTGAAGTGCTGCTAGATGGAAGTGTTTATATAATTGAAAATGTATTTAGTGGAAAAAAAATACAAAGGGCTGCTGAAAAGGTAAAACCATATTACGGTACCGAGGAATGGCCCTTAGAACCGCTGCAACAGGAGCTCACTTTGGAGCCCAAAGATGAGCGATTACCACCGCGAGTGAGGAATGCCCCTCGGAGACTCATAGAGGAGTGTTAGAAAAGTAGATAAGTGCATGTGACGAATGTTGTGAAACATAACTGTTTAAAGTTATGTTCCGGGTGGACTCATCCCCGAGGAGAGGGTGTAAAAAAGGAAAAGAGAGAAGAGTTCCTGTTGGAACCAGGAAGTGCCTTACTTCGAGGGGAGTAATTAATCCCCTCACCTTACAGTTAGCACGGTTTGTGAGGTAGTGGAGTCTTCAGGACAGAATGAGCGCTCACCTCTTGCGGGCGGAAAGCTGGAAACAAAAGGACAGAGTGAATGTGATTGCGAATGGAAGAGTGGAAGGAAGCGCCTCCCGTGGTGATCTCACTCTCGAGAGACCCTGTCGAGCTCAGGTGAGTGACAAGCTATCCTCCAAAACCTGAGGCTGACTGGGGCATAAATTCCCTCATAACATCTCGAGTAAGGAGTGATCATACCTCCTAATGTAGTGAGTAAGCGACCTTCCGAGGTACGCATCAGGTGTTCAATGTGGACCGAGAGGTGCCACCGATTGTGGGGAAAAGTATTCCAATTCAAAGTGTTCATAGCAGTTATTAGAGTAACAACATTCCATCCATGCACATGTCATAGAAAATTGACTTGGGTAAAATTTGTTTTCCGAATGTGGAAGCCGTGTAGTGCCACACATTTGATATTCATGTATGTGTTTAGTAGTACTGTAATTTTAAGTTAGATAGGGTGTATCCTGAATATTAGTTTATAAGTTCCTATCCTAAGTAGTAATTCATATGTTAATGATTAATGTAGGGCTAACTCTATTTTTATATGTATGTATCTCTGTATCTATGCAGTGGGTGTTGTAATTGTGGATGTTGAGCTATGGGAATTCCTCGTCTGGTCGAGTAATGAATAACAGATGTGCGCAGCTCTTCCCCTTGTTTGTGCGTCCGTTGCTGGGCGCCGGGTTTAAACTTTAAACAGAATAATGATGAATATACAATTCTTTCCGTAACCTAGTTGTGAAATGTTTGCTAATGAAGCTGTTAGAACCCAAATATGTAAGATTAACAGTCCAAAGGGCCTAAATAATGTCATTTGTGAGGATTTAAAGGTCCCGTTTGTCTTGACCGTCACTAGATGGCATGAGCTGCCTTAAAATTCAAAATGAGATAGTGATAGAATCAGTATCTAAATTAAGTAAGGAATAAACCCCAAATTTTCCCCAATTCAATCAAAAGTCCTGGCGTCATGGGTACACTGCTAAATAAATTGTAAAGAGAATTGACACCCACCATATTTCAAAAACACCACCTCATTTGACTTAGCAGTGGCGTCGCTAGCGAGCTCACTCGAGGTCCAGACGTCGTATATAATGGACGTTCGTTCAGGTGAGCCGTCCACATTTCTTCCCCCCCCTTCTTTTTCTTTGTTTAATCCTTACTTGTCATGGACTATATGAAGTAATAATGTTGAAAGTTTAACGTAGTCACTCGAGGTCCAGACGTCGTATATAATGGACGTTCGTTCAGTCCCCCAGACACCGGCGACGTCAGTGTGACCATGAGGCCTTCCCATAGTATTGTCCAAAGACTTGAGCATACACACATTACACTATCCATGAATGATTATATAAACCAAATGTAATTGTAATAGTATTATTGATCTATCAAGTGACTTTTATTTTGTAAATAAGAAATGGAAATTTGGAAGTGATGTAATCTGGTAACGGAAGAGGGAAATTCAAAACCATTAACCGTTTTCTTTCTTGCAACTAAGGTTAGGAAATTAGGAGCGTGGAAGGGAACTTAGTGACTGTGAGCAATGATGTAATTTTGAAATGAACCTCGAGGTTAAACAAGTCCGAGTGATTATGTATTCTTAGTGATTATACAATGTTTGAATAATACCTCGAGGCTAAACAAGCCCGAGTGATTACGAATTCTTAGTGATTATACAATGTTTGAATTGTACCTCGAGGCTACACAAGCCCGAGTGATTATACATTTTTGGTGATTATGTAGTAATGATGATTATGAACTATAATCCTGAACTGATACTGGATTCTAGAGAATTACATGATGAGAGTATATTATATGGACGAAAATGAACACGAGTAATCATCCTTATTGGTTCGAGGCTATGCCAGCCCGAAAAGACAACCCATGCTCGTAAAAAGGTCCCTGTCTTGAGGTCATTGTCGAGCCCAAGAGTAACTGACAAAAAGAAAGTAAGGTACAACGACCTCATACATCGCTTGTATGTATCAAATTGTTTTCGCCTGGTACTAATGTTGGAGGAATGATCATCCAAACCCTGGTTTTAATGTACAATCTTTCATACTAAAGAGGGTCATGTAATTAAAAATGTTTTGTGGAAACTAGCATCAAGTTATTAGAGTAAAGTATATATCATTTTCTTTTCTTTCTTGGTGTACCTAGTCAAAGGAGTTATGTCCTCAAGCCTAATTAACTCCCCTTCCAATTCAAGATTCCTTCGCTGAGGGAACGACGATCACCTGTGGTACCGACTAAAACTAAGCTCGGCCAGAAACTACAAACGCTACCACAATATTTCTTAAATTACTATCAACTATTATACTAAGTCGAGTACCACTTGTATTATCCATGGATGAGTTGATCCGTACCCACAATAGGTAAGAATATAAATCTCTAGCGTTACACTGGATGAACAATAACGGTGGGGATAGTAAAATCTTACCGTTTCACTGGCGTCAACCGGTGGGCATAAAGTTACGACCATCACATGTATTGCACTGGGGGGGGGGCGGGAAGTCACATTGGGGGAGCAGCCGGGGCCTCTTGCCTTGTACCATTACTAGCAGTCAATGTAAAATTCCCCTGGGGTAACTATTTCACTTGTCCAAGCCAAAGGGGGGATGGCACTGGGGACACTACATGGGGAGGGTCTGTTTCACATGGGATCGTACATTAACACCACCAGGGGACGAAACAACAAACTTAGAGTCTTTCTACTTACGGGTACAGGCTGAGAGGGGCGCTAGGGCGCCAGGGAAGGGGCCCCTATACTGGCTGCTGCAGATGGCAGCCGGGCGTAGGGGGTGGGCCGTCAGGAGTGTGCTCTTGGTGTAGGTCGCTGTCGGGATCACCATGGGTCCTATGGGAGCTGATGGGCGGAGTGGTGGGTGGCCCTCTCTCTGTAGGGGCCCTGGGCGAAGTGGGGCTCTCAGGACTGGGACTGAATAGGGCCAGGAGGTGCACAGCATGGCACCAGCCCTTTGTCATGGTAGGAGTCCTGGGGGCGGACCTGGCTGGGCCTGGGCCAAGGGTTGCCTGCAGGTCGGGCGACTCCCTTGAGGAGCACCCACCAGGGGTTGGCTGTGGCCACCTACACCGGGAGGGGTCTGGCAACTACGGTGGGCAGGAGAGGTGGTTCGCCTGTTCCGGGGGCTGCAGCCTCACCTGGGAGAGGAGGCCGTCAGGGGTGGTCTGTAGCCGCTCACTCTGGGGGAGTCTGGCAGCACCTGTCGGTGGCAAGAGTGGAGCCACAGCGACAGGACACCTGACCTCAGGGTTGTCTTGCCCTGGCTGGTATCTGATGGGGTACCTGTGGGGGAGTGGTTCCCTCTCTCCAGGGGAGAGGGGCAGGGAGAGGGGCACCTTGCCCTGATACAGGAGAGGCAGGCCAAGCAAGAGGCATCACCCTCAATAGGAACCCTGAGGGTCATGGAGGGGGAGCGACTGGAGGTCGGCTCCCTAGCTTGGCTGGCCTGATGGTCCCTGCTGGAACTTCGGACCAGGGTGCGAGAGGGAGACCCAGTGGGCACTGCCTAGGTTCCTACTCGGGACAGAGGTAGAGGGAGGTCTGAAGGACGCTCCCTCAGGTGCTGCTTGTCCCAGGAACGATGCGAGGGGGAGGCCCGGTGGGCACTCCTGGCTAATGCCCCAGGTCCAGTGGACTCTGTCCTCCTGCCATCGGGACTGGGGCACCTGTCCTGAGGACGATGGGAGGGGGAGTCCCAGTGGGCTCTCCTGGCTAATGCCACAGCTCAGGTGGACTCTGCCCGTCAGGGCTGGGGCAGCTTCAGGGGACGACCAGTGGCCTGTCCCATGAAGGCAGCCCTGGTGGAGTCTACCCCTGGGCCTGCCTCCCTCTTGGAGAGATCCAGCAAAGGTCGTGTGTGAGACGTGCCGATGTGCTGGCTCCCGAAGGTGGGTGGCAGAGGATGGAGAACCGGTGGTCACTCCACCCACAGTAGGTCTCGTGGATGCTACTGTGCTGCTGCTCCCCTGGGATGTAGCAGGACTTGAGGCTCCAGTGGAGTCCTCCCCTCTTGTGAAGGCTGATCCGGTGCACATGGCATCCAAGGGCCTGCTTAGGACTTGGTTGTTGCAAGTTCCACCCCGATTCTGGTGAGTGCTTCCTCTGCCGGAGTGTAGTGCACTCAGACTGTGTACTGCCCGGTGGTCTGGCTGCGGGGAATAGGGACGTCGGGTCACAGGGGAGATATGTTGTTCCCACTCGGAAGGCTCGGAAGGCGGAAAAGCCTCCCCGTCGTCTCCTTGTGGGGTGGGGATCACCTCCTTGTACCCTCCTCCTGGGGTGGTGGTGTCTGGCTCACTCTGCTGTGCAGGTATTTTTTTGACATCGTCTCGGGGGTGGAAGTCACGTCCCCATGACTGGAGTTGGTAAAAGTCGATGGTGTGGGTGCGGTGTGAAGGTGTGAGGTGGTGTAGGAGGGTTGTCCAGTGGAGTGTTTGCTGGCTGGGCGCTGATGTGGGGAGTAGACCACATTGAGGGCGGATGGTATGGAGGTGCACTGCAGAAGGTGGAGGAACTGTGCGGTGCCCTGGAGGCAGCGCTTGCATCCTAGGGTCGGGATCCAAAAAATGTGTTTTATCCTCATCTTGGGTGGTGGAGGTGGAGGGGTGTGATGGAGGGTTTCTGGCTGTAGACTGGAGACAGGTGAGGCCACCTTGCTTTTAAGAGGCTGCCCCTGGTTAAGCAGCTTAGTGGGGTGTGCGACTGGGATGTCCCATGGGGTATGGTGGAGTTTGAGGGCGAGGGAAGCAGTGTTGGGGGAGGGGTCAATGGTAGGGAGGGTGTGTGGGTGTCTCTGGCTGGAGGACAGGACAAACGCCCTGATCTGGTGTAGGTGGTGGTGAGTACAGGTGTGGGTGGTGATGAGGGGGCTGCGGGTGTGCGTGTGGGTGGTGTGGTGATGCGGGGAGGCAGCGGTGGGGGCGAGTGTGGTGGAGAAGCGCTGGGGGGCTGGGTGTGGGCATCGGTAGTAGGGGCGGTTACGGGGGGGTGGTTGCGGTCTGTGGGTGGCTGGAGGCGGCCGTGGGCGAGGGCGGCGGTGAGGAGGTGGTGGATGGGGGGAAGCTGGGCGAGGGAGGAGTGTGTGGTGGCGGGGTGTTGGGTGTCCGCTTGGTGCGGGGCTAAAGGGTGGTGGCGGGGTGGGAGTAGAACGTGGTGAGGAGGTCGTAGGTGAGTGAGGTATGAGAGAGAGAGGGAGAGTGTTTGGGGTGGGGGTAGTGGCTGTGGCAGGGGTGCTGGGTGAGGAGAGGGAAGGGGAGAGGTAGCAGGAGTAGGAGTTGTCAGAGTCTGGTGGGGAGGTGGGGGGTGAAGTCAGTGGGTGGTGTAGGTGGTGTGGTGGTATGGGAGGTGTCTGGAAGCAATGTACAAGATGATTTTAGTAGGTGTGGGTGGTGTTGCGATACTGGACTGAGACCTGGTACAGGTTGGGGACGTTCACGATCTCATAGGAGCCTGTGTAGTGGGGGACTAGCTTATGTGGTGTTGGGAGTAAGGCTACCATAACGAACTCACCCGGCTTGTAGGGTTTGGTAGTTGTGGTGTAGGGGGCTAGGTCTTGTGTGGTTTGCAGGTGGTGGAGCTTGCATTTGAGATGGTGAAGAGGGTCAGAGGAAGTGGGGTTGGCGGGGGCCTGCAAGTGGTGACGGAGAGGCAGGAGCAGGGGCGCCTCACCGAATAACCATTTGAGGGGTGTGATTTCATCCTCACGGGGCAAGTGTTCATACCCCACTGCACTATTTTGACATGCGCTGGCCAGTCGTTGCTTTGCGTGGCTTGGATTCTGGTCTGCACTTGGTTAAGCAAGGTGCGGTGGCTCTGCTCTTAAATGTAGTTTCCTTGGGGCCAGTACGATGAGGAGTGTGAGATGTTGTACCCGAAAAGGGTAGATAGTTTGGCCCAGATTTTCCCTGTGAATTCCGGGGCATTGTCAGAGTGGAGGGCCTAGAGGATGCTGAAATACGGGAACACATGGCAAGTCAGGGCGTCTGCGATGGCAAAGGCGTGATGTTCTTTCGCCAGGTATGCAATCAAGAATTTGGAATATGTGTCCACGCATGTAATTATATACTTGTAGCCCAATTTAGGTGGGAGGGGGCCGACGACATCCACAGATAGTAGTTGCCAGAGCTTGCTGGCTAGGATGTGGCCAGACAGGCCTGGCATCCTAGTAGTATCTTTTCCCAGGGCACACGCTTGGCAGGACTGCACGACTTGTTGCGTGAGTTTGGAGGGGTTTGGGGAGCAAAAGATGACACTGAAAATTTGGAGGAGCATTTTGGCACCGAGGTGGATCCCGTTATCAGCGTGGAGGTGCGTGAGGGTGTCAAGGGCGGTGTCGTAGTCTAGGGCAATGTGGCCAGAGTGGGTGTACAGGTAGTCAAAATGCCGTTGTAGTTTCGAGAATATCTGGGTGGGCATCCAATTGGGGTGATCCCGGTCTTGCCAGCATTGCACGAGAGTCAGTGCGGTCTGGATGGCATTGACAGGGAAGCAAGAGAGAGCATTGGCATTAGTATGGAGTCCGTTGTGCCAGTGTGCGATGTCGAAATTAAACTCATCAAGGGTTTCCCTCCAGTGGATCATCTGTGTGTTTTTGGTGTCCGACTGGCACAGCCATTGCAGGGATTGGTGATCTGTGATGACAGTGACGTAGGTCCCCGCTAGGTATGCCCGGAAATACTCTAGTGCCCATGCAATGCCAAAGCATTCCTGCTTGGTGACGGCATAGTTCCGCTCTGCCTGATTGAGGGTGCGGATGGCACAGGTGATAATGTGTTCCTTGCTGTCTTGTACTTGGGCCAGGATGGCGTCAACTGCCACTAGCGACACGTTGGTGTACAAGCAGAAGGGAAGTGTATAGTTGGGAAACGCTACTATATGGGCCGTGATCAACTTGTCCTTGAGAGCACAGAAGGCCTGCAGGTGGTCTTCAGTCCATGGGAAAGGTTCCACCTCTTTGGTGCGATCGTGTAGTGGTTTGGCGATGGTCGCGAATCCTTTCACAAAGTGCCGGTAGTACGACACAAGGCCTATGAACGCGCAGACCTCGTGCACGGTTTGGGGCAGAAGGAGCTCGGCTATGGCCCTGAGTTTCTCTGGGTCGGGGGCTATGCCTATTTAGATATGACGTGGCCCAGGAAAGATACCAAGTGCTGGGCCAGGACGCATTGGATGGAAGGAGTTTAGGCCCAGCTTGATGTATTCTGGAAAAAAACTGGCGTAGGTGGTGGAGATGGTCAGCCCAGGTTTTGCTAAAGATTATAACGTCATCTAGGCAGGCAAGGGATATCTCCCAAGTGAGGCCACTCAGTACAGTCTCCGTCAATTGGGAAAACGTGGCAGGGGCGTTACAGAGGCCTAAGGGGAGCACTTAAACTTGTAGTGCTTCTTGCTGCTGGTGCAGAATGTCGTCTTTCCTCGGTCCTCGGGGCGGACAGGGACTTGCCAGTATCCTGACTGGAGGTTGAGGGTGAAGAATCAGGATGCCCCATAGACGGAGTCTAGGGAGTTGTCGATTCTAGGCAAGGGGTGGCGTCTTTGACCATTACGTCATTGAGGTGGCAGTAATCTATGCAAAAACACAGTGTCCCGTCTTTTTTCTTCACTAGGACGATGAGGGAGGACCTTGGGCTGGTTGAGGGTGATATTACACTGGCATCTAACATGTCCTGGACCCGCTGGTCTTCCTCAGCCAGTTGGGTCAGATTCTTCCTACACGAAGGTTGGCAGATGGGGGGGTCCTGTCGTGTGAATCTCGTGGGACAGGAAGGTAGTATTTTTTTTTTTATGCGAGGAAGAAGGAACCAAAGGCCATGAGCCCGCAGTAACAGTTCCCTCCAAGAGAAAAACAAAATACAATAGAGAGCCAAATTCAAGATCCGATCATTTTGAGATGCCTGGACACACTGCGTTTGAAAGACTAGAGATCATAGGCAGCAGGAAATACAGACAGAGGGAGACAGTTCCAGAGCTGACCTGTTGCATAAATGAAAGACTGGTAGTAACGGTTAACTCTTGCATTAGAGAGTTGGACAGATAAGGGATGAGAGTTTGCTGCCAGACGGGTGCTACGCACCCGTCGTAGAGGTGGAGGAATGCAAGCAGACAGTTCAGAAGAGCAGTGACCATTAAAGTAGCGATAGAAAAGAGATAAAGATGCAACAGTGCGGCGAAGAGACAGAGGTTGAAGGGAGTCAGTAAGAGGAGGAGAGTTAATGAGACGAAAAGCCTTTGACTCCACCCTATTGAGAAAAGCTGTATGTGGGGAGCCTTCCCACACATGAGAGTTGTACTCCACACAGGGGCAGATAAAATCCCTGTATAGAGTCAACAATTGTGCAGGGGTAAAGAAAGAGCGGAGTCGGCTTAGCACACCCAATCTCTTGGAAGCAGATTTTACAAGAGATGTAATATGATCTTTCCAAGATAAGTCCCGAATAAATGAAACCCCAAGCATTTTCAAGGATGATGCAGGATTAAGCTGAATATTATTCAACATTAGTGGGTATACCTGTGGAAGATTTTGTCGGGTTGATAGGTGTAGGAACTGAGTCTTAGATGCATTAAAAACAACCATATTATTTTTACCCCAGTCAGAGATACGAGCCAAGTCAGACATTAGGTGTGCCATAGCCTCATCTCTTGTTTGTTGAAGTAACTGTTGAGATGGGCATTGCGGGAACCGAATGGAAAGGTGAAGGGTGGAGTTGTCACGGGGCTTTAAAATATCACAGGGTTTTTAAAATAAATGCTAAATATTATTTAATTGATAATAATTTTCAATAATATTGAAGAGCAGGGACAATGATCGTCTTACTAAATCAAGCAATGATTACTTTACGCTGACTTCTTCACACGATTCTCTAAGAACGAGAATTTATAAACTTTCTCAACAGTACACAGCAGAGACTAATTACTCAATTGCTGTTCCTTAGTACTGTTAGCCTCTGGAGAAAGTTACTTCACCCCTGACAATAAATAACTAATTCTAATAATAATATCAGGCTCTTGCTGGTGCTTAATTCCTAGGAGGCACAACGGATTTTAAGCTTAATACACAAGACTGGCCTAAGTACCAGTTATGAATAGCAAAACGTTTATGCAAGCTAGGAGCTATATGGAAAATAAGCTTAATTGTGGAGAAATGAAACTAGAGTTTACTTTACATTAAGCTCAAGAAAAAGAACTGTTAAATTTATTGAATACAAATAAGTTTAACGTTACAATTCAAAATCAAATTAATGAGATCGCACTCACTCACACACGAGCTAAATACTTACGCCTAGGAAAAAACACCTTAACTAAGCTCTTAAAACTAGGAAAATACAAAAAGAAATACTGGTCGATGAATGCTGTGTATCACCAAGGTGGGAACACTGAATAACTGTGATTCTAGTGGAGCTTGGGTTGACCTCTCACTTCTGGAGCACAGGACCTCTCTCCATCAGAGCAAACACTCGACTGACTAAGTCGTGGGAAACAAAAGTGGAGCACTAGGCCGCATTTTTCTAATGGTCGAGGCAAGCAGGGGCGAACAATAAAGAAACAATAGTATCGCTCAGTAGAGCACTTAGTGACGTGCATTAAATCGGTCACTTTTGAAACAGTGACGAATGTTTTGAAAAGTATATCACCGAAGTGGAGAGAGAAACGGTTAACTGAACGATACACAGTGAGTTTTCCACTAATAGTTCGTGGCTTCTCACAAAAGGGAAATGTCGCGAATTTGATTCGTGACATTTCGCCCCTACAAAATTAAATTTTTTCCTTATGGGAAAAAATTTGTGGATATATATATATATGTACACATCCTAAGTCATTCACACAAGATTCACACTGTGGTGTGTGTGCTATCCTGCTACAGGAGAAAGTCGCAGTCGCCAGTGAGCGAAAAAACCTCGTATTTACGTTAATAGAAGCAAGCTTGAGGGAAAAACTCCGTGACGACGGTGAAAATCCTATACTCAGGTCAAACTGAGCGAAAAGTCGCTACATTTACACTGACAACTAATTGTTGTGTAGCGTGGTGTATGTAATACACGGTGTAGGTGTGTCAGTTGTAGTGTAACTGTACCTATGTGTAAAATGACACAGTAAATAATAATATGGCGACGACGAAGGCAGAGGAGAAGAGGCGGCAGCGTGCGGCAGACGATCAGCTGGCCCGCACAGCAAAACTGCTACACCCATTGCTGTACCTGCAAAACCAATTAAGGTGGAGCATCAAAAGTGTCAATGAGACAAAATTCTTATTAAGTTACAAATACTCTCTCTGCCTAGTAATCAGTACATGCTACGAAAAGTATGCTCTGGCTGAAAAATACAAGTGACAGCCTAAGCTTCGTACATTCGAGGTCGCCATTAATTATAGCACATGATTACTGTCAACAAGTTGAGAATCCTTGTGCAAACTCGGGTCTTCCATAGCCTCGAACTGCACACGGGTCCTCAACCTGTGCCTTAACCTACAGTACTTATATTAGTATTGGGGAGCTGAGAATCCTTGTGCAAACTCCGGTCTTCCATAGCCTTGAGTCACCTCTGCGGAGTTCTCACTTCCCCCTTAACCTACAGTACTTATATTAGTATCGGGGAGCTGAGAATCCTTGTGAAAACTCGGGTCTTCCATAGCCTCGAGTCGCCTCTGCGGAGTTCTCTCTCGAACTTCCCCCTTAACCTACAGTACTTATATTAAAGTATCGGGGAGCTGAGAATCCTTGTGCAAACTCGGGTCTTCCATAGCCTCAAGTCGCCTCTGCGGAGTTCTCTCTCTAACTTCCCCCTTAACCTACAGTACTTATATTAGTATCAGGGAGCTGAGAATCCTTGTGCAAACTCGGGTCTTTCATAGCCTCGAGTCGCCTCCGCGGAGTTCTCTCTCTAACTTCCCCCTTAACTTACGGTACATAATATGTATGTACAGGCCCTGGACATAATGTGTCCTGTGGGGCCAATGGGCGAGACATCAGGTCTGCACCCACTTCACCACTACCCTGTCTCTCAACTGACTCAGAGATTACAGGTGTGGTTATGAACGGCACAGGAAGGACATATCCCTGATTAGTGGTGTTACTTTGACACACACTGCAGGAACGGACAAAACTATCTATGTCTCGTCCCATCCCTGGCCAGAAAAAGTCAGCTCGGATACGGCCCTGGGTCTTCCTTTTGCCCATGTGACCTCCTGAGGCTGAACAATGACCCCATTGTAACACTGCTAGGCGGTACTTGGCGGGAACGACAAACTGCAGTCGAACCTCGCCCTCGGGTGTTCGTGACTCACGATAGAGCCGTCCTTGTTTGCGATGGAACTTGGCTCGACCACCCCGTGAATACTTAATCACTCGACCCTTTTGTTTGTTCCGCATGGCAGCAAGTGTCGGGTCAGAATGTTGTTCTTGTACAACAAGTTGACTACACATCAGATCTTGCGGCGATTCAATGATCACTGGGGTGACACAGTCTGGAGCCTCAGCCATGGTTCGTGTTACTGCATCAGCCGAAGTCTGAGTAGCGTCATGTTCTGTGCAACTATCCTTGACTCCGGAAATGTTGCCGATGATGAGGTCAAATAAGGGTTCTGGCATGACAACTGCGAGTGTCGTACCAGTATAAAATGGAGATGCCACCTGGATACATGCCTCAGGGAACAATCTCACTGATCCATCAATAAGGTTTGCATGGATCTGTCGACCTGTATACTGCTCAGGCCGAACTAGACTCTACTTGACAGAGCAACCTGAGGAACCATTATCTCTCAGGACCTTCACAGGAATGCCTCCCACAAACCCTGGCTGAACAAGGAAGGTACTGTCACCTGTGGGAGGGCCTGTGGAGGAAGCAGCTAGCCACTCATGAGGCTGCTGAATTGATGCGGCAAACATTGTGCCTTGAGAATTATATTGGGAAAGAGTCGTACTCACTGCCTGTGGAGATGGAATATTGGCCATCTGTGGAGGGGGGTTCACTGTCACTGTGGGACTAGTGAACTGTGGGGAAGTACCCATACTGGTAGGGACGTGACCACCGTGCTGCTGCTGAGGAATGAAGGCTGCATTCGCTTCCTGCCTCTTTTGAGCTGGTGGTGAAAAAGTTTGTCCCGACGGTCGGTTGCGTGGCTGATACTGCTGCTGGTTAGGGTACTTGTTGTACCTCTTCCACTCAGGTTTCTGAGTGTTTTGCCCCTGGTCCTTCTGCGGTTTGCTTGGACCTTGGCCATTACTCTGAGAACGACCTTAGTGCTGGGATTCAGTCTGAGACGGCTTCCCAGACTTGGCAGTATCTTTTCTGCTCCAGGTGTTTTGCTTACGAGTTTGATACCCGTATGCAGTAAAGAATGCGTCAGCCTTTTCTGCCATTTGGCTAGCATCTTTCACCTGGCAGATTTTAAGCTGTGCTATGAGCTCAGCAGGCCACGACCTCTCTAGCTGTGTACGCAGCATAAGGTCAATTATCCCCTCACGCATGGAAGGAGTTTCATCTTTCTCCATCCACTCATTTAAGTAAGCTGTGAGACGATCAAGGAACTGAACAGCTGTCTCCTTGTCTTGGAGACGAGCTCGCATGAACTGAACTTTGGCGTCGTCTACTGTGAGACCATACGCCTTAATGAGTGCAGCTTTCATCATCTCATATGTGGGATTGTCTCCACGAATTCTGTGGAGAATATCAAGGGCAGGGCCCTCAAATAGGCTAAGAAACTGAAGCCGCTTAGCTGCCTCATCCAGTTGATACATGTCTGCCATGTCCTCAAAACGAGCTATGTACAGCTCGATTCGCTCGCTTTCCTTGTATGAAGGAAGCTTGATGCGTGGGGTCGCCAGGACATGTGCAGGGGGAACGCTTGTGGAGCTTGGACCAACTGCACCAGACGTGTCTGAAGCCAAGGAATCTCGCTTGAGCTTCAGCACTTCAAGTTCATGTTTTTCGCGCGCTTCTCGCTCGGCACGTTCGTGTTCTCGTTCTCTGTCTCGTTGTTCACGCTCGTATTCGCGCTGTTCTCGCTCTTGTACTAGCTCGTGTTCGCGCTGTTGTCGCTCTTTTTCTAACTCGAGCTCGCGTTGTTTTTGCTCGTGTTCGCGCTGTTCTCGCTCGTATTCGCGCTGTTCTCGCTGTTCTCGCTCACGTTCGTGTTGTTCGTGCTCGTATTCGCGTTGTTCTAGCTCACGTTCACGAGCATCATTCTCGCGCTCCTGATTATGCCGTGAGAGTATATACTCTTTAATTTCGATTGGGTCCGAAAGACCCATTTCTTTGGCTTCCTGTAAAAATACAGTGGTAGCCATGGCGCTAATTTATTAAGCAAACGAAACTGAGTACTGACTGCTTCGCAACGAATGCTAATGACACAAGTAAAGAGTACAGACACAAGCTAGTGGTGACCAGTCTTATCTAGTTAACTGGAAAAGAATAAAGCAAAAATGCCAATAACTGAGAAGACTCAATAATTAACACAATGGGTACGGCGGCTACCCAGGAGCGAATAAAATCGTCTGGCGTTACCAAAAATAAAGTACTAAATAGAGTTAAGTACTCTATGGATTAATAAAGCAAAAATTCACTTGCTAAATTAACGGTAAACACCAGTAAACTTGTGCCTATAAACTTTAATGATAAATTCCTAAATATGAACGAGTGAGTACTATCTCGTGAATTGCTTTAGAGCTAGGAGTTAATATCCTGGAATGAGGTCGCCAATTGTCACGTTTTTTTTTTTTTTTTTAATATCACGAGGTTTTTAAAATAAATGCTAAATATTATTTAATTGATAATAATTTTCAATAATATTGAAGAGCAGGGACAATGATCGTCTTACTAAATCAAGCAATGATTACTTTACGCTGACTTCTTCACACGATTCTCTAAGAACGAGAATTTATAAACTTTCTCAACAGTACACAGCAGAGACTAATTACTCAATTGCTGTTCCTTAGTACTGTTAGCCTCTGGAGAAAGTTACTTCACCCCTGACAATAAATAACTAATACTAATAATAATATCAGGCTCTTGCTGGTGCTTAACTCCTACGAGGCACAACGGATTTTAAGCTTAATACACAAGACTGGCCTAAGTACCAGTTATGAATAGCAAAACGTTTATGTAAGCTAGGAGCTATATGGAAAATAAGCTTAATTGTGGAGAAATGAAACAAGAGTTTACTTTACATTAAGCTCAAGAAAAAGAACTGTTAAATTTATTGATTACAAAATAAATTTAACGTTACAATTCAAAATCAAATTAATGAGATCGCACTCACTCACTCACACACGAGCTAAATACTTACGCCTAGGAAAAAACACCTTAACTAAGCTCTTAAAACTAGGAAAATACAAAAAGAAATACTGGTCGATGAATGCTGTGTATCACCAAGGTGGGAGCACTGGATAACTGTGATTCTAGTGGAGCTTGGGTTGACCTCTCACTTCTGGAGCACAGGACCTCTCTCCGTCAGAGCAAACACTCGACTGACTAAGTCGTGGGAAACAAAAGCGGAGCACTAGGCCGCATTTTTCTAACGGTCGAGGCAAGCAGGGGCGAACAATAAAGAAACAATAGTATCGCTCAGTAGAGCACTTAGTGACGTGCATTAAATCGGTCACTTTTGAAACAGTGACGAATGTTTTGAAAAGTATACCACCGAAGTGGAGAGAGAAACGGTTAACTGAACGATACACAGTGAGTTTTCCACTAATAGTTCGTGGCTTCTCACAAAAGGGAAATGTCGCGAATTTGATTCGTGACAGGAGTCATCAGCATGTGAGTGGATAGGGTTAGATGTACAGCTTAGAAGATCATTGATGAATAAAAGGAAGAGTTGGTGATAGGACAGAACCCTGAGGAACACCACTGTTGATAGATCTAGGAGAAGAACGATGGCCGTCTACAACAGCGGCTATAGAACGACCAGAAAGGAAGCTAGCGATGAAGGCACAGATAGAAGGATAGAAACCGTAGGAGGGCAGTTTGGAAATTAAAGATTTATGCCAGACTCGATCGAAAGCCTTTGAGATGTCAAGTGCAATGGCAAAGCTTTCGCCAAAGTCCCGAAAGGAGGATGACCAGGAGTCTGAAAGGTAGGTGAGAAGATGGCCAGTGGAGCGTCCCTGACGGAATCCGTACTGACGATCGGAAAGAAGGTTGTGATAGGAAAGATGCCTTAAAATTTTTCTATTGAGAATTGACTCGAAAACTTTTGAAATACAGGACGTTAAAGCAATTGGATGATAGTTGGAGGGTTGGGAGTGGTCACCCTTCTTTGGGACTGGCTGAATGAGAGCAAACTTCCAGCAAGAAGGAAAGGTACAAGTTGACAGACAAAGGCGAAAGAGTTTGCTTAGGCAGCGTGTAAGCACAGAAGCACAGTTCTTGAGAACAACAGGAGGGACCCCATCAGGCCCATATGCCTTGTTAGTACTGAGGCCAGTGATGGCAGAAAATACATCAACTGAAGAAATTTTAATGTCAGCCATGAGGAAGTCAGAGGGGGGAAGTGATGGAGGAACAGTACCGGAATCGTCTAAGGAGGAATTGGAGGAGAAAGTCTGTGTGAAGAGATCTGCTTTATCAGTAGAAGAAATAGCTACAGAACCATCAGAGTAGAAAAGAGGAGGGAAGGATGATGAGAAAAAGTTGTTAGAAAGATTTTTGGCAAGGTGCCAGAAGGAGCGGGAAGAATTCGAGTTAGAGAGTTGAGAGCATTTAGTATGGATGAAATTATTTTTAGTAGAGCGAAGAACAGACTTAGCACGATTCCGGGCAGAAACGTAAAGATGATGTGATTCAGGGGTGGGTTGGCTCCGGTACCTTTTGTAGGCCCTCTCCTTGTTGCGGACAGCATTAGAACAAACGTGATTAAACCAAGGCTTTCTTGCATTAGTCAAAGGATATGAGAAAGGAATGTATGCTTCCATGCCCGAGAGAATAACCTCCGTAATGCGCAAGGCACACTCAGATGGCTCCCGGCCATGGAAGCAATAATCATTCCAGGGAAAATCAAAGAAGTACTGCCTGAGGGCCTCCCAGTCCGCGGCTCCAAAATGCCATAGACGACGTTTCCCTGGAGGGTCCACAGGCCGTACCGGAGTGATAGGACAGGTCATTTATGCAACGGGTCAACTCTGGAACTGTCTCCCTCTGTCTGTATTTCCTGCTGCCTATGATCTCCAGTCTTTCAAATGCAGTGTGTCCAGGCATCTCGAAATGAATGGATCTTGAATTTGGCTCTCTCTTGTATTTTGTTTTCCTCTTAGATCGAACTGTTATTCCGGGCTCATGGCCTTTGGTTCTTTCTTCCTCGCATAAAAAAAAGTACTATAGATTTTATACAAGCTGTTCATATCCGTTCATCATCATCATGATGATCATCATCATCATCATGGCCTTTTATCTCACCTATACACGTGATAAGGTAGCATCCACAAACAGGAAGAGAGACTGTTCGAAAGTGGGAGAAGTCTTCAACAACGTGTCCACTGAAATGTGCCACATAGTTATTCACACATCAAGTTCCAGCATCCAGGCTTCACCTCACAGACCCAAGTATCCATATATATATATATATATATATATATATAGATAGATAGATAGATAGATAGATAGATATAGATAGATATAGATATAGGTAGACAGATAGATAGATATAGATATAGATAGATAGATAGGTAGATAAATATTTACTGTATATTAGCCGGGATACCTAGCTTTGCCGGGCCAAAATGGCGAACACTCTTATATTATTTGTTCTGGTTCAGTCTTTCTTTCTACTCCAGAATGAATATGTACGATAAGGGAATATAAGAGGTCCAGGAACTTTCTATTTCAGCATTCGCAGACTAACGCAAAATATTTGTGCGCGCTTGGTTACTATTACCGGTGACAAATGACCTCCGACCGGTGACCTCAAATGACCTCGGAGGTCAACCTCACATAGCCTATGTCCGAGCTGGAGGTCATGTGAGTCTCCATGCCAAAAATTGGGCTGCAGGAGTACCCGGCGATGCCCGGGCAAAAAAGGCGAACACTCTACCGGTGACCTTGAATGGCCCAGATCTTAATTTTGACCCCCCCTAAAACCCTCTTTGAGTCACCCTGATTCAGAATATATATGGGTCTTGGGGTCTCTGGCCCATGGTTTGGGCGTGATTGAAGGAAAAACAAACAAACAGAACGTGGCTCTTATTTTATATATATATATATATATATATATATATATATATATATATATATATATATATATATATATATATATATATATATATATATATATATATATATATATATATACTGTATATATATATATATATTATAGATACTGTATATTATATATATTGTACATAATTATTATTATATATATCAAATATGTATTACTTATATTAATATATAATATGCATATTTTATATATATTTAAAAAGCAGTGTTAATTCTTTGTCATGTGTTCCTCTTTGCATAATTCATGCAACCAATTCGATCCCCTATCAGTGTCCTAAAGTAATAAACTTCCATCCCTCTCTTTCTCACACACTTATTTACTACATCCATCCAACTTACTAGGCAACCAAGCCTCTTGCTGCCTTCTGAGTCAGGTAAAACCTTCTTATCACCCTTCTTACACACATTTTGTTTATATGACCTCACACTCTAAACACACTCCTCTACCGCATTAGCAACAGACTTCATTGCTCCATGTCTTTCACGAATCACATAAGTTCGTATTCTCTCCAAAGGATTCACTCTTTACACATTGCTCAGTAATTTTCTCACCCTCCTTCCATACTCCTGGTCATCCTCCTTTCGAGACTTTGGCGAAAGCTTTGCCTCTGCAATTTTACTGACATCAGAAAGGCTTTCGATCGAGACGGCATAACTCTTTAATTTCCAAACTGCCCTCTTACGGTTTCCATCCTGCTATCTTTGCCTTCATCTGTAGCGTCCATTCTGGCCGTTCTATAGTTGCATTTGTAGACGGCCACCGTTCTTCTCCTAGAGCTATCAATTGTGTGTTCCTCAGGGCTCTGTCCTATCACCAACTCTTTTCATCATCCATCTTTTCATCATTGACCTTCCAACTGTACACTCACTAGCAGATGACTTCACCCTTCACCTTTCCATGCGCTTCCCACAGCGTCCATTTCAGCAGTTACTTCAACAAAGAAGGGATGAGGCTATGGCACGCCCAATGTCTGACTTGGCTCATATCTCTCACTGGGGTAATTTTTTTTTTTTTTTTTAAATGCATGAAACATCCAGTTCTTACATCTGTCGACCCATCAAAAATCTTCCGCAGGAGTATCCTCTAAATTTTGATGACATTCATCTCAATCCTGCATCATTGCTGAATATACCTGGGGTTTCATTCTCTCGAGATTTATCTTGAAAAGATCATAATTATTACCTCTCTTGTAAAATCTGCTTCCAAGAGATTAGGTGTGCTAAGCCGACTCCTTGTCATCTTTACCCCTGCACAGTCGTTGACATTAAACAGGGGTTTTATTTGCCTCTGTGTAGATTAAAGCTCTCACGTGTTAGGAGGGTTTCCATATACAGCTCTTCTAAACAAGGTGGAGTCAAAGGCTTTTCATACCATTTATTCTCCTCTTACTGGCTCCCTTCAACCTCTGTCTCTTCGCTGCATTGTTGCATCTTTATCTCTTCTCTGTTATTACTTCAATGGTCACTGTCCTCTGAACTATCTGTTTGCATCCATCCACCACTACGGCAAGCTCGTAGCACCCGTCTAACAGCAAACTCTCACCCCTTTTCTGTCCAGCTCTTTAATGCAAGAGTTAGCCGATACTCCCAGTCTCTCATATATGCAGCAGGTCATCTCTGGAAATGTCTCCCTCTGCCTGTATTTTGTACTGCCTATGACCTCCCGTCTTTTAAACGTAGGTGTCCAGGCATCTCGAAATGAACGGATCTTGAATTTGGCTCTCTATTTTGTTTTTCTTTTTGCTGGCAGGGAACAATCTTGTGGGCATCTAGACTGTGAATCCTTGCATTAAAAAAATCTCGGAACCACTTCCCTTACCCTTGACTTGGTTTTATGCCACACCTCAGTCCAACACCTACACGTTACTCTGGGCACTAACACACCCTCACTTAATCCTGTTTCAGCCTCCACACTCAGACCTTTGCTTAGTATCAAGGCCTTCATAGGTATGGCACCAGTCATCGCCCATCCCTGTGCAACCCTACTATTCACGTACTACGCACATCTGCATCCCTTTTATACCTCTGCACCAAGGTACTTCAGCTCATTCACCAGTTTAATTCCCTCTCCGTTTATCAGTACGGCACTCTGAGAGTCACTGTGTGTGTGTGTGTGTGTGTGTGTGTGTGTGTGTGTGTGTGTGTGTCCTTCCTACAAAAACATACACGTATAATTACAACACTGAGTGGATCGTATGTCCCTTCATGAATGAGGGTCGTCGCTGTTACGGTTGAACTTTAATGCTTTCCTGATCCTTCCTGGAAGTAAAAGAAAGAAAGTAAGAACTGTTACGGCAGAGTACATGGTTGTAAGTTTGTTCGCTGGCTTAGCACGGTTCAGTACAAGTGGTTTTATAATGCGACACGGACTAGATTTTTATATTTTGAATTTATGTATATGGATAGGCCTACGCTATATACCGCAGCCGTTGGCTTCAACTCGCCTGACACGCCAAAGGTGAGTTTTATAAGTCCAAGGCACGTAGCTGGTCCGAAACGTCGAGGAACAAAATTTTCTGTCAGCAAAGAAAATACTCTATTAGTATTTTGAGACTGATGTTCTGAAGGCATTAAGAAATAAGGAGGACTCAGAGAATACTCGTACAACACCCACGCCCTACGAATGGTCTGAGGGCCGATCATTTGGCTTTGCTCTGTCACCTTAAACTTTGACGTGGTGTTCTCAGAATGGAATCTTTTAATCTTGGACTGGCTGTTAATCTGTCCATCATGTTTTGTTCAAATCGAATCCAAACTGTTTGAGTTATATAGGTGAACATTCAGGAGTGAACTAAGAGATCGGGCTTTCGGGTAGTGCTCAAGGGCTCAGAGCAGTGGGCGTTCACGCTCCTTAGCCTCCTAATCTAGCCTAATCAAATAAGCAACTCCCATAGCTCAGAGGTGCCACAGACCAGCACTACACTTCAGTTTCTAACTTTAAACAAAAGGTTGCCTGGTATTTGATGGAAAGACACCGGGAAGCAGGGGTCAATATTACTTGCACTCATTCAGTCCATACTAGAGCACATCATATCGTATGCTGTGAAGGAGAGATGTTAAGGGGACTGCATGACTGTCACAGATGTGCATATCAGGCCAGAGAATATTTCTGGTTGATTACCAGTTCCTGTTACAACGGTTACAGGCACAGAGTCGGACATGCCTAGGCTGGTCTTAGGAAATGTGAATTCTGTTAAATGGATATGAAAAATAGAATACTGTTTTTCTCGTGATTCTCTGTGTTATAACACTCCATCTGCAGTGGTATCCATTGCTTTATATAATATCAGAATTATTATACTCCCTCCAGCGTCCTAATGGGAATATTTAGTGTTGAAATCATGTCATATTGCTTCATACAGGCTGGCTAAAACCACATGTACACCAACATAACACTGGCAGAATCAAAGTGTTGTTGTTTTGCGTCAGTGTGCACTGTGCCAAGTCGGGTACTGTCGCACTCGGAAGAAGGTTAGAGCCAGTTTCCAAGTACGTACATGTGCAACTAAATAATGTGAACACAGAGCCATGAGTGTTATGCAAGTCAGTATTTGTAACCATAAAGACAAATGCTATATTTGTAACAAAGCCGTCTTCATGTATGGGTACGCTGGGCAGTTGCCACTACTAAAGTACATGAAATCAATAGGACGAGCTGGAGCGTACACGGTCATGTAAAGGACAAGAATATTGAAAAAAATTAGTCCCTACTTAGTCTCAGAAGTGTCTCGGGGAGAGGGACTGCCGGGGCTATTACCTCCAAGCTTTCAAGGGGAGCCCCAAATGACTTATTATTTAAGCTACTTAAACCACATGGTAGACTACTAGAGAGTTGTAACCTACAAATAAATAGAATGTTAGGAATAAACAAATAAATTAAAAATATTTGGTATAGCTGATGATTTTTTTTTTAATATCATTCTGCACAGAAAATACTCTTTATTAGGAAATGGGCCTCCAAGTTCAAAAAGTTAGCAGGTGCTAGCATTTTGTTTTGAAGCAAAAACTACACACAAAATTTTATCATAAAAATATTACTTTGCTTAAGTATCTTATGGTGAAAAACTGGAAATGACAAACATAAATGCCAACAATATGCTTGAGCACCTGGCAACATTCCTCGAGTTTGGAGTCAGCTGGCGTGAGGGGCAAGTGAAGCAGAGAAGTTTTGTCTGTACATGTTCGTGAGGTGTGTATGTTCGCTTACAAGCCTGACCTAATATATCTATGTGTATCTATGTAATGAATAAGTAGAGGGCAGAAAGTGTGTAGAATATACCGGTATTAATTCTATCTATCTATCTATTGCCAGACGCCTCAATCCCGTTTGGGGTGGCCACAAACAAATCGCCTCCAAGTCGCCCTGTCCCCCGCCATTTCACTGCCCTGCTCCCAACTAACACCCCCCTCTCTCATATACCTCTCCACCCCATCTCTCCATCTCATCCTCGGCCTCCCCCTCCCTCTTCCCTCCTCCACCTCACTCACATACACGTTCTTCGTCAGTCTTTCACCCTCCATCCTCTCCACATGGCCAAACCACCTCAGTGAGTTCCTCATAACGCTTCCTATCACATCCACATCCACACCACAACGCTCCTTTATATCCTCATTCGTCAGCCTGTCTCTCCATGTGACTCCACAGGCTTCTCTTAAATAACTCATTTCCTCTGCTCTCACTCTTGACTTGTGTCCTTCCAACAACGTCCAAGCTTCACTTTCATGCATTAGAGTTGGTATCACAATACTGTCATGTAGTAACTTTTTCACTTCCATGCTCACTTCCCTGTTTCTTATCACTGCTTTCAAAGAACCAGCAACCTTTCTTCCCTGCTGTACTCTTTCAAACACTTCACCCTCCAAACCTCCATCCTTACTCATCACACTACCCAAGTACTTAAACGTAATCACATATTCCAATTCCTCACCATCCAACCTCGCTGTACATTCACTGACTTCACCTCTCTCAAAGACCATCACTTTACTCTTCCCTACATTCACCTTTAGATTCCGTTTCTTACACACTCTCCTAATACCAATACACCAGTCCTGTATGAGACAGCCCTGGCATGAATTCAATATGGACGGTGTGTGTTAGCGCCGAAGTGGTGACATGTGGAGGTGTAGGAGGACTACTGGGCCTTGGGATAGGCTACTGTCCCCAAGATATAGGCCCTGAAGCCTTTGCCCAGAGTCGGACACACACACGCAAAAAAAAAAAAAAAAAAAAATCACTCTTCTAAACTCATCCACCAAGCCTTGCAGCTCCCCTTCGACTTCACTCAACAACACAGCATCATCTGCAAACAACAGTACAGGGAGTTTCCAAACACTATCCTCTCTCACCAGGACCACTCCAACATCCACTACCCTACCTTGTACCTCTTTTATTACCCCATCCATGTACAGATTGAACAACCATGGAGACATGACACATCCCTGTTTCAACCCAACTTTCAAAGAGAAAAATTCACTTAGTTCACCATCCACACGCACTGCAGCCTTCGCACCATCGTACATACTCTTCACAGCATTCAACAACTTCCCATCTACTCCATATATTCTTAACACTTTCCACAATCCTTGTCTATCCACCCTGTCATATGCTTTCTCCAAATCCATGAAAGCTGCATACAACTTCTTTCCCTTCTCTAGAAACTTTTCCACTAAAGATCTAAGAATGAATATCTGATCTACACAACCTCTTCCCTTCCTAAAGCCTCCCTGTTCTTCTCCAACTAATTTCTCTGTTCTTTCTCTAACTCTGTCAATAAGTATCCTACCATACACTTTTCCTATTATACTAAGAAGACAAATGCCCCTATGATTACCACACACTTCTTTTTCCCCTTTTCCTTTGTACAAGGGAATAATTATACCTGACTTCCAATCCTCCGGGACTCTACCTTCCTCCCAGGCCAATCTGCACATCTTCCACATCCATTCTACTATCTCTCCCCCATGCTTCAGCATTTCACCACACACTCCATCAATTCCTGGGGCTTTCCCCGATTTAACGTTCTTCATTGCTTCCACAACTTCTTCCTACTGATTTCTTCTTGTCTTCTCACCTCCCTCCTTCTCCTAGCCATTCCCCAGCCACTTACACTCGCATTACTTCCATCCTTTATGTTCAACAATTCCTTAAAGTGTTCTCTCCATCTGCTCACTTTTTCTCCCTTCTCCACTAGTAATCTACCATTTTTATCTTTCACTCCCCTGCTAACTTCACTTCCACCCTGTCTTACTCTTTTCACCTCTTTCCAGAACATTTTCTTGCAGTCCCTCCACTTTACACTCAAATTCCTTCCAAATTCCTCATCCACTCTCTTCTTACTCTCTCTTACTAATCTTTTCACCTCTTTCTTTCTACATATAACTCTTTCTAATGCATAAAAAGCTTTAGTTATTACAGACTTGTGGGCAGTGGTTGTTGATTTAAAATATAGGGATCTCTCAGTCATCGTGCAAAATTGGTATCGCTGCTAGTGCGTGATAATGAAGTAGCACGATACATAAAGCACTGAATCTATGGGATTTATCCTAATTGGCACCGGGCACCCACTAAAATATGCATACTGTTATGGTAAATATCAGAAACACACATAGGGGTGGTAAGGTTAATAGAAAATGATGAAAAAGACACAATAAGAAAGAAATGCATACTTTATAGAGAACTGAGATGGGCTTGAGGTAAGGGGTTCTGAGGCTAGAGGGTGGAGAGTTAGTGGCCTCCACCATCTGGGAGTAACTCCTCGAGTGGGACCTCATCTCTGAATACCTCACAGCTATCAGAAAGCACAGATTTTGCATCATACTGTAATTGTCGGCAGAAACCAGTTCAGGTGCACTTTTTTTTTTTTAATCCCCAAAATGCTCAAGAACAGCAGGAGCGCAGAATTTCATCTAGCAATGATAAAGAAAACTGCTATCACCAAGTGCCTGACAGCCAAGGGATCACTGTATAGGTGTACCCACCCTGTATGGTTACTGTTTGTATAAAAGTTCGCATATAAAATTGCAAAATTGTGGTATCTGTGTACTTCTTTGAGTAAGTATGAACTCAGATAGAGAAAAGTGGCTCCCCAAAAGTCGAGAGATTAGAATTTATCTTATAATAATTATTTTCATTATTTTTGTTTCAGACTATGGCAGTACATGATACCAAAATTGGTGTCTTCCAGCAAAGGAAAACCCATCCAAAAAAGAGGAACACAGAAAAGGAAAGAGAAGAAAGAACTGCAGAAAATTAAGCTAACTACAAGCAAGACTGAAGCCGTTTTCAGCAAGAAGTCCTCATCATCGTTGCAGGAAGACGATGATTAGATACAAACACAATCCGAACAGTCTGATGTTATTCCAGCTGAAACAGAATCATGTGGTCCAGGGCCTCCAGACGCAGAAGCAGGTCTACAAGAACTGTCAGCTAAAATCAACAGGAAAAATAATCAGAAGCTAGAGTGCATTCAGAACCAGCCACTGGAAAGAAAGGCCTTCTTCACTCGTTGAATCCAGGAATTCTGGAAACCGAAAATATGTCACATACAGTGAGGAAAACCTGACTTTGCCCTGCAGCTTCTGCTTGATGTATGCCCCCGAAAAATTGTGGCAGTCTCAGATGATCCAAGGTTGTTCGGGCTGGAGACAAATTATAGCCATGTCATGGAACAAGATAAGTCACATTGTCATCAACTTTCCACTGAGACATAGTTCATCAGTGTCCGTGGCGAATCAACTAAACACAATGTCTCACATGATTTTTTTTTTTTTTTTTTTTTTTTTTTGAGAAATAAATACTTCAGTGCCATGCTGTCTTAAGCTGTACCACTGATATTCTGTTTTATATAGGGCTTCCGTAGTAATCAGTCAGCTGTGGAAATTGAATTTAAAGAGAATCAAGTTAAAAATCGGGAAAATTTCTGGGAAGCTGTGGACTTCTTGCAGAATACAATCCACATCTTCAAGAACATATCAAGAGTGTCGCTGAAAAGTACAAGGAACATGATCCATTGAGGAAGGGTCGTGGAGAATGTATAACTTTCTCAGTAAATCAACAATCAACAGGCTATTTAGTTATCGGCGATATGATCAAAGTAGAAATTTCCCAGGAAGTTTAGGAGGCTGGTATATTTTCAGCTCAAACTAATTCAGCCAAATACATACAGTACCTGGCAATTATCAGTGAGCAATTGTTATCACCCATCTAGCGAGGTGATAATGTAATTGTGTGTGTGTGTGTGTGTGTGTGTGTGTGTAATTCACCGGGTCGGTCAGGATCACTTTGATGGTCGTGATCGTCAGCTTTTACCCTCCCGGAAGGGAGCTGAGAGCTCATATAGTCCGATCTAAGGGCAAGGCTGTGACCTTCACACACGCACACACCCGTCCCCTTGCTCAAGGGGGACAGTAACCACCCACTTCGTCAGTGAAACTTTTCGCAACCTGAGCGAGGCGCGAACTCCCGTCCACCAGTTGGCAAGCGAGAGCGTTACCACTGCACCAGCGAGCGGTGTGTGTGTGTGTGTGTGTGTGTGTGTGTGTGTGTGTGTGTGTGTGCGCGTGCGCGCGTGACTTCACAAAACATCTCAAAATCAAGTGGGCAAATTGTATTCAAACTTTCTCGGTAGTATCCCGGTATATGACTTGTTTGTTAATAATTTTGGCGAAGCTGCTATAATATCCCCCAACTGTCAGAGGATTTTGCCAGAATATAGAAAATCTAAATTTTTCTTTTAGCCTGTCATTATCCACCATTTTCTATCGTACCCTCAACGAAAAGTATGGTTATTTAAAGGGTAACTATTAGAAATTCTTCAGAGGCCTGCTATGCTCAATGACCTTCACCAAAAGAATACCCCTGACTTCAGGCTCCTGAATGCTAGCATGATATTTAACTTAGTAGAAGCAAACAATGAAATCCTAAGACTTTTTTTTTTTCTTATTTTGGCAAAGCTGCGATGATATGCCTCCGAATGATCAGAGGCGATACACATTTGCGGGCGAATGGTCTGGCTTTTATTGTCTGATATATTGCTGATGACATGGCCAAAAAGACATTCGTACATCTTGACTACACAGACACACTTGGGTCAAACTTTACCCTTGCCCTGTGACCCTGACCTTTGAATGACTCATCAAAATTGAAGCCTTTTGTCCTTGCCCTACCCTTAAACATTTCACCAAGTTTGGTATAATTCGGATAAAATCTGTTTAAGTTGAATGCTCTTCACATTTGGTCTTATTCTGTGCCTTTTAAATATGACTAACTGTTTTCAGAATCGATTCCCCTTCATTTTAGCCTTACCCTAAACCCTTCCACAGACGAAATCCGAATAGAAACTGCTTATGACCTTGCCATATGACCCTGACCTTTGTTCCAATGTTTGGAAAAATATTAGGTTAGTCCCATTACTAATCCTCAACCGTTCCACCAAGGTTTGTTAATATCAGATGAAAACTTTTAATTTTTTGTACACGCACTCATTGAACTTTGATCTTGCCCTGTAATAAAATCTTTTTACTTGTTTCTTTTGCCTCACCCTTAAGCTTTCCACCACATTAGCTCCAGATCAGATCAAAACTGTAGCAGTTGACCTTGCCATGTGACCTTGACCTTTGATCTACTGTTTACAAAAACCATGCATTAACCCTTTGGTTGCTTCTCATATTTCGGGGCCAGAAAAGCTGGGTGGCAGTGCTCGAGTTTCACGACCGTAGGGTTGGCAGTTCAAGCCCGCACCAGCGTAGCGTATTTCTGGTGAGAGATGTAGAGGTCTCTCCAATTATCTCTCCTTGCCTTGTGGAACTATATCGTCCATTTGTCCTAGCTCGGGAGATTCACCCTCCTTAGTATTTCTATCAGGTTTAGTTAAAATCAGATCGAAACTGATTACTCTACACTATTAACATACAGACAAATGGACACACAGACACACCAGACAGTTTATTACACCATCCCTCTCTTCATGCTTCCAGCACATGTATGTGATGTGAAGCTAAGATTCTGAGAGCAAGAATAATTTGTTTTAAATTGTGTCATCCATTTCACGTGGATGTTTCCAGTGTCTCTTATTATTATCTTTTATCTGGAACCTGCCGCACCCCATTCTAAGGTTGGTGAAAAGGCCGGGATGATGATGACAACTAGAACAGCATTCACTATATTTGCCGGACACTCTAAACGGCACCACCAAACTCCATGTCAGTCAATAACAGGAGGGATTAGGGTAAGGATAGGCGGAGGGCAAGGGGCCACACACACCCCTCCCTCAGTCCTTAAAATCAATGAGAGTAGAATAGTCATGCAGGGGCAGAGTGCTACTGATACTAGACATCTCTAACCTATAAAAAAAATCACATTTGTTTCTTTTCAGTTACTTGTCTTCTTTATTTGTATCTTTTAGTCTATCTATCTATCTATTGCCAGACGCCTCAATCCCGTTTGGGGTGGCCACAAACAAATCGCCTCCAAGTCGCCCTTTCCCCCTCCATTTCACTACCCTGCTCCCAACTCACACCCCCCTCTCTCATATACCTCTCCACCCCATCCCTCCATCTCATCCTCGGTCTCCCCCTCCCTCTTCCACCCTCCACCTCACTCACATACACTCTCTTCGTCAGTCTTTCACCCTCCATCCTCTCCACATGGCCAAACCACCTCAGTGTGTTCCTCACAACGCTTCCTATCACATCCACATCAACACCACAACGCTCCTTTATATCCTCATTCGTCAGCCTGTCTCTCCACGTGACTCCACAAGCTCCTCTTAAATAACTCATTTCCACTGCTCTCACTCTTGACTTGTGTCCTTCCAACAACGTCCAAGCTTCACTTCCGTACGTTAGAGTTGGTATCACAATACTGTCATGTAGTAACTTTTTTACTTCCATGCTCACTTCCCTGTTTCTTATCACTGCTTTCAAGGAACCAGCAACCTTTCTTCCCTGCTGTACCCTTTCAAGCACTTCACCCTCCAAACCTCCATCCTTACTCATCACACTACCCAAATACTTAAACGTACTCACATTTTCCAATTCCTCACCATCCAACCTCGCTATACATTCACTGACTTCACCTCTCTCAAAGACCATCACTTTACTCTTCCCTACATTCACCTTTAGGTTCCGTTTCTTACACACTCTCTCAAACTCATCCACCAAACCTTGCAGCTCCCCTTCATCTTCACTCAACAACACAGTATCATCTGCAAACAACAGTACAGGGAGTTTCCAAACACTATCCTCTCTCACCAGGGCCACTCCAACATCCACTACCCTACCTTGTACCTCTTTTATTACCCCATCCATGTACAGATTGAACAACCATGGAGACATGACACATCCCTGTTTCAAACCAACTTTCAAAGAGAAAAATTCACTTAGTTCACCATCCACACGCACTGCAGCCTTAGCACCATCATACATACTCTTCACAGCATTCAACAACTTCCCATCTACTCCATATATTCTTAACACTTTCCACAATCCTTGTCTATCCACCCTGTCATATGCTTTCTCCAAATCCATGAAAGCCGCATACAACTTCTTTCCCTTCTCTAGAAACTTTTCCACTAAAGATCTAAGAATGAATATCTGATCTACACAACCTCTTCCCTTCCTAAAGCCTCCCTGTTCTTCTCCAACTAATTTCTCTGTTCTTTCTCTAACTCTGTCTATAAGTATCCTACCATACACTTTTCCTATTATACTAAGAAGACAAATGCCCCTATGATTACCACACACTTCTTTTTCCCCTTTTCCTTTGTACAAGGGAATAATTATACCTGACTTCCAATCCTCCGGGACTCTACCTTCCTCCCAGGCCAATCTGCACATCTTCCACATCCATTCTACTACTATCTCTCCCCCATGCTTCAGCATCTCACCACACACTCCATCAATTCCTGGGGCTTTCCCGATTTAACTTTCTTCATTGCTTCCACAACCTCTATCCTACTGATTTCTACCTGTCTTCTCACCTCCCTCCTTCTCCCAGCCATTCCCCAGCCACTTATACTCGCATTACTTCCATCCTCTACGTTCAACAATTCCTTAAAGTGTTCTCTCCATCTGCTCACTTTTTCTCCCTTCTCCACTAGTAATCTACCATGTTTATGTTTCACTCCCCTGCTAACTTCACTTCCACCCTGTCTTACTCTTTTTCACTTCTCTCCAGAACATTTTCTTACAGTCCCTCCACTTTACACTCAAATTCCTTCCAAATTCCTGATCCACTCTCTTCTTACTCTCTCTTACTAATCTTTTCACCTCTCTCTTCCTTTCCACATATAACTCTCTCTTCTGCCTCTCAACTTCTTCCACGCCCCTATTTCTCATCCATTCATTGTATGCTTTCTTCTTTTGTGCCACAGCCTGTTTCACCTCTTCAGTCCACCACGCTGTTCCTTGCACCCCCCTCCGTCTTCTCTTCCTTCCACACACCACATCACATGCTGCACATATTTCTTCTGTAAATATCTTACACACACCTTCCACGTCTCCCATCTGCTCCAATTCATATTTGCCCAATCGTTCCTCCACTTCTCTCTTATACTCTGCCTTTTTCTCATCCTCTTGTAACCTTTCCACTCTCCTTGCAACTACTCCTTCCTCTCGTCTTTCCCTTCTTCTATTCCTCCATCTTACTTGCATCCTAATTCTGGCCACCACCAAGTAGTGGTCAGAAAGGCCACTCCCCAACCTCTATAAACTCTTGCATCCAATATACATCTTCGCATCCTTTCATCCACACACACATAATCAATCATTGCCTTCCTTTCATTCAGTTCACCACCCACCCTTCTCATCACTCGCCATGTATACCTGTGGATCATTTTATGCCTGAAGAGGGTATTGGCTATTACCAACCCCTCCCAGCACAGATGTCCACTAACGCACTCCCATTCTCATCTATCTCAGCAGGCACACCCCACTCACCAACTATTCCATCCACCTTCACATTACCAACTTTACCATTCATATCACCGATCAAAAACACTCTCTCATTCCTTCCAAACTTTTCCATGCACACTTCCACATTTGTCCAGAACTCTTCTCTCACTCTTCTAGCACGATCTTGCGTTGGCGCATACACACACACAATCGCCCACATTTGTATTCCAACTTTCAACTTTACCCACACAATCCTTGACCCAACTGATCCATACTGTCTTATGCTCTTCTTCCATCTTTTACTCACAACTATACACACTCCTTCCTTTGCCCTCTCATTCTCATCTACTCCTGCACATATACCCCATCCATACTCCCATTCTCTCACACTTTCTCCTCTCCATTTTGTTTCAGTTATTCCACATACATCCACTTTCGCATCCTCAAGCACCTGGACAATCTCTCTCTCTTTCACCTCATCATTCGCTCCTCTTACATTCCATGTACACATTACCAAGTCCTTTGTCCGGTCCTGGGTCGTCAACGTTTGGTCAGTCCTTGTCCGAGGCTTCTTGTTTGTTTTTTTAGTTAGTTGTTTTCCGGGGAGGGGCACTAACCCTCCGCCAACCCTTTTAGTCGCCTTTTACGACAAGCAGGGATACTGGGGGAGTATTCTTGAAAACCCCCCTACCCCCAGGGGTAATCTTTTAGTGACATTTAAAATATTTGTGTGTATATTTGTGTGTTATATATGCTACACTTCTGGAGGCTCTGAACACAACTCACCTGCGAGATCTTGTCCTATAGTACGGCAATACAGGCTTGGTCTGGGTGACGGGCACCAGGCTGGGTGGCGCGTGACACAAAAACAAGGCCTGAAAAGATCCTAAAAAGGTCTCCAAAAGGACTCTAATCAGAGATATGATCAGGCAACATCGCCTTGCATCCTGACAAACACAGAGAAGATTGCTACAGCAGCCCTGTTGGCTCGTTTGGACCAGTTGGGTACTGGATACAGCAACTATCACAAAGGTGATGGCAGGCCCTCCCCTGCCGTTAGCACGGTCCTGCGGTGATGGTGATAAAGGAAATATATGGAATAACACAGTACCAAATTTCTTTATTGACGTATCTTCAGCACAGGAAGAAAACTCTGGTCACAAAGATGAAAGTGCAGGACGTCAACGTGCAATTTGGCAAAAGTGCTGTATCGGAGCCTCCTTTCCCGGATAAAGCGTAAGAAATAATGAGCCGCATCTCCGTTGGCTAACCAGACTCCCTGGCACTCTATCCTTATTACTTTATGTCTCCATATGTCACGTTAGTATCCTCTTGTACGTCATTTGTGCAAACAATGCCGATAATAAAAGCACATACAATAAATTACACACATACTGTCATTAAAATGTTATATACAAAATAAATATCTCAGGAAAAGATGCTGGAAAGCCTTCTATACTAACGAGAGTACGGCCCTTTAGATCTGATATTTTGATAGTGCAAGCGAAATGTACAGCGACAAACGTTCCATTTCTCGTTGCCCATTTACTAGGTGATATATATATATATTTATTTTTAATACAAAGAGAACAATGAGTGCAACAGGGATGCATGGGCTTATAGTTAGGTATGCTATCAGAGAAGATTTAATTTAATTAAAACAATGAGAAAAAATGCTTCAGTCACCTACACAGCACCATATAAATGTGTCACTCAGGTATAAAAAAAAAAAGTACTGATAAACATGTCCTGAAAGAGAACAAATTGAGTTTATTTCTGATTATTGCAATACCTTATCATTACAGGCGCGGATCCGGGGGATGGGGGCGTACACCTCCTCCCCGTGATTTTGGCAGTCTAGTTATTGCATGCACCAAGCAATCAACGATTAATCAAGTCAGATACAAGAAATATCTTACTGCATCTAATTTGCACTTGCCTACTGTATATTACCCGTATTGTACTCCTATGTCTGAAGTAAGCAAAGTGCATTTTTATTTGATTGTTTAAATGTATTAATTGGCAATCCTGCAAAAAATCACGGCCCTCTTTTACAGAGTATTGGATCCGACCCTGCATCAAACACTAAAATATCAATTACATTTTTTTCATTATGATCGGCTTTACAATGCAGGTGAATATATGAGAATGCTGTATATATATATATATATATATATATATATATATATATATATATAACTGACATACACATACATATACGACAACGTCATAATTGAAGAATAATTGCTGAAATACAGCCGTGTCAAAGGTTACAAAACTCAGTGACGAAGGCAGTTACGGTGACATCACTGTAAATTTGTCCAGAGCAGCGAAGTTGAGCGAGGTCCTGGTGAAGCAGAAGCTTGCTTGTCCAATGAGGCTGAGTGAGGTCGAGGCGAGGCTGAATGACATGGCGGTGAAGCTGAAGTCCTCCTGCAGTATTATTTGACGGGGATGGTGAGGGTGAGAGTGATGTTGAATCAGAATGAAGTAAGGCCACATTAAAGCAAGGTGAGGTTGAGTGCACCTAAGGTGAGGTTGAGTAAGGAGGCGGCAAGGATTAAATCCTTTTGCAGAGTGAGGTTGATCTGTGAAGGTGAGAGTGTGTCAGGTTCTGGTGAGGCTGAATCGATTAAAGTAAGGTTACGTCAGATCTAAGTGAGGTTAAGTGCAGCCGTGAGGTTGAGTGAGGTGGTACTAAGACTGAAATTGTCCTGCAGGGTGAAGTTGACAGCTGAAGGTTGCTGTTGTTGTTGTTGTTGCTGGTGGTGTGGGAGGAGGAACTGTAGCATCACTATGAAGTACGTGGTCACTGCGCTCATCACCTGTAGGTGAAAATGAAGCACTTTCTAAACATCTCGCTTCAGAGGGACGTCCTTTTGAATATATTCCTGCTGCTTCCAGACGAGTTTAATCTATTTAGGAAAATCTTTTTGTTTTCCGATGGGTCTATGAACGTCATAGCTAACCCCTGCAGTCTGAAAAGTCTCGCCTAAACTAAATAAATTCGTCAGAGGATGGCAAGAACGAAATGAAAAGATATCCCCGGCCTTAACTTAATCTGGATCAAACCGTCTGGTGTAAACAACAATGAGGCATAAAAATATGTTATTGGATCAACCCCTTGAATAAGGTTAGATATTTTAAAGTTCATTCTTGATACTTTCAGAGGATTTTATATAACATTTAAGACCTCTCGTATTGAAGGGGTTAATGCAGGCTCTATCACTCCTGGTCTGGAAAGTTTATCTCAGGATGAATAAAGTCGTCTTGTGGTGGACTGAAGAATAAGTTATCGGGCTGAGGGGATTGAGGGCAGGCCTTCAAATCTGTTAATAGTCTATTACAGTAGTCTGATACTCTATGTCTATCTATCTATCTATTGCCAGACGCCTTAATCCCGTAAGGGGTGGCCACAGACAAATCACCTCCATGTCACCCTGTCCCCCGCCATTTCATTGCCCTGCTCTCAGCTCACACCCCCCCTCTCATATACCTCTCCACTCCATCCCTCCATCTCATCCTTGGCCTCCTCCTCCCTCTCCCCCCTTCCACCTCACTCACATACACTCTCCTCGTCAGTCTCTCACTCTCTATCCTCTCCACACTGCCATACCACCTAAGGGTGTTTCTCTTATCGCTTCCTATCACATCCATATCCACACCACAACGCTCCTTCACTTCCCCATTTGTCAGTCTATCTTTCCAAGTGACACCACATGCTCCTCTCAAATAACTCATTTCCACTGCTGTCACTCTTGTCTTCTGTCCCTCCAACAAGGTCCTAGCTTCACTTCCATGCGCTAGAGTTCGTATCACATTACTGTCATGTAGTAGCTTTTTCACTTCCATGCTCACTTCCCTGTTTCTTAACATTGCTTTCAAGGAACCAGCAACTTTTCTTCCTTGTTGTACCCTTTCAAGCACTTCACCCTCTAAACTTCCATCCTTACTCATGACACTACCCAAGTACTTAAACGTACTCACATTTTCCATTTCCTCCTCAACCAACCTCACTATACATTCACTGACTTCGCTTCTCTAGAAGACCATAACTTTAGTCTTCCCTACATTCACCTTTAGATTCCATTTCTTACACATTCTCCCAGACACATCCACCAAGCCTTGCAGCTCCCATTCGTTTTCATTTAACAACACAGTATCTTCTGCAAACAACAGTACAGGGAGTTTCCAAACACTGCCCTCTCTCACTAGAGCCGCTCAAACATCCACAACCCTATCGTGTATCTCTTTTATTACTCCATCCATATACAGACTGAATAACCATGGAGACATGACACATCCTTGTTTCAATCCAACCTTCAAATAGAAAAATTCATTTAGTTCACTATCCACACGCAACTGCAGCCTTAGCACCCTCATACATACTCTTCACGGCCTTCAACAACTTCTTATCTACTCCATATATTCTTAATACTTTCCACAATCCTTGTCTATCCACCCTGTCATATGCTTTCTCCAAATCCATGAAGGCCGCATACAACTTCTTAGTCTGTGTGCTCAGTCAAAATAAAACATGTATTCATATATACTTACTTATATAGCCAAGATGAAGCACATATTCAAACGTATTTGTCTTACACACACACACACACACACACACACACACACACACACACACACACACACACACACACACACACACACACACACACACACATTTATGTGAAGTGAGTACACTTTTTGTGTGTGAGGGAATTAGCAGAGAGCATCATAACAGTATTAGAGAGAGAGAGAGAGAGAGAGAGAGAGAGAGAGAGAGTTACCATCACATGTATATCTTCTCATAATTACCTTCTCTTTATTGGGATGTCTGTACTGCATAAATGTATTCTTCCAGGTCACAATGGCAGTAATTCATGTGGGTAGCTGGTTCGAGTTTATGGCAATGCTGGGCCGTCTTAACATCATCATCATTACTACTACTACGGCTACTACTGCTACTACTACTACTACTACTATCTAACAGTAAAAGTTACAACGTGTGCCTCTCCTTGTATTTGTACGGAAACTTGCTAAGTAGCCCTGCTGCTGCTGAGACAACATTAGGTTGATGGATGGGTGAAAACAAGGCTTTCCCGGAGGACAAGCATATTAATTTTCAGCCTTCAAGATTGCAGTCAAAGTTTAATTATTAAACATCTAAGTACATACAGCATATTAAACATGGGTAACAGGTTGCAACATTATGGGGGGAGCCGTCTCTCCATGATGTTGGTTGGTTCCTTTGGCTGGAGTGACTCTCCAGGGGTTGTATGTGCTTCACTGGGAGGTGGAAACAGACACAGGCTTATGTTCCTGGTTGTTATTACCTGGCCCGAAAGGAGTCCACTGAGGTATTGTTTTTGGTCGTTTTTTTGTTTCTTCGTTTGTTTGTTACCAACATTATGGAAAAACGGCTGTATGAAATTACATGAAACGTTCAAAAGATACGTGGTACCGGTCCCAAAAGAAAGTGATTAAATTTTGGAGGTAATCGAGTAACCCTGAAAGGTCAAAATCAAGATCACGGATTCTCAGAGGGCTATAACTTGAAACCGGTTAAAGATAGAGAGATTTTTAATATCATCAACATACAGGAATCCCATCTGAGCTTTCATTTGGCACCGAGATCTTTGACCCTGAGTGACCCTGAAAGGTCAAACTCAAGGTCACGGATATTCAGGGGTCTACTACTCGAAACTGGTTGCAGATAGATATTTACAACAGTATTATCAACATATACGAAGTCCCACATGAGCTTTTAATTGGTATCGTGACCTTTGACCTTAAGTGACCTTGAAAGGTCAAATTCAATGCCACTGTTATTCACTGGGCTACAACTCGAAACTGGTTAAAGAAATAGATATTTACTATTCTCAAGATATAGGAAGTCCCATATGGGGCTTTTAATCGGTATCATGACCTTTGACCTTAAATGACCTTGAAAGGTCAAATTCAAGGTCACGGATATTCAGGGGGCTATACCTCGAAACTGGTTTAAATTAGAGCTATTTATTTATTATCAAAATATAGGAAGTCTAATATGGGCTTTCATTTGGCACCATGACCCCTGACCCTGAGTGACCTTGAAAGGTCAAACACAAGATCACGGATTTTCAGAGGGCTATAATTTGAAAACGGTTGAAAAAATAACTGCCGTCGGGCAAGGTTTGTTGTGCCTGACACCATTTGTTGTTTATAAGATTTTTTTATTACACTCGTCACAGAAATTTGACAAATGGTTAAATTAAGGTTTTACTATGTCTGTTACACCTGTACTTGCGATGCGAGAGCTAGTGTTTTGTTTTGTTCAGAGTGTCTGTCGGTCTGCCTTTCTGTCTGTGTGTGAACGGAATAAGTCAACAAGTTTTCTGTTCCTTTTAACCAAACAAGCAAAAGCTTTTTTTTTTCTTTTTTTTTTAGAGCAATAGATTAAAGGTCAAGGTTACAGGGCTAGATTCAACAGTGACCTCGTGGAATCAACTTCATAATCTTTTTATCCAATTTTGACCCAACGTAGGGGACGAGTTGAGGGTAAGGCAAGAATGAGGTCATTAAATTTTGAGAATAATCCGTCCAAGACCAAGGTCATAGGACAAGGGCAAGGTTCGATCCGTGTGTGTGTGTGTGTGTGTGTGTGTGTGTGTGTGTGTGTGTGTGTGTGCGCGCGTGTGTGCGTGTGCGTGTGTGTGTGTCTGTGTCTGTGTCTGTGTGTGTGCATTAACGAAATAAAGTTTTATTTTGATTTTTAAGCAGACTTAGTGGAAGGGTTGAGGGTCTGGCAAGGAGTAAAATTATTGTCTTTGAGAGTTGTAAGTCACACGGCAAAGTCAGCTAAACAATTTTTATCCGATTAAGACCAAATTTTATGGAGATAATGCACTAATTTTTAGAGCAATAAGACAAAGGTCAAGGTCATATGGTAAGGTCAAAGGTCAATGGCCAAGGTCACCTCTAATAGTTCTGATGTATTTATAACAAACTTGGCGGAAGGGTTAAGAATCAGGCAAGAACGAAGGGACTTATTTCCGAGGACAGACTTAGGTCAATGCCGTAGGGCAAGGTCAAAGTTCGACCCATCTGAGTGTGAATTAAATGATTATATAGAACAGTTTTGACCTCATGTGGATCAAACTTGATGGGGGAGTTGAGGATCACCTAATAGGATGACTTTTTTTTTTTTTTTTTTTTTTTTTTAAAGAACAATAGGTCAAAGGCCAAGGTCACATGGCAAAGTCATATTAAATAGTTTTTATCCAGTGTAGACTAAACTTAGTGGAAGAGTTCAGGTTAACACCAAGATAAAGATATTCAGTTTGAGAACAACCATTCAGGAGCCAAGGTCACAGAAGGGCAAAGTCAACATTTTTTTTTTTGTTTTTTAATGTGGTGAGTAGCTGTGGTGCACTGCCTTTCATTAAGAGAGGTGAAACAATTGCAAAGCTACATTTCTGAGGTATTCTTAACACTACTCGTTACTCTTAGTTGCGCTGCTATAGATGCGATTCAGGAGGGTGCACGCCCTACGCCAGTGGACCGTTGGTAGGCTTGGCATCTGATATTATTCATAAGCACACTGTGATAAATTTGATAATGAGTTTTAAAAGCTAAGCAACACAATTTGGTATTAATCTTAATTCTGCGGAGGAGTATGCAAGTGTTTCTATTGATCATGACCTCTCTTCATCCCAGGTACTGTAATATATTGTATTTTCTGTGAGTATCGTTAACGATTACAATCAACGTTAACTTTTCTTCTGATCTATATTGTATGTTTAAATTGGCAAACTTAGATTTCTTAATTAAGAAACTAATTTCGTAATAAACTTTCAGGAATCTGGTAACTTATGTGAACGAAATTAATGTACAATAAATGTTATTTGAGTCTTAGTAAATGAAATCAATAACCTGAGTTTGGGATAACTAGCCTACTTTACTGATATAAGCATCAATACGACGTGTCGGTATATACTTGCTGGAAAAAAAAAAATCAGTATACATTTTAAGCAGCGGTAACGCCTATGAGTAAAGGTAGTGCACTAATATACTAAAAAGGTGGCTGTAACGATTGTGGCACTACATTTTGATCCAAGTAGTGGTGGCGATAGTGCCATTACTCTCAACAGGTAGTGAGCACAACATTGGCTAAGGCAAGGGCCGGGGAACTTTTTTGGGGTATTACCGAAAAATTTATTTGTATAAAACAAAATTACCCCCAGACTTCAACATAAACAAAAAACAAGCCAATTTGCTCCTAAAAATAGTCACGTCTGTGTACACATGTCAGTAGTACGGTGGTTAAGCAACAAATATCATGATACATGGTTTTACATCTTGTTCACTAAAACTTACATCATTTATGTGAAAAATCAGTAATATACCGCACGCATTGCCTCTCACACCACACGCATTAGTCCCAAAATTTTAGATGGGGTAATTTACCACTGTTCCCCGACCCCTGGGCTACGGGCTATAGGTAAGAATGAAGTAATTCGATTTTGAGGGAAATTTGTCAAGGATCAAGGTCACAGAGCTTTGTCAAATATTGATCCCTTAAACCAGCTGTTTTGCGCGGGTGTTGCTCCCCCTGAAGGTTCTTCCTTGTTGATCTTTAATCTGGTGTGTTGTGTAATGTGGCCAGGTTGTATATACACAGCTTCCGGGACTCTCTCTCTCTCTCTCTCTCTCTCTCTCTCATATATCTTCTGTTTTCTTTCTTGCTCACATATCTATATGCGTAGATCTCTCTCTCCCTCTCTCTCTCTCTCTCTCTCTCTCTCGTCTCCACTGACCGTAAGAATGAAGGGTCGGTTAATCACAAAATACTTCCCACCAGAAATATGGATAGACGAGCCATTGACGGACGTGATCAGTTCGTCCCTCTGTAAACAAAAGAAAAGAACAATTCGGCAAAAGAATAATTCGGTCAGCTTTGTGGGCCTAGCGGGAGACGCACACAAGCATATCAGAGCCTTTATAACCGATACCATACGATAGATTTATGGTTCTTTAGAGCTGCATTTAATGTGTTTTACTTTGATGTATTTACTATTTTATAACAGATATAATACCAGTTTATTGCACGGACTTACATGAAATTTATCCTCGTCTGAAGCGTCGAAGGGAATGCCTCGCCTCAGGATGTCGATACTTCTCTCAGCCTGTGTGGTAAATTGGGGGCAAGGAGGTTAGTTTTCATGCGTTACAAACACACACACACACACACACACACACACACACACACACACACACACACACACACTGCCAATAAAACACTCCGACTTTGTTTTGCACTTTCCCCACGACACATCCTTATATCATTCGTATTTGACCAGCATAAGTAACGCTTCATTCTGGCTGTCATTCTCTTTTCAGGTAGGAGGCTATTCCTGGAGTGGGTCTCGTCCGGGCTGCCACAGATACATAAAATAGTGAAACCTGACTACTATGTTTTGCATCTACATTTTAACCATATTTTGTATATTATTGCAGCTGCCTCCTGACTTTATTATCTATGGAGAGGCTTTTCCTAGTGGTGAGGGTTAGATATAGTCTTCATTAACACTTCACTGCTGAAAGCCTTTATCAAGTTAAATAAAATTGCTTGGATACAGTAAAATTAGAAAGGATCTGTAGCAGTAAAGGGTTAGTGAAGGATATACCTAACCCCTCCATTTTGAAAAAAAAAAAAAAAAAAAAAAAAAAACTATGGTAAATGAAATTCTTCATTGTGTAAAAAAAATGAAAAAGAAAAAGAAAAAGGAAGGAGCACCAGGAGAGTTCAGTACTTGCACTCCCACCAATTGGTCTAAATCAATGGTGTCAAACTCAGTCCTTCCCAAGTGCCACACCTCAGTTCTGTTGATCGTCTGAGGGTCAAGTCTACATAACGTTCTCGAAATCAGCGTAGGTATATAAAGGGAGGACATTGTGAAGTGAGATATATATTATTAAAAAAAAAAAAAAAAAATTTACATCCCAAGTCTTAATTAACAACATTTTCAGTTTCCCCTCCAATCCACATTTTTTTTTCTCTGAGATAAAATAAAAATAATAGTTCCTAGTAGGAGAGGCCTATCTTTGCCTACATTAAGAGGGTTCCAATATATTTATTTAGAAAACAAATGAAGGTGCCTTGCACGTATAAATTTATCATCATAATTTTCTGTTCCCTTTTCATTGCCTGTATTTTATATGAGTAAAATTAATTTTAAGTGTAATTTTACTGTACAAGAGGTGTCTGTCTCTACTATTTTATTTAAGTATAATTCTAGAAACAGAAATAAAACATGAAATACATCAGTTTATTAGAATTAAAGGGCTTTATCATTATTCACTGCACTCTAGGTACTTTGTTTCCACAGCAGAAGTTGGTCAGGATTTGGACTGATAGGTTTTCTTAAGTCATCACGGGCCACCCTTTTCCTCTCCGAGGGCCACACGTGGCCCGCGGGCCACCCGTTTGACACCTCTGGTCTAAATGCCGAACATAGATATGACTGCCCTGACCATCGTCGGTTGTTCTCAGAATCGAATCCCTTCATCCTTGCTTTACCATGAACCCCCCCCCCCTGCCCCACCAAGTTTGGTTGAAATACGGTCGAAATTGTTGACCTTGCCATGTTACCTTGACCTTTGAATTTTCTCTGTGTTTTAAGCACTTGATAATTGGATCCTGAACACTCACACAAGCTTTGGTTTAAATCGGACAAAAGCTATTTAAGTTAACCTTGCCACGTGACCATGGCCTTTGACCTATTGTTCTAAAAATATAGGTCAACCGTTTGGTTGACGCTAATTTCTTCCACCAAGATTGGTGCAGATCGTATCAAAAGTGTTTTTGTTACTTTGTTTACACACAGACACGGGGGGGGGGGGGCCTTGCCTCCTGGCATTTGACCTTTCCCTGTGACCTTGATAATTCACTGATCGTTCTCTCCATCGAATCCTTATATTCTTGCCATATCGTCCCACCCACAAAGTTTGGTCTAAATCGGAGTAAAACTGTTTAAATTGACCTTGCCAAGGTTCCTTAACTTTTGGCTTATTGTTGTAAGAAAAAAAAAAAAAAAAAAAAAACAATATACTTCTTTGCTGACCCTCAACACATTCACTAAGTTTGGCTATAATTGGAGCAAAACTGTTCAAGTTATTTTGTTAACCATCACGCACATGAGAACTTTGACCTTGCTATGTAATTTTGACCTTTGACTAAATATTCTCAAGACTGATTGAAATCGGATGCTTTTTTTCTGCGTTAATTTGGTCACACACACACACACACACACACACACACACACACACACACACACACACACACACACACACACACACACACACACACACACACACACACACACACACACACACACCGCAGCCATAAAATTTCGTCACTAGACTGGAAATGTTGAGAATTATTTTGTGAAGAGAATATTGTCTACCCACAGCCTCCTTGTCTAAACCTTCCAGTTCGAAAATCTCTTAGGTGAATACAATCACCTGAAGAAACGAATAATAAAATAATAAAAATAACTGTACTGAAGAGTGGAAAAATGGAGTGATTATAAAAATACCAAAAAAGGGAGATCTAAGCGTGTGTGGCAATTGGAGGGGGATAACTTTGACACCTGTAGTTGCAAAACTCTTTTCCATAATCTTGTTAAACAGAATAGAGCCAGTAATTGACAAGTTTTTAAGAGAAGAACAAGCGGGATTTAGAAAGGGTCGAGGTTGTAATGATCAGATTTTTATTGTAAGGCATCTAATGCAACAAGCTAATGAGATGAAAATGCCACTTAGTGTTTTGTGGATTTTGAAAAGTCGTTTGATAGAGTTTCACGTGGAGCTATGTTGAAAATTATGAGATTCTTTGGTATACCAGAAAAGTTTGTAAACATTATTAGAAGCCTGCATGAAGGTATTTTTGTAAGGTAATGGTGGGTGGTTCTTTGAGTAATCCATTTGAAGTTAGGTCAGGAGTGATTCAAGGAGGAGTTCTTTCGCCATTGCTGTTTGTTTTGTTCATGGATTATGTTATGAGAAAGGTTGTAAGGAGAACAGGTGCAGGAGTTAACTGGAAAGACAATAAGAAGCTGATGGATTTGGACTATGCTGATGATATTGTACTGATTTGCGGAAGTATTTACGAGATGCAGAGGGTGCTTGATTGTCTGATGGAGGAAGGAGAAAAAATGGGATTGGTAATAAATTGTGGAAAGACTGAAATTATTAATATGAACGTGGAGAACCAAATCGATTGTGTAATTGGGAATAATGTGGTGAAGAATGTAGAAAACTTTAAATATCTGGGAACGATTGTATCATCTAATGGATCATTAAACAGTGAAATTGAGGAGAGGATTAGACAGGCTTGGCGAGCTGTTGGAATGCTGAAATCTGTTTGGAATAATAATATGCTTTCGGTACATACTAAAGTGAAAATTCAAGTCCATGGCTAGACCAATTTTAATTTATGGGCATGAGTCATGGTACAGTACAATTGCAACAGATCAGAAAGTATTAGGATTTGAGAATAAAATACTGAGAAGGATTCTTGGGGTAAAGGGGCAAGACAGAGTTACAAATGAAAGAGTAAGGGATATTACGAGAGTGGAACCAGTTAATGAATATGTGAGACCTTCTCACTGGAAGTGGCTGGGGCACATACACAGAAAAGAAGGCAGTTTAATACAGGATGTGCCAGAGTGGACTGCTAGAGGAAGAAGAGGTAGAGGTAGGCCGAGAGAAACCTGGTTGAGGACAATGAAAAAAGAAGCAGGAGAGGAGTGTTGGTGGGACCTGAAGGAGATGGCAAGAGACAAATATTGGTGGAGAGAGTTCATCAAGGCCCTATGCATCCAGTGGGGTGCCACAGGAAATGATTGATTGATTGATTGAACTGCACTGAAGGGGTAAGAACTATTCTGTTAAGAGATCCGTATCCACTTACCGCCTCCTGGACTCTCGCGGCGGCCAAGGACACTTCAGCAAACACAGCGATGGTCTGAATTGTGAGGAGGGCCGCCACTACGCCCTCTATGCTGTATGTTTCGTAACCAAGACGCGAGGCAAAGAGGTACAGCTCAGCGCACACCGTGATGATCTGAGGACAAAATTCTCCAGGAATTTTAAATATATTCCGAGCCGTGTTTTAGATTTACAGACCTACTTAAAGTTCATTCTTTGTCTTCGATTTGTCTTAGCTGAAAGGACAGGGAAAAGAGAACTGGATCTTCCCTTATCTCGTGGACTTCATACAAAAATAAATCATAGTCACGAGGAAAGAACACTAAAAGTAGCAAATCTAGAGACACCATAACGTCAGTGAAGGCAGAGATGGTTTATACTGTTAGGACAGCCTCCACCAGGCTGCAGTTGCCCTGGCCAAGACGGGAGGACGGCAGGCACAATTCAGTGCACACTTATGAAATGGGAGCAAAATCCACAGACAGACTTAATATCACCCTTGTGGTGTTTCAGATTTGTTTCAAGAGGCAGGTCAAGGAAAGGAGAATGTCAAATCATTCTTTTGCTGTTGCTCTCCTTGCAAACACGAATCCTAATTACCCAGCTACAGCTCGGCACACACCGTGGTGATCTGGGGACAGGATTCACACACATTACCAATTCCGTGTAGTGTTTTAAATTTGTACTTGGAGGAAGGACATGGAGAGTGCAGAACTTTCTAATGCCTCTTGTTCAAAAAAAAAAAAAAAAAAAAAAAAAAAATGTTAGGACAGGGGAACACTATGATGACGCACACCACATCAAATACAACATAGTAAACCTCGTCACTATGAGAGGCCCATTATAAAGTACAGTAAACCTGTTGCAATGACCCATACTACAACCACAACGATCTCGTTATACCTATGTTACTTGTTTGCACTACTTGACGTCACAACTGTAGCAAACACATTACACCTCTAAGTAATTAATTGTAATATTGCCTGACACCACTACCACAACAAATGCACTATACCTAGAATGAATACACTGTGCTGTCTCTAGTCTCCTTCACCTATATCCAGATACACTCACAAACTTGCAATCAGTTTCATTTATAGTGTATACCTTGACATAACCTAAAACTTTAATATGTCCACCTTGGCTGATGAATTGTAACAAGTTACTAACACTAGATTAGGAAACTTTGGAAAGAACGAAGAGCCGTGGAATTATCTTGTTTTGTTACTGAGCTATGGGAAATATATTGAAAAAAGACGAAAATCTCCGCCAACTTAAAGTGAACGAAGTATAGTAACTACTTTTTTTTTTTTTTTTTTTTTTCAAGAAACACAGTGACAGTACAGTACAGTCTTCCCATGTCTCTCATCGTCCTACAAAAACAAATCTTGATTACGAGAGGTAATTCACCGTTATTATAATTATTTAATTTTGCAGAAAGATTAAGAAAAGAAGAATACAAAATCTCCCTATTTCCCTTCTCCTTCCAGCAAAAACAGATTTATGACAAGGAATCTGAGAGACTGAAATTCTTAGTAAACCAGGTCCCCGATTTGGAATCGTATCTTTTACTGAACGCGCTTTATATATATATATATATATATATATATATATATATATATATATATATATATATATATATATATATATATATATATATATATATATATATATATATATAATAAAAGACGTCAGTGTGCATACATATTTATACATATATTTCCCCACAAGAATATTTTCATACCTTATAAGACTACTGTATACTGTACGTATATATATATATATATATATATATATATATATATATATATATATATATATATATATATATATATATATATATATATATATAGTGACAAGTCAAAGAAATGTACACTAAGTGCCTTCACAGTCATTTACTGAATATATTACTATGTGATTATGCAGCAAATGTAGCAAAATCTTTACTCTGTTTTCCAGCAATTACATGGAATGGATTACCATGAGGCAAAGTTACTACTTACACATCATATACAAGAAGGCAGAAGACTAGTTGATTATTTACCAATGATGCGTAGTAACAGACCAGCATGTTTGCAGCACACAGTAGCAGTGCTCCAGAAGGTACCAGAGCAGCAAAGTGAATATTTGAGTGTTGTGTAGCACGTACCGAAGATGCATAGTAGCAGAGCAGCGTGGTACCAAACACTGTCTCTGTCTCCCTGACCAGTGAGACCAGCTGGTGGTGTGTGACGACCAGCTCACCCAGACTTCCTCCATCAGACCGGTCCCCGCCAGTCCACACCTCTATATAATACCACAACACACCACAAGACAGTCAGCCTCAGCTTAATAAAGAGATTGTTATATAATATCATTAATAATTCATTTCATTTTTCATATAGTCCTATGTCATTGATATACCAATAATTGTTTAGATCAAAACGTATTTTTCATAAAAGTTTACATCATGACAACTTACAGTATCTCCCTGCTATCGACCTTAATATATCAAGTGATAATAAAATCCAACCCTTAGACTTCAGTACGTATCTCGGTGGCGAGCATAATCATATGGTGTTTGTCAGAGTTAAAAAGAAAACAAAAAAGATAGGCTGTCAGCCGAGGTTTAAGGCCTTGGTTTAAGGGTTAAGGAATCACGAAGCCATATTATTAAAACCGCAAGCTCCAAAGTGTGGAGAAGCCCAACGTTTTTATGATTATTTCTGATGTATGTAGTGATGACAGACCAATGTCTGATCATCCTGTATCGTTGCTGGCCGTATACACTCGGAATGTGGGTTATAGGTGTACCATAAATGATCGTAAAAGCTTAGCGGCATTATTACACTTTCAAGTACTCAGGTTTACTAATACTGCCATCAGAGTATGTAAGATCTGTCTAAGATAAAGCTGACTTCATGACATTCTTGAACAGTAACATCTTGTTAATCCCTTCATTTCGAGGACCTACTTTGCTCTTCATTCTTGCCGACGTTATTTTATTTTATTCATCATAGGAAACACCCCTAAAGGTTGAAGGAGTTAAGACTGGCATGAGAATCAGTTAATGAAAAGTTTACCACAAAGGGTGAGGGGAGGCAGTAGTAAGACTAAAACAAGATTATAATCCTTTCAGGACAAGAGAAATATTTGTTGCCTCATTCTTAACGCTGCTAAAACATAAACGTACCATCTAAAGCGAGGGAGAGACGATTGTTCCAAGCGACGATTCCATTGGTGAGAAGTGCACAGCAGGTGGTGAAGGAGAACAGACCAGTCTTGTACACGAAGAACATGTGTAGGCAGATGATGCTCGTCACTATCTCCAGCACCTGTAATATACGTCACAAGGATTACTGGTAATTTTTTATCTTTTGACTAAACTCGCGCCCCCTCCCCCCCTCCCAAAAGAAAACAGTAGCCCTAAGTAATAGTGCCAATAGTTCTATGAACTTTTCATCTACTGCATAAACATCCCTCGGAAAACAATTAAAATTCAATTAGATTAATCGGGTTTGTTACATTAGGCATGAGTCCTCATACTTGTAGGCTGCCACTCTCTCTCTCTCTCTCTCTCTCTCTCAAGGTTAGGTACCGTGGGATGAGGTTGGATGAATTCGATAACAAGGTGTTTAAAATTATTTTTGGTCTGATCATTTTTTTCTTTTTTAACACATTCCCATTAAAAACGGTGGCTGCAATACCGACCCCTTGTAAAGACGCCAGGTCGATTAATAGCTCAGAAACTTTAAATTTCCGGGGGATGTTTATAGAAGACAAACTGCATATGTTGATAGGTGCAATATTGTAGGCCTGTTGTTTTTCTCGGCATGATTTTGATGTAAAGTAAAAAAAAAAACATAATATATGAGTAGGCACATACCACAGATGTCTTTTCACTTTAACTTGGTCCAGATTTTTGTCGTACAGCAAGTTATTTCACGTAGCTCAGCGCCTGAAAAAGGCAATGCTTCGGCTCTACATCCTTTAAATTGTACTCTAAGTGTCTAGCAGTATATTCCTGTGTTAATCTATTGTTATAACCCAGCATCCAAGCTGGAGAGATGGCAATTATAGGCCAAAAATAATGTGAAAAGAGAGTACGACCAAGTATCACAACACACTGCCACCCATCATTACTGTACTCTGTTCATCTTAACTTGGTCTAAAATTACCATAATCATCTTGCGTGTTGAGCTGTAACAAGAGATTAACTCATTACAATAAGCTGCGAGTAACGAATGAACAGGTTAAAATGGAAAAGGTGTAGAACCGTAAAAGTGTTTTGTTCTGTCATCGAGCTGCAGGGAATAGGCTGCAAAAAGGACGATAATCTTCGTCAAGAACAGGCGTTGGCAGATGATACGATTCAGTACCTTCACTATTTATTGTATATAATTACTACAGCACAAGATCTGTAGGATGCCATGCATCAACACCACACCTTTACCACGCTACTAGACCACCTACCTTACTGAACCAATCTAACAAAAAAAAAAAAAAAAAGAAGAAGTCCATTTTGCCTTGACTGCACACTGTCTGTCAGTTGCTCATTGCTGTATTCACTGACTGTCGTAAAGGCGAAGATGTTGTAATGACGCCCACTATACTGTTTTTATCCTAATTTTGTCCAGATTTTCGGCCTTTAGCAGCTTATTTCACGTAGCTCAATGGTAGAAAAAAGACAGTGCCCTAGCTCTACATCCTTTCCATTGCACATCTTCCTGACTAGCATCATATTCTGTCGTTAATTTATTCCTACAACTCAGTGTTCAAGATCGAGACATGGCAATTTTTGACCAGGTTATAGTAAAAAGGGTATAGTATATAGGGTATAGTATATACCTAATGAAGGCAGAAACTGACAAACTGGTACCGGGCAGGTTATAGCGGGACTCCTCCGTCACAGTACACGAGAAATTCACCAAAAGAAAACCGGAGAACAATCGGGAAAACAACAAGCAATAAAAGTCATACTGAAAAAGGAGTTAGATGAATATGGGATACTATGAGGAAATAATGTAAGCCCGCTTGACAAGCTTTTGGTGGTGCTGGAAAGATATCTTTACTTGACACCGACCTAGCCGAGTGATTATACTGCAAACGTCCCTCAGCTCCCTACCTGTCCCCCGAGTGAAAGATAATGAACTGCAAGAGAAAGGCAACTTAAGATGATGAACTGCAAGTGAAAGGCAACTTCAGCCTGTAGTCCACAGGGTTCACGTTTAAATAAGCCTAGGGCCACAGCAACGACAACAACAGTATTAACAAACTTTTAGTGATAATGATGACTGAAAATGCTTGGCTTTGAGTCATATGTTACTTGTGTGTCATGTGCGATTATATGAATGCTATTCATATCAGTTAATCAGCCACTGTGTGGTCCCCAACCTGCATTCAGCGGGCCTGGTGGTGACCTTGAATCTCCCTGACAGTGCTGTACTCGCACAGGTAAAAGTTGGCCCACACTTCTCTACCGGTTATGGCGAAGGTGGGTGTTAAATGAGCTTTGTGACACCATTGTGAAACACACAAATTTTGAGAAGGAAGTATAGGCCTACTCTCTGACTTTCGAGAAGGAATGGGAAATATGGAAGTCAGGACACAGTGTTAACAGGGAACTGTCGATAAACTTTTGCTGGTTCTGGTAGCCACTGGTGCTGTGTGACTCACCTTTGATGGATCAGGCAGGGCCAGCACGCCCATGGCCATACCGTCCAGTACTTTCCTGACGGTGGCCGGGCGGCCCAGCACCGTCATGGTGAGGAAGATGGCACAGAACACTGCCAGGAAAGCAAGGTGCTGCAGCGTGGCGCACCACAGTCCACGGGATGGGTCGAGCCCCGCCGAAGCAACCAGACTGTACCACGAGTTGAGCAGGCGGCAGGCACGCCGGCTGGACACCAAAGAGGCCAGCAGCTGTGCCCAGGCGTTGATCAGACACTCAGTGGCCAGGATGACGCCCACCAGCTTGATGGCGGCGGTGTTCCTGTCGCCGGCCAGGATGGTGGTGCCGTTCATCAGCGACACCAGACCCGCAGACGCCACCACCAGCAAGCTGCTCATGTACATCAGTACAAGCCCAGAGTACACCGTAGGCCAGCTGCACACTGCTGCACGGTACTGGTACCGCTGCTCATCATACGTGTACGGGGCACCGCCCAGTACACGCATAACCAGCCGTACCAGCCGCAGGCTTGGCTGCAGCAGCCTATGGGCCTCCTCCAGTCTGCCGCTGCAGTGTCTGAATGCAGGCAACACAAGATCTGCATCCTTATGGTTGGCGAGAGTTGTCCCGTGCGTGCCACGAGAGGTGACCAGACCCGCTGCTGACACCCACACACCACCCTTCCTGCCCACACCCATGCCCCATGTGGCCTGCGGCATCGCTGCCACACCACACTGCCACACCACACCACCACACCACACCTGTGTCGTCTCTCACCACCACACCACACCTCTGCCGCCTTTCACCACACCGTTACAGCTCTGCCGCCTCTCACCCCGTGTGGTGAAATGACGTGATTTTTGTGTTATTGAATCCCGGTTCACTAGCCACGCCCTCACCCACCTTGCGCAGTAGTAGATCCATATTGAAGGGGTTACCGCCTCTACTGTACCACCACACCTGGCGCAGAAATACTATTGTTCGCTATGAGCGGGTGCAAGCTGGCCTTTACAGTACGTACCATCGATCACTCACCGCTTCACACGTACACTCGTACACTCGTTGTATGGTTTCATGGCACATTATCAATGTCATGGTTCTATTTGCCCATAACTGACGTTCTCATTAATGACTGACAAGGCCTTTACTAATGGGAACAGTGAACAAAGGTGGTCATCAGTCGCATCATTACTCTCTTTCTCATTGCTTCATTTGACGTCATCACCGATACTGTCGGTGCTGGACAGGGACGTCGTCAGTGGTGGCACCGACATAACTAGGCAATTCTATTGTTCATTTATGCAAACGAACCTCATCTTCCTCCCTGTTCCCTGATAGGGGGATAGTGGACTGCATGAGAAGGGCAACTTCAGCCTGCAGACCACCAGAGTATCGTTTAGATGAGCCCGGGCCACAACAACAACAACAATCACATCCGGTACCATCACACTTGGGTATTCATTCAGGCTGGACCTAAGGAAGAACTGACTGTCTTCTTTAACTACTCACGTGCAGTTGATGTCGATAAACTGAAATCCAATTCCCCACTATATGACGGTCAGTTTTATTTAATATACCTGTGATGACAGGAAATTGACTGTATTCCACTTTACTGGCGCAAGAAGCGCCACAGTAAAAAGGTCCTACTTTGTATTTTCCATCATGAGTTTCAGTGATATAAAAATTTGTTTGTTTCCCCTTAGCGATCTCAGTTTTAATATTTCGATCATAAGGCTTCTTCTTCTCGTCGTCAGCGTCGTTGTCGTCGTCGTCGTCGTCGTCGTCGTCGTCCTCCTCCTCCTCCTCCTCCTCCTCCTCCTCCTCCTTCTCCTTCTCCTCCTCCTCCTCCTCCTCCTTCTCCTCCTCCTCCTCCTCCTCCTCCTCCTCCTCCTCCTCCTCTTCCTTCATTCAAACGTCAATAGATTTTATTTTTAGTAATGGTAAACTGTGTTATGCTCATTGTATACTTTAACGACCTAAAATTGGCATCACTAAATGTTAATTGCCGAAGTGTAGCCAAACCATAAATCATCAATATAAAAATGTTGCTAGTAACAAAGAAGTGCAATGAGACAGATGCAGAGTTGTACGATTGTCTTTTTTCTGCCACTTAACTACGTGAAAGAAGGTATAAAGGGACAAAAATCTGGACCAAATTGTGGTGAAAAGAATACATTTTCATGGCCTCATTCTCGGCGTTAAAAGCATATTTATCAACCATTCCTTTTGGGATTTATTTAGCATTTCATCGAATAGTATTCTTTTGCATTTTATAGTTCAAAATATTAGCCTCGGAATGGTGTCCATCGATAACACACAAAAGAATATCAGTTTACCATAGACAGGAAAAAAAGATGATAAGGAAGAGGTAGCAGAAGCAAACCCAACAAGAATACCGTACAGAGTCTGTCATTTCTTCCGTTTCCGGTCTCTTTGTATAATATTATGGAAGAAAAATTATCGTCAGTTTATTATTTCGGATAACCCTGGATTTTAAACAAGACTACATGTTTTTCTATTGCTTTTTGTTGTGATTTGATCGGTTTTGATTTTTTCTGAGTCCCCTCCCTCCCACCTCTCTCATTGACAATGGACTGGTGGGGAATCAGGGGTTGTGGCGGGGGAACACGGCTGAAACGGTTGATCTAAGGTAGAAATAAAAGTAAAAATCGATTGAATCACAACAATAACGCCAAAAATCATCGTCATCATCATCATCATAATCATCTCATCCTCAGCTTCCACGCAAGATATGGGGCGAGTTAGGATTCAGAACAAAGAGAAAGAACAAAAGCAGGGAAATTGTCAGTAGCAGGCCTGTACTCGGTTTGTTTTTATTTGACGGAACTGGGCCACTGCCACAGCTTAAATAGCTCATTAACTCGTGGGTACACAAAATCTGAAGAGCATTCTCTAAGAAGAGTTGCGGGAGGTGAGAGGTGGTACTAGAATGTGCAACGCCAAGCCCATCTGAAAGTGAACCCGTTGGGTTCACAGCCCACAATCCTCTTTTAGGAAGATAGTGAGGAAACTGAGAGACGTTTGATTATTTGGGAAGCACTTCCACCCAGTCATAGCAGTGCCACCACATGAAAGCGTCCCTCTCGATTACAGGGCAGAGGGGGAGGGGAGTGCTGGGTTCTTGTAAGTCCCCCCCCCCCTCCAACCACCTTCCCAACTCCAATCCATCAAAATTGCATATACTGTAGTTTAAATCAATGGTTGTGAAAATGAAAAAAGTACTGCGTAATAAACATAACCTCATCACCATGTAAGTTTTTTTTTTTTTTTTTTTTTTTTTTTAATGAAGTAGAATGGCTGTGGCTGACGGGGCAAGAGCAAAGCATGGACGTCATGGTACTGAAACTGATAATAGATTCTTCCTGTGCCATTATACGTTGATTAATGGAAGACAACAGCCTCAAGCCTTGGCCTTGTTTTTTATCATCGTACCATTGTGGCAATTATTCCATAATCAATTCTTTGAAGAGTTATACTGACAGGTGAATTAATTTTCTGCCTACGACTTAAGCACCTAATATTGTATTCCTACTACACTCTGCTTCACTAGGAGTAAATTTTTCCTCCCTTCATCATGATTGCTGAGCTGCAACGAGAGAATAAAAGCAAAATATGGTTTTTATTACGAAGTGCACTGCTAAGGATGCATGGCCGTAGTGTTGTCTTATTCTGACACGAGGCCAGGGGAAACAGGCTGCAAAAGGACGATAATCTCCAAGTTAAAACCTAATATACAGTAATTCCACCTATATGTCTGCCTGTCTATGTAGCGCAGCCGAAACTGGAAGAAAGACTGCAGTGAAACTTGGCAGGATGGTTGCAACTAGGTCACAGATGGGCCCATTTCATTTCCATGTCCATTGAAATGTTCTAAACTAGCCCCTAATGATTGTTCCCATTGGCTTTGCATTATGCGGAACGCGTCGAGCGGGGGTTGTCTGACGCCGAAGCAACTATTCGTCAGCTTCTAGCAGAGAGCAGTGGCAGATGCGGTTGAACAGTCAGCTATCGGATAAAATCATGTTTTCCTAAAAAAAGCATATATCAGTGCCATCAATATACAGTTCTCCCTGCAATGTCACAGCAACTGCATGCAGATACATAATTTTTGAACCAGTGATGTGTAATTGAAACAACTCTTGGCTTGGGGTGGGGTAATCATGAATAGCTGAAAATGGTCATCTTCAGCACACAATTACGACATTTGACATTTAATTGCAAGAATACAATCCTAAACCTTGCTATGTTGCACATTCGGCTGCATGTGTAATCAGATTCCCTATACATTCAGTCATTCTGTTCCAACTGAGATGACTGAAAACGAACCCGTGTAACGGAAAAATCAACCCAAGTCTATGTTTTCTATTCAGCCGGTATCATGCTGCAAACGACTGAGATTCGAGGGCGAAGCCCGAGAGCTATGTGCACAGCGGCCCGATAGGGCCCTAAAGCACTTGTGAATGATTTGCCCGGAGAAAAAAGTGCAGCCCTAGTTCTGCATCTCCATACATAATTAGTCCATCCATTTCAGTGTTTCATCAGGTCTTTTGCTTACCAAAGACAGAAAAGATCGATGAAGAATTCATGGAGATATAATTCTGGCAATGTATGGTGTCTTGGTTTGGTTCTGGCTTCAGGTTCGAAGAACTTTCTGAAGAATGTTCCAGCCCCACTGTCACTGAATACATGGATGTCCGTTCACTGGCCGACGCACGTCAAGCAATAGTCAAACTAAGTCACACCATACCACATCGCTACTTTCTGTTTCACCGACTGTGCCTTGTCGCTGTCCAACTCTCCTCTACTAGAGCCATCCTCATTTTCACCGTCTGTGCCTTGTGTCTGACCTCCTACCCTCCTCCTAACCTATTTATTGAGTGTGGCGTGTGAGGTGTGTTGAATGTGAGCTTAGCACGAGGTGTGAAATATGAGACAAAGTTTGAGTGTCAATGCGAATGTGGGATGTTAGCTTGGGTGTTGGTGAAGGGTATGACTGAGTGCGATCATGGGCTAGAGAGAGAGAGAGAGAGAGAGAGAGAGAGAGTGTGTGTGTGTGTGTGTGTGTGTGTGTGTGTGTGTCCACCAAACAGACGCACACATCATATTTTTGATCCTCTCACGTAAATTCAACAACAAAAACGTATCCTTACTCTCATCCTTGATCAAGCTGGACCTGACCGATGCTTTCGTAGACGTTTCGATATTTCTAGCAGTTGTGAGTAAAAAAAACTTCAGCTTAATACCAGTTTGTTTTTCTTCTGTGAGAGGAGGAAGGAATGTTGTGTGTGGTAACTGAACTGGGTCTTACAGTGCAATATTTCAAAATGTTTCCACCTGCGTGTCAGACGGTAAAGACTATGAGAGTAACATAAACATTCTCGGAAAAGGTACTGTTTCTAGGAACTCTTCCCACCTTACTCAGATCTGCCCAGACCTACCCACATCCACCCACACAGACCTACCTACCTCACCCCCCCAAAAAAAAACTCTAACTACCCACGTAAACCTACCTATCCACCCAAATCTATCCACACCTACCCACTGTACTCACTCAGTCCTACCCACATCTACCCACAGCTATTTACCCACATCTACCCACTCAGACCCACCCACAAGTAGCCACCCAAACCTACCCACACTTACTCAGCCAATCCCACCCACATTTGCCCTTTCAAACCTACTGACATCTACCCTTCCAAACCTACCTACACCCACCGAAACCTACCCACCCTTCCAAACCCAACCACTCAACCAAACCTACCCACACCTACCCATCTGAACCTATCCATTCTTCCAAACTTATCCACAGCTACCCGTTATCTATCCACACAAATATACCCACTTTATCCACCCAGGTCTACCGAACCTGTTTACCCATCCAAACCCATCCTCCTCTGCCAACTCACACCTCGCTGCATATACATATCCACTTCCACCTACTGAAATAATTTAACATAACGCACCTTAATATACGATGGTTTTGCATGTTACGTCACTCTGATGTCGACACTGATTCCATTATATACAAGTGAATACTATCATGCTTTACGTAAAAATAGAGTGGTAAGAAAAAGGTAGTTTTTTTTTTTGTCTTTAACTTGGCCCAGACTTTCGTCCATTTCATCATATTTCATGCAGCTCAGTGGCATGTAAGGACAGTGTTATGGCTCTACATGCTTTCCATAACTCTTAGTGACTCTCATCATACTCTAGTGTTAATATACTGTTACAACTCAAATTTCAAGATGGAGAGTGAGCAGTAACAGGCCAAGTTGCAGTAAAACGGGTATAGTTTTTGCCACTTCCGCCGATGAAGACTGAACTGTCTGTGGACAGTGTCCCAGTTCTGATAGTTTAAACGTGTTTCGAGAGCTAGTTAATTTCTTTGGTACAACAGGAGGTTAGGAGGAACACAAGACCAGCTTGCTGTTATTGTTTTTACAATATGTGGTGTACAGAGAGTGGATAGGATACGAAATAATGTGGTTCGTGAAAGATGTGGAGCGAGGAAGTCTGTGGACACCGGAATCGAAGAGACTGTACTGAGATGGTATGGTCATGTGGAAAGAATGGATAACAATAGAGTGGTGAAAAAGGTATATCTGAGCGAATTTGAAGGAAGGAGGAGGCGAGGTAGGCCAAGGAGAAGGTTGAGGGATATGGTGGATGAGTGTGTGAGGAAGAGAGGTATGGAAGTCGGTGAGGCTAGGGAACTGACAAGAGATCGAGCTGGCTGGATGAATATTGTAAGAAGAAGAGCATGATCAGGGATTTGGCACCCCTTTTTAACGTGACAGCGTTAAGATTGACCCATCGGATACGTTTATGTGAAGCTACAGAACGTGATGAATGTTTTTAACGTATCAGATAGAGCCAGGATTCCGGAACTTGAATGATGAGTGAATGAAAGCGTGGCCCATTGGAGTGGGCAAACTTTGGCTGTCTGGATGTTGCTACTCCTCATCTTGCCCTAGGGTGGGAAAAAAGGTCCGGATGATGGTGATGATGATGATGATTAGTTGTAGTAGTAGTAGTAGCAGTAGTAGTGCCCTACGACAGTATTAGCTTGCCATAAGCAGAAACAACCTGGCAAGGAAGAGGTACTAAGGAGCCTTCACAGCAGGCGAGGCTACGGTCCATAGAGACAATACATTGTACTCTTGTAAAAATGGTGTATAGATTTTCTGCCTACCTAACCCAGCGTACACACTCACCCAGTCATAAAGGAGTGGTCTGGGTGGCGTAATGCACTCCATTGTGTTTCTTCTTACGATGATTTCTTTTGTAAGTTGCGCCATAATATTGTTTTGCTTATTAAGTAATGTATTTCGTACTATAATTAACATAGTTTGTATCACTTACGTACTAGTGGATGTTAATGTGAAACTAGCCAAATAATTCTCTGAGGAAAAGTTCTTAGGAAATCTCCAAAGGCAAAGATACAGCTCCTTATTTTCATTTAGTGTGCATAGGCTTTACCTGCTGACCTTACTACGTACCACCTCATCCTTGGCGATAAAATGTATATATTGCACTTTGCTGGTATCCTAAATGTTAAGTATGCCGTTACACTGTCAACGCAGTTTATTTCAGTAATATACTGCAGGATAATAACGTGTGTTGACCAAAATATTTCACTAAGGAAGACTTATTACAAAATTAGGAAAGGCAACAAAACCACAGGTTCTAATACTCATAATCAGTGTCTATAGGTCTTCTTTGTTTACCCATTTCAACCCACACACTCAGCCACATCGTTATCGGCTCCAGCCTGCGTTAGTTCACGCCGGGACAAAAGCCTCTCAACATTTTTCTACTCGTTTCGTCAGCCGCAAAGCAGCCGTCTGTATTTATAAACTGTTCTAAGCTTAACTTGTGTAACAAGGGCGGGATCCTTGAAAACAGTGACGATCGACTTCCTGTTGTAGCTCTGAATTGTTTTTGGGTAAGATTCGGCACTCGTCCTTCCTTTGTCCCACCTGATAAAATAAACATATATAAACCCAAGAAAATATTTCCGCTTATGACCAATATTCATTTTTGTATGAGGAACAAGAGACGTGGGAATAATTTGCATTTCTCTTTCTAGTCCTTCCTTGGAAAACAAAGTTATGGCATGGAATTTACCGAAAAGGACGTTTGCTAATCCAGCTTGTTTATAATTTCATCTTCGTTTATCTTTTTTTTTTTTTTTCTTGGAAGGAACGGTTTGCGGGCTCATGGCCTTTGGTTCCTTCTTCCTTGCATGTAAAAAAAAAAAAAAAAAAAAAAAGTATCAAGCACTTGAAAGTTAGAGTGAATATTAAAGTGAAAAGAAGAAAAAGAAAAATGATGTGATAATTATGTACTATCGTGGACATAAGTCCTGATGCAGGTGTGAAAAAAAAAAGAGTTTGGTCTCTGCTGGTAACACTGTAATTCCCCCCATCTCTGGCCTTCCCTACCCCTCTAGCACTCCCCCCTCGCCACCAGATACCCCGCCCCTTGTTAATGGAGTAACCCCCGCCCCCCAGCTCTCTCTCTCTCTCTCTCTCTCTCTCTCTCTCTCTCTCTCTCTCTCTCTCTCTCTCTCTCTCTCTCTCTCTCAAGTAAGAGTTTCAGAGAAAACTATCCTGGAAGGGGTTATCGTTGCGAAGCAGAAGAATTACTGAATCACGGAGGGGAGGCCTGGAGTCGATCCTCAGCTAGGCCATGAACGGGGATTGTTATAGCCACCTGATAATCGCTTCGTGTTATTCTATGAACAGATTCGTTCCTACACCATTAAATTTAACACCAGCCGATGAGACTATTCAAGAAACTAACATCTTTATGGATCATTAAGTAAGGTATAGATATACCGGCTAAGGAACCTTGTAAATATTTAATATAAAGGGAATCACCAAATACAAGCAATATTTATGTCGTCCCTTATATTTAGAACTATAATATCGTATTATTGTATGGGTATTTTAACTAAAACACCCTCGGCCCAAACAGTCCATAAAACAAAAACTTGAAAGATCGTATATATTTTTAGAACAAGGCTGTCCTCTAGAGATTAGATTTACACTTTTGGACTGGTATGGTAGAGCTATTAAGTGTTAAACACGCAGCTGAAAGGTTCCAGGTTCGACTAGCGCCTTATGCGACAGTGAGAGGATATTTTTGGTTTAACATGTAGCACATCCTTAATCTTAAGGCGCTATAGACATCACCGTATGAACAAACGGTGGCATATATTTTTGGCAAGTTATTTTGTTTCTAAATATTATTATTACTATTTTGCATCAGTATACTCCTTTATCATTTTGCTGATTATATTTCTCAGTACCCTTACATGCTGTGAATATGGCATGCAAATGCTACGTATTATCGAATCCTCTATTCTTTCTCCGACGAAAGAGAACGACATCAGCTCAGCTAAATCAAGCTTTCCGATTCACTTCGCCCGCCCCACGCCATCCCACCCCACTACAGCTCCCAGACAATCGTTCGGATAGCATTGTTCACCTTCGTCTTGTTCAAGGTCATCAGTTTCATCTGTAACTTTTAATCCTTCACTTGATAATGCACAGTTAGTCTTCTCAGCACGAAATGAAAACTTTTTACGTAAAATCGTGTCCTCGGACAAGGACTGACCAAACGATGACGACCCAGGACCAAGGACTTGGTAATGGCAACATGGAATGTAAGAGGAGCGAATGATGAGGTGAAAGAGAGAGAGATTGTCCAGGTGCTTGAGGGTGCGAAAGTGGATGTATGTGGAATAACTGAAACAAAATGGTGAGGAGAAAGTGTGAGAGAATGGGAGTATGGATGGGGTATATGTGCAGGAGTAGGTGAGAATGAGAAGGCAAAGGAAGGAGTATGTATAGTTGTGAGTAAAAGATGGAAGAAGAGCATAAGACAGTATGGATCACTTGGGTCATGGATTGTGTGGGTAAGGTTGAAAGTTGGAATACAAATGTGGGCGACTGTGTGTGTGTATGCGCCAACGCAAGATCGTGCTAGCGGAGTGAGAGAAGAGTTCTGGACAAATGTGGAAGTGTGCATGGAAAAGTTTGGAAGGAACGAGAGAGTGTTTTTGATCGGTGATATGAATGGTTAAGTAGGGAATGTGAAGGTGGATGGAATAGTTGGTGAGTCGGGTGTGCCTGCTGAGATAGATGAGAATGGGAGTGCGTTAGTGGACATTTGTGCTGGGAGGGGGTTGGTGATAGCCAATACCCTCTTCAGGCATAAAATGATCCACAGGTGTACATGGCGAGTGATGAGAAGGGTGGGTGGTGAACTGAATGAAAGGAAGGCAATGATTGATTATGTGTGTGTGGATGAAAGGACGCGAAGAGGTGTAATGGATGCAAGAGCTTATAGAGGTTGGGGGAGTGGATTTTCCGACCACTACTTGGTGGTGGCCAGAATTAGGATCCAAGTAAGATGGAGAAATAGAAGAAGGGAAAGGCGAGAGGAAGGAGTAGTTGCAAGGAGAGTGGAAAGGTTATAAGAGGATGAGAAAAAGGCAGAGTATAAGAGAGAAGTGGAGGAACGATTGGGCAAACATGAACTGGAGCAGATGGGGGACGTGGAAGGTGTGTGTAGGATATTTACAGAAGAAATATGTGCAGCATGTGATGTGGTGTGTGGGAGGAAGAGAAGACGGAGGGGGGTGCAAGGAACAGCGTGGTGGACTGAAGAGGTGAGACAGGCTGTGGCACAAAAGAAGAATGCATACAATGAATGGATGAGAAATAGGGGCGTGGAAGAAGTTGAGAGGCGAAAGAGAGAGTCATATGTAGAAAGAAAGAGAGAGGTGAAAAGATTAGTAAGAGAGAGTAAGAAGAGAGTGGATGAGGAATTTGGAAGGAATTTGAGTGTAAAGTGGAGGGACTGTAAGAAAATGTTCTGGAAAGAGGTGAAGAGAGTAAGACAGGGTGGAAGTGAGGTTAGCAGGGGAGTGAAAGATAAAAATGGTAGATTACTAGTGGAGAAGGAAGAAAAAGTGAGCAGATGAAGAGAACACTTTAAGGAACTGTTGAACATACAGGATGGAAGTAATGCGAGTATACGTGGTTGGGGAATGGCTGGGAGAAGGAGGGAGGTGAGAAGACAGGAAGAAATCAGTAGGATAGAAGTTGTGGAAGCAATGAAGAAAGTTAAATTGGGGAAAGCCCCAGGAATTGATGGAGTGTGTGGGAAATGCTGAAGCATGGGGGAGAGATTGCAGTAGAATGGATGTGGAAGATGTGTAGATTGGCTTGGGAGGAAGGTAGAGTCCCGGAGGATTGGAGGTCAGGTATAATTATTCCCTTGTACAAAGGAAAAGGGGAAAAAGAAGTGTGTGGTAATGATAGGGGCATTTGTCTTCTTAGTATAATAGGAAAAGTGTATGGTAGGATACTTCTTGACAGAGTTAGAGAAAGAACAGAGGAATTAGTTGGAGAAGAACAGGGAGGCTTTAGGAAGGGAAGAGGTTGTGTAGATCAGATATTCTTTCTTAGATCTTTAGTGAAAAAGTTTCTTGAGAAGAGAAAGAAGTTGTATGTGGCTTTCATGGATTTGGAGAAAGCATATGACAGGGTGGATAGACTAGGATTGTGGAAAGTATTAAGAATATATGGAGTAGATGGGAAGTTGTTGAATGCTGTGAAGAGTATGTATGATGGTGCTAAGGCTGCAGTGCGTGTGGATGGTGAACTATGTGAATTTTTCTCTTTGAAGGTTGGGTTGAAACAGGGATGTGTCATGTCTCCATGGTTGTTCAATCTGTACATGGATGGGGTAATAAAAGAGGTACAAGGTAGGGTAGTGGATGTTGGAGTGGCCCTGGTGAGAGAGGATAGTGTTTGGAAACTCCCTGTACTGTTCTTTGCAGATGATACTGTGTTGTTGGGTGAAGACGAAGTGGAGGTGCAAGACTTGGTGGATGAGTTTGGGAGAGTGTGTAAGAAACGGAATCTAAAGGTGAATGTAGGGAAGAGTAAAGTGATGGTCTTTGAGAGAGGTGAAGTCAGTGAATGTACAGCGAGGTTGGATGGTGAGGAATTGGAAAATGTGAGTACGTTTAAGTACTTGGATAGTGTGATGAGTAAGGATGGAGGTTTGGAAGGTGAAGTGCTTGAAAGGGTACAGCAGGGAAGAAAGGTTGCTGGTTCGTTGAAAGCAATGATAAGAAACAGGGAAGTGAGCACGGAAGTGAAAAAGTTACTACATGACAGTATTGTGATACCAACTCTAACATATGGAAGTGAAGCTTGAACGTTATTGGAAAGACACAAGTCAAGAGTGAGAGCAGTGGAAATGAGTTATTTAAGAGGAGCCTGTGGAGTCACATGGAGAGACAGGCTGACGAATGAGGATATAAAGAAGCGTTGTGGTGTGGATGTGGATGTGATGGGAAGCGTTATGAGGAACACATTGAGGTGGTTTGGCCATGTGGAGAGGATGGAGGGTGAAAGACTGACGAAAAGAGTGTATGTGAGTGAGGTGGAGGGTGGAAAAGGGAAGGGGAGGCCGAGGATGGGATGGGTGGATGGGGTGGAGAGGTATATGAGAGAGGGGTGTGTGAGTTGGGAGCAGGACAGTGAAATGGCGGGAGACAGGGCGACGTGGAGGCGTTTTGTTTGTGGCCACCCCAAACGGGATTGAGGCATCTGGCAATAGATAGATAGATAGATAGTTATTTGCTGTGTTTATTACAAATGATATTACTTTTAAGAGGGGAACAAGTCAAGAGTGAGAGCAATGGAAATGAGTTACTTGAGATGAGCATGTGGAGTGACGTGGAAGGACAGGTTGACGAATGAAGAAGTGAAGGAACGCTGTGGGGTGGATGTGGATGTGGTTGAGAAGATTAGGAGAAATACACTGAGGTGGTTTGGACATGTGAAGAGAATGGAGAATGAAAGACTGACTAAGAGGGTGTATGTAGGTGAGGTGGAGGGAGGGAGAGGGAGAGGTAGACCGAGGATGAGGTGGAGGGATGGAGTTGAGAGGTATATGAGGGAGGGGGGGTGAGTTCGGGGGAGGGTAGTCAAATGGTGGGTGACAGAGCGACTTGGAGGCGTTTTATCTGCGGCCACCCTTTGCGGGCTTAAGGCGTCGGGCTATAGATAGATAGATAGATAGATATTACTTTTAATGTTATTGTATTATTAATTTCTTTATTTCTTTATTATTATTATTATTATTATTATTATTATTATTATTATTATCATCATCATCATCATCATCATCATCATCATCATCATCATCAGTAGTAGTAGTAGCAGTAGTAGTAGGAGGAGGAGGAGGAGGAGGAGGAGTACATGTTATTATTATAGTATCATTATTCAATCCTGCCTCCTTTTAACAATTATTCGGGCGCACATCATTACACAGAGGCAAGGAAACTTACCAGTTATGTAATGCATTCGTTTTATAACAATGGCCACCTAGATTATTCCTCCGTATTCTGCTGATTGTCGTAGAGTTGTTCTTCTTTTCTTCCATCCTTCGTCTTTGTCTTACAAATCTCTGACGCCTTGTGTTCTTTTATTTAATAATTCCTGCCCACTGTTCCATTCAGAATACCCCAGTTTCATGCCGGATTAGTCTTTTAACCCACGTCATCACCAACAGTAATGTTATGATACCACAAAACTGTGTTGATTTTGATGTGATTGTTCCTTGAAAGCAGTGATAAGAAACAGAGCAGCTAACTTGGACGTGAAAAAGTTACTACATGACAGTATTGTGATACCAACTCCAACGTATGGAAGTGAAGCTTTGACCCTGTTGGAGGGACAGAAGTCAAGAGTGAGAGCAGTGGAAATGAGTTATGTGAGATGAGCATGTGGAGTCACATGGAGAGACAGAGTGACAAATGAGGATGTGAAGGAGCATTGTGGTGTGGATGTGGATGTGATAGGAAGCGTTAGGAGAAACACACTGAGGTGGTTTGGCAATGTGTAGAGGATGGAGAGTGAGAGACTGAAGAGGAGAGTGTATGTGAGTGAGGTGGAGGGGGGGAGAGGTAGGGAGAGGCCAAGGATGAAATGGATGGATGGAGTAGAGAGGTGTATGACAGAGGGTGGGTGTGAGCTGGGAGCAGGGCAATGAAATGGCGGGGGACAGGGCGATATGGAGGCGATTTGTTTGCGGCCACCCCTTACGGGATTAAGGCGTCTGGCAATAGATGGATAGATTGAAAGAGAGATAGTAAATATATTCAATCCAGTAATTATCTGTTATTGAAGTGTAGGTCCGCATTTCCTTATTTTTTAATAAAAATGCAATTGTAACACAAACTTGCTGGGGGATAAAGTATAGGGTGAACGAAAGATGGAAATGATTGATGTCAGTGGAAACATAAACAGTCTGACTGACGAATCGATCTCTGTATCCATAACGTTTGGTGTATATTTATAGTAAATAGTATTTTGGAGGCAAATGAAACCAACAGAACGATAACCATTTTTTTTTTAATGCTCTTACACGGCAAGTCCAGCCCTACTTGGACCCTCTTCGCGTGTGTCTATGAAAGCGTGAGGAGTTTGTGTATATATATATATATATATATATATATATATATATATATATATATATATATATATGCAGTATATAACTAATTTAGGCTTTTTGACCTTATATAAGCTTTAACAGTGAAATGCAGGTTTACTGCAGATGTTAGAATATGATGGCTGAAATAAATATTTTTGTACTGAAATATGAGAATACATACGTATAGTTAAGTCTGAACTGAATCTAACTTAGGTAAAATAATATTTGGTAAATAAACATTCACCTTCGGACGGATCCAGGTTTTAATAGAATGACAAATGTGAACATGAAATATGTAACGTAATGTTAATTTGACGATCTGATATCTCATTTTACGAAGAAGCTTTGGCAAAAACGAATGATATATATAATACATTCCATGAGAGAGAGAGAGAGAGAGAGAGAGAGAGAGAGAGAGAGAGAGAGAGAGAGAGAGAGAGAGAGAGAGAGAAGGGGGGGGGGAGTTATTGTGTGACTTGTGGCCTCGTGGTTGTGGTGGTGGGGGCTAAACTATGGGAAGGGTTTATAGACGCGAGACGAGAAAGAAAGAGGGAGGGAGAGGGAGGAGGGGACGCGACTTGATGGAGGGAGGAAGGGTGGGGGGGGGACAATGCTACCAGTGTCATAAAGACTTTGTAGTTACTTGTAGAGGCGTATATTTTAGACTTGTGGTCGAGCGGCTTTTATATCTTGTAGTAGTTTCCCCACCAGATGTCATGTAGTGACGGGAGAGGTAAAGAATAGTATGGGACTATTTTTATTTGTCTTGGAAATATTAAACAGGTATAAAAGTATAAGTCCCGGGTAGCTACCTCCCTGTCTCGCTATCTCTCTCTCTCTCTGTTCTAAGGCTAATCTCCGTCTCGACCTCTCTCTAGGGTCGCTTGTCTCCTTCTGTCTAGCCTGTTCGGTGGCTAATCTCCGTCTGAGCTCTCTTTCCTAAATTCTGGTATAGCAGGGGTGGACTAGATCTTTGTTCACGAGAGGACTGCTGACAGCTAACTGCATCATCTCCTTACTGGCCGCTGTCGTCAGCTTTCCTCAGTGTTAAGAGTGTGTAAGCATGCTTAGCACTGCTCGATTCTCGCAGACACAACACCTTCTCATCATTTGACTTCCTGCTTCTATCTGTCTCTCTATCTATCTATTTATCTATCTATCTATTATGATTTGCAATTATAATATGGAGACCTACCACATTGCTCGGCCACAAAAATGGCGTACCATCGACATTTAATAGTTATAATATATTAATACATATTATATATACATTATAATGAACTTATAAGCTAATTAAGTGAAATACATAATATTGTAAAGTAACATAATTGTATGAATATTGTATACATATATTATTCATAGTAAATAGTGATTATTCAGTAATATTACATTTTAAATAAGTTGAATACATATTGGAATAAATGCAATGATTGTTGTATAACACTTTGTAAGACGTGCATGTACAACAGACGTACGCATATAATTGTGCAATGGTAATACTGCTAGGTTATACATTACATATTTGAGTTATCACTTTAGTAATGTCTAATATTTCACCTAACTTGTATGATGATACTGGTAATATAGAATTGTGCTATAATTGTATGACTTATAATATTGTACTAACATTGTGGTACTACATAATTGTAACATTTTATGAATTGTTACCAAATATTGTGTTAATGCATAATTGTGTTGGCCTTATAATTGTAGTTACATAAAAGTTACATCTTGTTAATGCAACTGTTTTGTCGTTACATAATTGTTACATATCGTTTGTAGGTACATAATTGTTGTTAAAGTTACATAAAAGTTACATCTTGTTAATGCAACTGTTACATAATTGGCAAAAGTGTAACATAATGCAATCGTTTGTCGTTACATAATTGTTACATATCGTTTGTAGGTACATAATTGTAGTTAAAGTTACATAAAAAGTTACATCTTGTTAATGCAACTGTTACATAATTGGCAAAGTGTAACATAATGCACCGTTTGTCGTTACATAATTGTTACATATCGTTTGTAGGTACATAATTGTAGTTAAAGTTACATAAAAGTTACATCTTGTTAATGCAACTGTCACATAAATTGGTACATATTGTTTGTAGTTACATAATTATAATATGGAGTAACATAATTGTAATAACTGCAGTCCTAACATATGCTGCGGTCGATGATAGTGATGATGTGTCGTGCCACTTGTATGTGGAGACAACAATTTGCTTTTTTGTTTGTAGTTTACGTGGTATTTTGACTTATGTAGTAACATTTACACTTATTTTCATTTGTTTGTTATGTGATCTTACTCTATTTCTCTTTTTTTTCTTTCTTACTTTTCTTTCTTTCTTTTTGTATGTATTGATTTTCTATAGTTTGTTTTTCTTTGCTTGTGTACACTTTTTTCCATGTTGTTCATGGTTACCTAATTGCTGGCTAATTTCCTTGAGATACTTTTTTAAAGTTTAGTTTATATTGCACAGAGATTATAAAATGATATTATATAGTCCCATATTTTGTTATTTTATATAAAATATATATATGTACACTATATACAGTATTAACTATACACACTGACTTGTTGTTCACCTGTACCTATCGTGAGTAATATGTGTGTCAGCACTGTGTGGAAATCATTGTCTTCACGATTGTGTTGAAGATGTTCACTCTTGCTAACGTCATTTGTGTTGGCCATTTTTTTTTTTTTTTTTTTTCTCTAGTTTACCTTGTAGGAGTAGGAAGTTTGGCCAACTCGGTTTCAGACCTCACCTCGCGCGCTCACCTGTGATTGGCCGAGAACCGGGCACATGACATATGGGCGTCATATTGCATTTTCACGTCACCCCCTCATTTCCCTGACTGTCATAAGAAAGCACAGAGATCAAGGGCGACGCTACACTTTCTATGGCCATATCACCAGCAATATACCTATATTTGACCACGAGATGGTATACTGTGCAGCCTGGCGATGTTCCAAACTCACAGGTATGGGTAAGAGACTGCACAGGTTTCCTAGAGATCCCACAAGCAGAAAAAAATGGGAAATTAAAGTCCGCGGGAAAGACTGGACACCGCACAACAATTCCTATTTGTGTTCTGTGTGTAAATCTGATCTCATTCTCTCTAATGTTTTTGTTCATCCGTCTGTGTGTCTCTTAAGATTCCTGTCCGTTCTAACTATTGCTGTAGACTGAGACGTTCTAATCTTATTAGATGGACTGATAGTTACTTATCTGTTTTCAGTTCAGTTTCATGTAAACTAAGGAAGAGAGAGAGAGAGAGAGAGAGAGAGAGAGAGAGAGAGAGAGAGAGAGAGCATTAGGAAGAAATAACTGAGATTATTCACTGCAAGTCTTCATATCTACGCCAAAAAACATTCGCAAAAAGTGAGGCTCAATGCTGTAAGTCTGGAGGTGAATTAGGAAGCAAAATCATGGCTATAAGATTCGCTGTAAAGAAGTATAAGTAAAAACTCTTCAACGTACACTACTTTAAGGCTGTAGGTTATAGTATGTCCTGTATATAAATATTTTTACTCCGTGTACAGATAAGTGTTATAATATTGTATAAATGAAGTGGTGGGAAAGAAAATGGTAACATTCAAGGACTTAACAGCTTTTGTTCAGGATTTTCAAACTATAACAATGTTATTCATACTTGTTGTTAGGCGGGTATAGGGGAGGCCTTGGTTAGGCTTTCATTTTCTTTCCTCCTGTTATTATACATTAAAAACGTTCTATCATAATCAACAGCCATATCATGTATGCGTGTGTATTTATGTACTGTATGTATGTATACAGATTAATATATGCCCTAGATAGATAGATAGATAGATAGATATATACATGTATACTTATATATATAAAAGACCTGTACCGAAATAAAAGGCTAGGGGGGTTGATATTTGTACCAGGACCCATATACATACAGGGTCTGACCATACCGACCCCAAAACGCGTCGCGTTTGCGCATGACGTCATGGCGAAGACACCAGGTGAGATCTTCCGAGAAGGGGTTGCCATATAGTGAGAAGTAGACTCAGTTGCTCAAAGGTCACGGCGCCAAACAGGTCACCTCTGTCGCCTGCACTTCATTCCATTGTATGTGCCCAGTGAAATAATGCCTACCAATTGTGCATTGTTTGGCTGTAACTCTTTACTGAAGAAAGGTGGGGATATAACTTTCCATATTTTCCCCAAAGATGAAGAGACTAGACGTAAGTGGATTCATCTGTGCAAGAGGAAAGACAATTAATCCGAATACCGCTCGCATCTGCAGCCTTCACTTTGATCAAAGTGCTTATAAAAGAAATCTAAAATATGAACTTCTCAAACTGCATATTCCAAAAAATCAAATACGCCTTGAAGAGCACGCCCTGCCAACGCTGAATCTGCCATCAGCTTCATTGATTGTTAAGTCCCTTCCCCTTTCTCTCTCTCTCTCTCTCTCTCTCTGCGTAGGTGCATATCCTTGTATATGGTGGGCTTTGCTCTTTAAAAGCTGTACAGTATATCGCCCCTCACGGGGTTAGTGCTTGCAGAAATGTGGAAAAGCACGTGGTGCATTGCATTTACCAGCCCAGGTAAAATAAATTGAGGCAACTGGCCACCGCACTAGTATGAGTTGCTTGTATTCATATTTACCCACCATTATTTTGTTCTACCCACGTACTGTAGGTAACCATTACTGAGTACCCTAGCAAGAAAGCAGTAGTGTTGAAAATTAAGTACGGTATATCGTAGAATGTATTTGTTTAAAGCAGGTTCGTAACGTAGTAATTCCATCTGGAAGCGTTTGGCAAGAAGTATGTTATCATTCCCCCCCCTTCCTTCCCTCCCTCCCTCCCTTCCAGGTGGCAAAAACAACGGTGCCAGGTCGTTGGAAATGATTTATACAGCTACTTTTCGTTCTCAAAGAGTGAATAATTCGTAAAAACTATATAGCTTTTTATGTACATGAAGCCATAAAGAGTATATGAAATATATTCACATAAATTATACTTAGTAGCTCGGATTAAGAGATTTGTTATTTATAATTAACGATTTGGTATCTACGCAGTCTCTCTCTCTCTCTCCCTCTCTCTCTCTGATATATGCGGAATATATCATGGAGAGAGAGAATGTCAAATGTATATTATACATTTGACATACTGTGGCTTAAAACCAGCATAAAACCTAAGCCTTACCAACGGTAATTTAAAAGACAACTGGCAAGGCATTGTCAGTACTAATATATAGGCATGTGTCTCTTCCTACTGAAGTAATTAGCCTTTTTGTTCGATACCGAGTATTTTTCAGGATGCGGGTATTAAACAGAAATTTGCCTAACTCGACACGAAAGCTGCAGAGTAAGATGTCGAAGTTAAGGAAATGAAGCCTGCATAGTAACATATAGTCAATACCGGTAGCAGTACCAATAAACATCCGGCATCATTTATAACAAGATGATATCCATGTATCCTAATAAATGTCACTATTAGAGTATATTGTGTTTATTTGTAAATCATGTACCTTTAAATATGAGAAGGGAGAGGTTAAACAATCATTTGAATTGAGGAATGTGTGGGGAACAGAGTTGTGTGTGGGAGGGGTGGGTATGGAGGATGACAGACAGCTGCACCTCACCGCGACTTGAGGCCTCTCTCTGAGGTCCCAAGGGAGACGGTGGGTGAGGAGAAATGGGGGGAGTGCCCTGTCTCAAGCGTGACGTCAGTAAATCTGCGTTGTGGAAAGGTGTGAGAAGACCCTATATGTATATGGGTCCTGATTTGTACTTTAGTATTGTTTTCCTACGCCCGGTCGGTGACGTTTAGATGCAAGATGGCGCCCAGTACAGCGGTTGGCCAAGCTTTTCCTACCCTATGGCTCTGAATGCTACCAAGTCAGTTCACGATTCTGTCAGCTGGGTGAAGCGATCCTTTTGCCCACGATAGTACCTGTTATGAAGCCTTGTTTATCGTGAAGAATGGTTAGGAGTCTTTATAACTGTGATCTCTGGTACGAATATGGGAAAGGCGAGTATTTAACCCATTCACCCCGAGGACTTCATTTGAGGACTGTGGGGACGGCTTGGTCAGCTTTTGAGAGGAACGAAGACGTTTTGGCTGCCTCATGACATTACTTATCAACCGTATAATCTGTGGACGTGAGGAAAAAAAAAAGAAGAAAGCGCACTGAAAGCATGGGTAGAGTTATGGGAGTAAAATATTGTTGCAGTGTAGGGTTAGTGGATACGTGGACAATGATCCGTTGCCAAGCCAGAATGATAATCAAAGGCTGCTCGACACTTCAGGGTTTTATTCCTTTCAGGCAAGAGGTACTAGAGTGTCAGTTTTGGCAAAATCAATGGCTATAAAATTACTAGTAATCAAATGGTAGATTTTTATCTGGATAACACATACATATGTTTGATTTTTGTCTCATGCAATTTACCTACTTCAATTTTAGGTTGAAATTTTGCAAAAAACGCGTAGTTGCACATATTACGAAAATACTGAAGATGACATCTGGGTGGGTTTATTGTGCGGGAAGGAGCATAATGCTGTATTTCAATACTAGAATTTTTTATTGTTGCTGCGACAGAACCTGAACATTTTTTGTAAGGTAATTTTTCTCTTTTTCAGTGTCACTGCAAACTGGCAAGTCAAACCCCCTAATGAGCTGCATAGAGATCCACTGGCACTGTTGTGCAGTTGTGCAAACTTTGTTAAAGAGTTGCAGATTTGTACTGTATGGGAAGTCTTTAATGACCTCCATATTTGCACGGTACCTGTGTCATAGCTGTTCAACTTTCCACAAAAATGTCTCAGGTAAAGACAAGACCGCAAGTTTTGACTCATCTGAGCCACCTGGTGGGGTCAGAGAGAGAGCTTCCTGTAGCAGAGCTACCAACAGTCAGAGATCTCAGTTAAGGACTGTATCTCTGGGAGACAAGTGACCAAAATAGGAGGAATTGCAGCGCTGTCCAACTTATCACTGACCCTGTGACAGTGTCGCTTGCTCACTGAAGCAGAGCAAATCCTAATTTTTGTAGGTCAGTCATAAACAGCCATGCCAGGATCAAAGCTAAGTTGAAAACCATATGGGAACAGGCTAACAAGGTGTCTGCTGGCAGAGCAGCGCTAGAGGAAAAATGCAGGATTATGGAGAAACTTGATAGACTGATGGACATAATTACCTGCATATGTGGTATCAAGGCTTGTCAGGATGCTGGTTGCAACTCTGCCTATGCCAATGGAGTACATATAGATTGTCACTGTAGTAGAGAGAAAAAGATTCTATAGTAGTTGTGCGCGACTCTGAGGTTGTTGTTATCGTTCCTTGGCAACCTACCTGTCTACTGTGCACCCGATTTCGTTTTTTTTTTTTTTTTTTTTTTTTTTTTTGGTGAGGAAGAAGGAACCAAAGGCAACGAGTCCGAGAAACTGTTCCTTCCAAGAGGAAAACAAAATACAAGAGAGAGTCAAATTCAAGTTCCATTCATTTCGAGATGCCTGAACACACTGCGTTTGAAAGACTGGAGATCATAGGAAGTAGGAAATGCAGACAGAGGGAGACAGTTCCAGAGTTGATCTGTTGCATAAATGAAGGACTGGGAGTAACGGTTAACTCTTGCATTAGACAGTTGAACAGCAAAATGGGTGAGAGTTTGCTGCTAGACGGGTGCTAGGCGCCCGTCATAGAGGTGGAGGAATGCATGCAGACAGTTCAGAGGAACAGTGACCATTGAAGTAGCGATAGAAAAGAGATAAAGATGCAACAGTGCGGCGAAGAGACTGAGGTTGAAGGGAGTCAGTAAGATGGGAAGAGTTAATGAGACGAAAAGCCTTTGACTCCACCCTATTGAGAAGAGCTGTATGTGGGGAGCCTCCCTACACGTGAGAGTTGTACTCCAGGCAGGGGGGGATAAAACCACTGTATAGAGTCAACAGTTGTATAATGTGATACCCATGTGATTCGTGTATAATATGTTCGTATATAATAATATTCGTGTATAAATAATTATATTCGTGTATAATAATATTCGTGTATAATAATTATATTCGTGTATAATAATATGATTCGTGTATAATATACGAAATTGTATGCACTGTTGACAGGTAGGTTGCCAGGGTACTATAATGACAACCTCAGAGTCGTGCGCCGCGACTAGAGTGATATATATGGATCTCTAAACATAATCGTAAAAGAAGGAACTTGAAGAACTTGGGATGAATGTCGAGTTTTGTGTTGAGGTGTATGTGTTAAACTGGTTCATTATAAAGATCAACAGCAAATGGTTACATGGACCACGGCATCTCCTCTTTCAGCTAGAAATCTTAAGACGCCAGAGAGAAGTGAGAAGGCTGGTTATGCCAACAGTGAACAGATCAGCTTGGTACGGTCACAGTGAATCTATACTCCAAGCTATGCTGTGTAGTGAAGATGACCTGGAAAGAAATGATGAAGTTGAGAAGATATTGAAGATCAGAGGTGAAGATGAGATGGCTCAATTAGGAGATAACAGGGAAGACCCAGGAAAACACCATCAATTAATACTTAGGCGATTTCACTCTTGGACCTTATTGACTGGACTTCAGGAGTCTCAGAACCCCCCCCCCCACCTTTACCTGCTGGCTGACTGTTATGGTGGCACAAACCTAGTTCTCTGGGTTCTTCTAAACAGGGAGGAATACACAAAGTAAGCTGTACTGTGGTAGCACAAGGAGGACACACAAAGCCTGAATAGCTATAGTAAAGATTTTTTCTTATTATTAACTTTTTATAAAACCTGGATAAATACGGAGTGAATAACAATGGACAAAGGGGGGGGGGGGGAATGGCTGATTTGAGGTGTGGGGTCTCGATCTGAGGGTCTGGCGGGAAGCTCTCTTCCGTCATATTGGAGATCACCACCAGTACTACGCATTGGAAAGTGAGGAAATCCAGGGGGTCGAATCTACGTCTGTACTTGTGGGTGTTGTGGTGTGTAAAGTAAAATACTGGTAATGCCCGCAGGGAGAGACTGCGACTCTGGCTCCGAAGGGGAGGAACCCGATGTCTTGTTCTCTCTATGGACCTTGTGTAGGACAGACGTTAGTGTGCTTTGTTCCCAGAGTGGGCACACGGGGAAGCTATCATAGAAGAGACCTGGGAAAGCTGGGACAGCTAGGTCATTTACTGTTATCCCCCGGACCTCCTTTCTAGGTGTTGGGGGAAGGGAACTGAGGAGGGGTGAAGGGGGGAGTACGGGAAGGAGATCTACTCCAAGGGCAGTGGTATCTGGTGGCAGTTAGTCAGAGCCCGGAGCACATCGTGGCTCCTCCATCGTGGCGTCGCGACTCCTGTGTAGCTGGTCTGCATCTAGCAAGTCTAGAGGCTGAACCGCATCTAGCAAGTCCAGTGGCCAAAGAGGGACATCGGTGTTCCTGCGTAGCTGGACAGTGTCTAGCAAGTCCAGGGGGTAAGTCGCTTCTAGCAAATATATGAGGGTCGCCTCTAGCAAACCCAGTAGCAGAAAAGCATGTAGCTTTCCCTGTAGTGCTGCCTCTAGCAAACTCTGGATTGGAGACTCCGGTCGCTGGCAGTACTTGTGGTTCCGGCTGCGACGACGGGTGGGTAACGGCTCAGGGCTAGAAGGTCTGCCCGTAGTTGTGCGTGTGTGCTCCTTATCCCCCTCTTGTCCGAGCGGTCGTATTGTAGCTATCCTAGCCGTCGTACCTGGCTGCCGGTGGTGGTTGATGTTTTAAATAAAAGGGTTCAGTTTCATAGTGTTATTGTTTATATCGCCAACTGTAAGTAATACTGGGACATTTCAACACAAAACCGAAGTAGGTAAGGGTTGTTTAATCTACATTTATCATTAGTACTTGAAATTATACAAATTATAATGTTACCCTCGAAACTGACACACCCTACCGAGGTACACAAGCAAAACACTGTGGCTTCTCACTCTCTCTCTCTCTCTAGGGAGTGGAGGTAGAGGAGCAGGCCACTTCCCTCCCCTTTCTTGGATTTTTTCTTTTTAAGCTGGTAGTCAAGTGGTTAGAACGCCCCAGTCGTAGTCCCTTTTATCGCAGTTCACTATCCTCCTGTTGGGGGATAGGGAGGGGAATGGGGGTCGTTTGTATGACCTTGCAGATCCAACACCAGGTCGTATCAGTAGCACCACATGAAGGCTTCCCTCTCCAGCGCCGAATAGGTTGTGACCGTGTTACAGTGCTTATATTTTTCAAGGAAATTTTAGCCATTTAATATACATCAGGTAAACAAATGAATCGCCATGAGATATAAGCTATACATTAGCGTGCATCGATTTTTCAATTTTTTCAAAAGCGATATAGGGATAGTGATTAAAAACTGGCACCTGTATGAGAATATAATATCTGTAAAACGTTAGCTTACCGTCCATTTACTCTATGTAGTGCTGCTCTCGGGTGACTGCCATTTCTTCTCTTCCTTCCTTCTTTCCTTCCTTTCTCCTCTGTCTTTTTTTTTTTCCTTCATTCCTTCCCCTTCTTTCTGCCTACGGGTGACTGCGCTGAGTGACAAGCCAAATGGTTTTCTGCAAGGCCAATAAGACTACCTTGACCTTTGTTTCCTGTACATCAGGAATCCATTTACTACGCTGGGTAGTAACCATATAACCAAATTATGGTGCGTGGTGTTTTAGTGGGTAATTACTGCGCTCCAATCGGATTGAGCCTGTGTAGGTTTATATCCAAGGAGTGGCTGGGGTTTATTGCTCACGTAATGCCATTCAGGGATGAGTGAGGCTGGTCATTCTCATCTTGAATGTCAGGACCAACTTGCTTAGCCCCGGGCTTTTACGCTCCTCACGGTGCAACACAGGATTAGATGATGATGATGATGATGACGATGATAATAATCTTTGCTCCATAGATTGATATTTTCTGCCCCCGGAAACTGATGAAAAAAATAATAATAATAAAATGTAGTGAAAAATATAAACTATTGAAAATTTTCAAATATTCCTCACATGCATGACAATGATTAGGGGTAGGGATAAAAGGCATGAGAATGGACTCAGTCGTATTTTCAAGTGCACTGCTCTAAGTTAACATCGTCTGCCCCCGGAAGCTACCCAAAATATCAGAAAAATAGCTTTTCTGGCCTGTACTTAATGTATTTCGAACATTCATAAAAGCTCCAAGAGATATTTGTAGTCTTGTTTATATCAAAACAGAAGTATGATATAAAGCTTGTACAAATTTCGTGTTTCTACGGCCACCCCTTACAGGATTACGGCGTCTGGCTATAGATAGATAGACAGGTACAGTGATATCTTCTTTCCCCAGTGAAAATTCCAAAATTACATATGCCCAGCAATAGCTAAATGCGTAAAAGAAAACATTCTTGATACATCAGTCTGCTCGTTTATTTTATATTGTTTTAGAGATAAGACAAAAAACAATGAGGAAGTGGCTGTACATTGAGTACCACTTTGACCAGCTCCAAGCACCCTTCCTTTTGTTGGTGTCTTAGTCTTTTTTAAGATTCAGACGTTGATATCTTCTTCCTTGAGTGCATCCTTGTTCTGATGAATCCGTCTCCTTGTTCCCTTTCGATCACACTAGCTGAGGCTTCGGTAACCAGTTTTGTAGCCCTCTCAGCAACTTGCATGTGGCAAGGGAACAGCGGGACAAGTCCATTTGGCTGTTCTCCTGTCTTGATATAGTTGTCCAGCAAATCGTTGAGTAAAGTCCCCAAGACAGGGGGCTCGCTGTCGTCATCTTTTTGCCAGTTGATCATATAATAATTTTTAGAGTCGAATACTAGTTTGGGCACGATGAAGCAGCGTATTCCCCCAAGGTCTGATGCGGATTGTCTGCATTTGAGGGTCCTCCACCACCCCAACTCTATTACATGACGCTGATTGTCATGAATCATCGACAGAGGAATATTTTCGGGGTGGGGAAAGAAAGAATTCCTCTGGAGGATTTGTTAGTGATATTTGTTATTCTGTCATTCAGTGTTTGAGTTGACTTCATCACGAAGAAACGTTTGACTCTGTGAAGCTGGAATTCTTAATATTAAACAATCTATCTATCTATCTATAGTCCGACGCCCTAATCCCGCAAAGGGTGGCCGGAGACAAAACTCCTCCAAGTCACTCTGTCACTCACCATTTGACTAATCTCCCCCCAACTCACTCTCCCCTCCCTCATATACCTCTCAACTCCATCCCTCCACCTCATCCTCGGTCTACTCCTCCCTCTCCCTCCCTCCACCTCACCTACATACACCCTCTTAGTCAGTCTTCCATTCTCCATTCTCTCCACATCTCTAAATACCTCAGTGTATTTCTCCTAATCTTCTCAACCACATCCACATCCACCCTACAACGTTCCTTCACTTCTTCATTCGTCAACCTGTCCCTCCATGTCACGCCACATGCTCCTTTCAAGTAACTCATTTCCACTGCTCTCACTCTTGCTTGTTCCCCTCTTGCAAGGTACACGCCTCACTTCCATACGTCAGGGTAGGGATCACAATACAATCATGCAGTGACTTCTTAACTTCCATCTCCCTATTTCTCATCACTGCTTTCAGTGAACCAACAACCTTTCTTCCCTGCTGTACTCTTTCACGCACTTCATCCCCCAAAGTTCCATCCTTACTCATCACACTACCCAAGTACTTGAATGCACTCACCATTAAACCATACTGGAACTATTATACTGTCATGATAAAAACAGTACGATTTCTTTTTGTGTAGTCGATGGTTTGCTCCTTGAAACATACAAACGGAGCACCCTATTGGCGTGTGTTAGCCATCTCGAATGGTTCATCATGCCAGGGTTACGTGCAGTCAGGTGAGAGGAACACACTCCACTCGACACTGCACTATGAATATTTAGCAGATATTTCTGATCAGTGCTCAACTCATTGTCATCAGTGTTTATCTCATGGGAAGGAATTACTTTGAATTTTACAACTATGTAGTTCTTAACAGTTGGAAATTTGTTTTCCAGTGGGTCTAGCAAAGCCTTCTGGTCCAGTGGTTCTGCTATCTAATTACTGGATGAGGTTCCCGAATAGCAATTCATTGGCGCGGAGGAGGTAGATTATCCTCTGAGCAGGGGTTCCTAGTTACCTCTCGAGGGGCCTTATCTCACCTCCAATTTTGTCTGTGTTCACCACCGCATCGTCACAGCCGGTTGCACAACATCTCTGGTTTCTGATTCATCTGAATCAAGAAACTCCATGATACTTGTTGTTATTCATCTTCTGGAGCCTGTTCCTGGAGTGAAATGACCTATGTAATGGGAATCTGGTTCCTGAAGCAAAACATCGTGCTCTTCAGGCACAGTGCTCTTGTGAAGTCTCCCACCAATTTCTTCCTGTGTCAGGATTTTGACCTTCCTTCCGTCGAATAAAATGCCTTGCAGAGGTGAGGACACCGTTTCAGTTTTATTTTATGTTCTGATATAACTCTTTTCCATGCTCGTATTTTATTTCTATTTATGACGGTACTAACATTGTCAGCATGCATTGTTCCAATATTCTGCAATACCGATGATTTTTTTTTTGTGTGTGTGATATTCGTCCCAGCAATGCTGGGACACGGGCAAACAAAGAGCCCGTCAGAGATGCAATTAACTTGCGCGAGCTTGAATTATCGAGGGGGTGGGTATTCCCTGACTGTGATGAGTAATAAATGTAAAGGAGCACGTGCAACGATGCCAGCGGCATCCATGAAATCATCCCCAGTCCGAGCAAAAGTCGTGTCAGGGTGAGACCTGAGCATGGTAGTGGCTGGGCAGTAAAGAAGATAGTGAATGAGTGGCTCCTCAGATGTGACCAAACAATGGGTGCACGGGTCTGGCTCTGTACAGACAATTGGTTTGTAGCATGGAAACCCCAGACGCAAACGCCTGAGCCTCACTACAATATAGTTGGGTATGCCTTTCGAGGGCAACAAAAGAGAATATGATGTGGCGGTGGCATGCCATGTAGCAGAGCGAGAGCCTTCTGTAACCAAAAGCTGATGTTCCTCTCGAGACTGCCTGCTGATGGTAGCAGTGAGAGTGCCAATGACGTATAAGAGGCTGGGGCGCAGTTGAAATGTGATGTCAGGAAGCGAGCAAGCTGAGCGTGCTGCGTCATCAGCACGCTCATTGTCACTGATTCCAACATGACCTGGGAGCCAATGGAGAATAATAGTGGCACCCCTATGGACGAGAAGGGATGCAAAAGTAAAAATCGCTGTCAGAAGAAAGACGTTGTCCTTAAGGGAGAAAGATCTTAGCCTCTGAAGCGATGAAAGTGAGTCTGTGTGAATTATGACACGGTGATGATGATGGTGATGAGCGTGGCACAATGCACTCAGGATGGCAGCAAGCTCTGCCTGGAAAGCGGATACACTCTGGGAGAGTCGCCAAGATTCAATTGTTTGCCCAGAGACAAAGGCAACCCCAGCAGAGCCATCAGAGGATACTGAACCATCCGTAAAATAAGTGGCTGAGTCTGGTGAATCTAGAGCCGCAACCCGACTAAGACCGTCTTGACAGAGGAGTGCAGGAATGGAAGTTTGAGGTTTGGCCTCAGAGGGGCATACAAATTTAAAAAGAGGGGGGTCCCATGGTGGTGGATCAGTGTATCCAGGAAAGGGAGAGTCAGGATCTTGGCAGAGGCTCGCAGCAGCTCCCAGTCCATGGATAACAGCAGTTGTAGTTCGGGCCCAGTCACGCTGAGTGGCAGGCTCAGGTGGGCGGCACAAAAGACATCGTAGGAGGGCAGAGACAGGCAGGTGGGGCCGGCACCGTATCAGCTGCAGAGTGATGACTGCCGCTTGTAGCACAACACGATGCGCCAGAGACGGCAAACCACTCTCCATATGGAGATTGACAATCTGGGTCCAGGGTGGAGCACCCAGCATGATACGGAGTGCATTGTTCTGTATGACCTCCAGAGATCTAGAGACTGGTGGAGCGAGTCCAGTCAAACAGATGGCACTGTAGTCCACCAGGGATCGGATGGCATGTATATAAAATGGTCGGAGGACTGAGTACGACGCCCCCAGACTCTGCTTGGAGAGATAGCGGAGAGCAGCCAGTCTGGTGGAAGCGCGCTCCCACAAGTACTGAACATGGCAGGCAAAAGTAAAACCCCTGTCAAGCCAGACTCCCAGATACTGATGGACAGTGACAAAAGAGAGATGCTGTCCCCCAAGCAGCATAGGAAAGTCTGGGGGACGGAGTCCAAAGGGCAGACACTTTGTCTTATTAAAATTAATCTTCAGCCCTAGCTCAGTACACTTGGCATGCAACCGAGGAAGGGCCGAGTCCGCCTGCGTGAAGCAGTCCCTTCTAGTAAAGACGAGGGCCAGATCGTCCGCATAGCAGAGGAGGGTAATGCCAGGCCCATAGTCTACAGTTAAGAGCCCCTCCATAAGGATGTTAAAAAGGAGAGGGCTCAAAACGCTCCCCTGGGGGGTGCCGTTAGGATGTAGGTGAAACAGGGAAAGGTGTCCCTGGAATCGGACCCCTGCAGATCAATCACTAAAGAAATCCTGGATCCAGGATAGGAGCCTGCCTCCCACACCCCTGGCAGCAAGAGCTGCCAGGATTACAGTGGGGCTTGCCAGTTCAATGGCTTTCTCGAGGTCAAGTAAGACAGCCATTCCTCTTCCTCCCCTCAGCTCCCCAAGGAATGACGCGAGGCAGTGGGTGGTACTCCTGCCTGGATGGTAGGCGTAAATCTTTGGGTGCAGTGGTCCCAGCCGCCAAGCAAGCCGAGCCCGCACAACCCTCTCAGCCGTCTTTGCAACACAGTTGAGAAGGGAGATGGGGTGCATGGCGGCGGGATCACGAGGCTTTGGAATTGGGTGGATAACAGCTGTCTTCCACGACCTCGGCAGACGCCCCTCAGACCACAAGAGGTTGAGCAGATCAAGTAGCCGTTCTCTAACACAATCTCCAGCATGTGACAGGAGAGAGTATGTGAGCCCGTCGAACCCCGGCGCAGTGTCCTCCCTGCGCTGCAGCGCTTTGTGGAGCTCCCCACTGGTGATCTGGCAGTCAGCAGGGTCAGGCCTATCACACGCTGCCTGAATTGCTGCAGTGCGAGAGGCGGACAGCTGCGCCTGTAGGGCTCTGACAGATTCCGTGAGATTAGAAGAATCAGAGCGGTCAGCGAAGTGCTGAGCAAGACAGCTGGCCTCGGCGGCAGGGTCAGGATGGGAGGGAGGGCGAGGAGGGCGTGGATCAGAGATGGACCTGATTCTCCTCCACATCTCACAGAGAGTGGAGTGAGAGTCTAGGGTACGACACCATCTGATCCATGCCTCCTCCCTAAGGCGGCGCTTCTCAGAAGCCACATGCCTTGTGACAGCAACCAGGTACCGGCGGTGCGGAGATGTACGGCGCCGCCGGTACTGCTTGCGTGCCGCATTGAGTCTCCGGTTCAGTTCCTTGACCCTGTCGCAGTAGAACCAGCCGTCTCGGTAGCACCTCGTCGAGCGCTGCCGCAGCGGGATAGCAAGAGAGGCAGCTTGTGCCAAAGTATTTGCTACCTGATCTGCTCTGCTCTCGAGGTCTGAGACAGGAGGGGATGTCTCAAAGGCCGCCGTGAGAGCACGAGCAAAGGCCGTCCAGTCCGCCCTGTGTAGGTCCCACTGTGGTGGAGGAGGTGGGGATGGCGGGAGGGGAGTGAGAGGCAGGTCAACAGTAAGGGCAAAGTGATCACTTGCAAGGTGGGGGTGGAGTGACCACGACGCCAAGCCTACTAGTGGTGCTGACACTAGGGAGAGATCGAGGCGACCTCCCGCAATGTGGGTGGCCTCTGCCACATCATTTAATAGGGAGACACCACCCATCTCCAGAAGTAAGGAAATGTGCCGTCCTGCTTCATTGGACTGAAGAGGCGATGATAGAAGGGCGTGGTGGGTGTTAAAGTCACCCCCTATATACACGGCTCCCCTGGCAGCCTGGGAGAACAGATCACCCAACTCCAGGGTGCCTCTCTGGCTCCGGTATACATTATATACCGTCAGGGGTGACATTGCCAGGTGTAGAACCATGCCCTGGACCTCCACATCAGATCCACAGAAAGGAGGAGGGTCACAATCTGTGCATGCGATGTGGTCCTGTACCAGAACGGCACACCCTCGTGTGACGCCACGAACATACGGGAGGAGATGGGTGGTGTAACCCGGAAGATGAAAAGTGGAATTATCTGGGAGCAGGGCCTCCTGCAGAAGAATGACGTGAGGGCGGTCCTTGGCGGCAGCCTCCTGCAAAAGCGGAAGCTTTTGCCTCCCTCCCAGACAATTCCACTGAAGGAGTCTGAGGGAGTTCTCTACTGGCTGTCCACTGACAATTGCAGATGGTCGTCTTCCTGCAGCATTGGAGAGGCAGTGTCCATTGTAGTGGCCACAGATGGTGTTGGCTCTTGCTCCAGATGGGGGCTTTGACGTGGCAGGTGCTTGTTGCAAGGCTGGGCTTTCATGCGTGTGGGCCTGGCCTGCTTGGATGGGCGAGTTGCTCTGTGGGAAGTGGGACGAGTTCTCCCTGCAGAGCGAGCCGGGCGGCGAGGGGAAAAAGGGGCACCGAGGCTCGCCTTCTTTCTCTTGATGGCCTTGTCGACAAGGCGATCGGCTGCTTCTGTGAGGGGCTCTATTGGGAGAGGGATGTCCAGGCACTTTGCAATTGTTTGAGCAATAGTTGGTGCCAGCTCTGTTACCAGGGTCCTGAACTCCTCCATCGTGAAAGTCATCACGGTAGGAGTAGGAGCGGGTGGTTGGCTGGGCGCTGGGATGGGTGGTGATGGCAGGACAGACGTCGGCTGTGGATGTATTTCTGCCGTGGTCTTGCCCACAGCAGGAGCAGGAGACAACGGTGGGAAGTCCTTCTCGTTGAGAGCTGGAGGACTTGGAATTTCGGAGCGGCGCTGCTGTCCCCAGACAAAGGTGCCTGGGGGAGCTGGAGTGGCGCTGAAGGTCTGTCTCTCGCACACCCAAGTAACCTGCCGCTCCCGACCCTGGTTCACGCGTTGAACCCTTGCAGGACAGCTGGGGTGCCAGGCATGGTGTCGCCCCGAGCAGTTGGGGCACTTGGCAGTTGTTGGCTCCTTTGCCTTCAGCCGCTTCAGGCACTGCTCGGTGTCGTGCGCTCCGCTGCAGACTCCGCAGACGATGGGGCGGTTGCAGTTGGCGCGATGGTGTCCGAAACGGTGACACCTGTAGCAGCGCAGCGGCTCGGGCGTGAAGGGGTGGAGGTAAAACATTCCCCAATTGCCCAGATTGATGGACTCTATGATCAGTCCTTGCAAGGTCACACAAACCTGCAGCATCTCCTGCCGTGTTCGTCGGTTCTCGCACCTCACTGCCTCCTCTATGAGGTCGTGTTGTAGAAGGATATCCACTGGCATACGCCGGGGATATCCCATCACAACCGCCTTTGTAGTCTGGGAGCCCTGAGGTAGCTCCACGATCCTGACAGTCGGGGCCTCCTCCTCCACAATCTCCATCAGGCGTAGATACAATCCCTCTTCGGTGGGGATCAGCACACAGCTTTCGTCGCGGCCTAAGTGATTCATGGCTGCGAGGCTGCGCAGGTGTCGTTCCAGAGCCGCTACCGCGTCGTAGCTGGTGCCGTATCCTTCCTGAAGAGGGACACGAAAAGCCGGAAATGCAGACTGCGGAGGCGGAGGAGCTGCGACAGAGACCACAGGGCGAGCAGCAGGAGGTGGCCGTCGGGACCCTGGAGGCTTCAATGCTGGGGGAATGGCGTTTCCTTGTGATGCTCGCTGTGTTTTCCTCGTCACTGTAATGAAGCCGTCATCATTATGAGCAGGAGCAGGAGCAGCAGAAGAGGGAGCTGCAACAGGAGGATGCATGTCCAGGAGAGGTTCAGTGGTGCATACACCGTTGCTGGCGTTTGCAGTGGCAGGAGAAGATGTAGCAGGTTTGGTTGCCGGGCAGTGAGGGTCCCTGGAGGGAAGGGCAGCCTTGGGTGCAGCAGCAGAGGAGGCCTTGCTGCTGGAGGTGTTTGGAGAAGGAGGAACCGAAACTTCCTCCTCCATCGCCTCATGAACACGTGGAACCTTGGTTGCACGTGCTAAGGTGGAAGGGGGAGATGAGGCAGCAGCTCCTCTTGCACGAGGAATGGTTCCCGTGGGTCTGCGAGAGGGAGATGAGGAAGAGGCCTCGCCAGATGTCGACGAGCTGGAGCTAGCATCTGAAAGGCGCCGCTCCTGCTTCGCACCTGGCACAGTAGCAGGGCCCGGAGGCCTCAGCTTAGGAGGCTTGGGAGACAGGGGTGGACAAGAGGCCTGGCCAGACGTCGACGAGCGAGAGCTTCCGTCAGACAGATGATTTCGCGCCTGGCACGGGAGCAGGGCGGGAAGGCCTCTGCTTCGCAGGCAGGGAGCTAGCTGGCCCTGTAGGCCTAGGGGACTGGGTCCCCTTCATGGTCTCAGACAGACAGACAGACACACAAACACCCACAGACACCACTCACACAGTCACACAGCCAGATACACTCACACTCACCCTAAAAAAAAACAAAAAAAAAAAAAAAAAACACGGCAGGTCCCTACAGTGACGGGCTACCTATGCTCCCCGCCCTCTAAAGGGCGATAGGAGGCCCCGCCACTGCCCCTTTCGGGTCTTCCATAATCTAACAGAGCCGCTATCTGTGCTTCCTATAACCACTCCCTAATGGGCCCCCTTCATGGAAATGCCCTAACGGCACCCCTTCAGGGTTCGGCTTCGTACCACACAGAGAGACACTAACGGCGGCCGGAAAAAAAACACCACACACACACACACACACACACACACACACACACACACACACACACACACACACACACACACACACACACACACACACACACACACACACACACACACACACACACACACACACACACACACACACACACACACACACACACACACACACACACACACACACACACACACACACACACACACACACACACACACACACACACACACACACACACACACACACACACACACACACACACACACACACACACACACACACACACACACACACACACACACACACACACACACACACACACACACACACACACACACACACACACACACACACACACACACACACACACACACACACACACACACACACACACACACACACACACACACACACACACACACACACACACACACACACACACACACACACACACACACACACACACACACACACACACACACACACACACACACACACACACACACACACACACACACACACACACACACACACACACACACACACACACACACACACACACACACACACACACACACACACACACACACACACACACACACACACACACACACACACACACACACACACACACACACACACACACACACACACACACACACACACACACACACACACACACACACACACACACACACACACACACACACACACACACACACACACACACACACACACACACACACACACACAGTGGCTGTCTGTCTGGGACAGAGTCAGAGCCAAAGCACAGAAAGAGAAAGAAATTCACTCTCTGTGCTGGAGACTAAGTCAAAAAAGAGCCGAAAACAAGGAAAAACTGGCAAAATTCTATCTCAGTAAATGAGACTAAGTCCAGTCTGAGAAAGAGAGTGGCCAGAGCTCCGAACCAGACAGCGTCTGAGCAAGGAGTGCGATGATGTTAGAAGTGCTACGGCTTTATTTGAATCGCCGGTGCGGTCTCATGCCTCAGTGAGAGTCCTAATTTGTGAGTCATTTTTTTTTTCTTAGTCTATTTTCCCTTCTGTTTAGGTTCGTAATTTCTCGAGTCACTGTCGTCCGTCTCGCTGGAAGTGGAAGAGGTTAATAGATTTGTTGAAACAACTCATTCCTCTTTTTTACTTGTCGACGGTTCAGCTACGTAGCCCTGTTGTTTCAGTGTACCACAACTCGCGCGGCGTTTCATGTTCCTTTTTGTTGTTGACAAATCTAGCGATTCTCTTGTCATGGCACGATTCCTTCCCTGATCAAGGAGAAACCCGTCTTCTTCTACCGGAACGCGATGTTCACTCGGGCAGTTGCAACGTTCAGGATGGGGGGCATTTGCATGCACTAGTATCAAACAGCTTTCCTTTGGCTGAATCTTTGAATTTCTTGAGCATTTAATGAAATTTTTGTTCTTTCTTTGTTGAGTTTAGTGATTTGATTATGCTGTTCATTTTGTTACGGCAGGATTTCAACATATCGTGAAAACGATTATTTGAAAGTGATGGGATTGAAGCTACTATCCATAAATGTTCTAATCTGTCTATTGCAACTGCAGCGATGTCAGTGAAAGCTGGTTACTTTCCCTGTTTCATCTCAACTCACACATGATGGTAATATCTCATCACCTCTTCATAGATGGGAAGAGTTCTCAAGCTCATATCTTTCAGCATCAAATATGGGGCGCTCTAACGATTTTCTGGTCATTCTGAATCTGAAATATTTATGACTGAGTTATGATATTGTATTCTACAGTCACTACTACATGCATCAGTAACCGACAATATATTAAAGAAGTCAAGTGAGGACTACGGGAGGCAAGCGCTGCTGGCAACAACCAACAGCTGTGCGCCACGTACACTACACTGTACGTCCTCTAGTTCGTTAGTAAGTACATCATACATACTAATGACCCAAAGGAGAGTTATTTTCACTGCTGCGATTACGCAGATTTAGACATTTTCCTCGGGGGGTAGGAGACATTGCCGTAGAGATACGAAATTTGATGCGAGTATCATTTCATACTTTTGTTTTGATATAAATAGGACTACAAATATCTCTTGGAGCTTTTACAAATGTTCGAAATAAATTAAGTACAGGTCAAAAATGCTATTTTTCTTGTATTTTGGGTGGTTTTCCGGGGCAGAAGATGTTAACTTAGAACAATGCGCTTGAAAATATGACTAATTGAGTCCATTCTCATGTCTTTTATCGCTACCTCTAATCATTGACGTGCATGTAAGGAATATTTGAAAATTTTCGATGTTCTACGTTTTCACTACATTTTTTCTTTACTTTCATCAGTATCCTGGGGCAGAAGATATTATCTGTGGAGCTAAGATTTTACAGGTGTTATATTCTCATACAAGTGCCATGGTTTATCACTACCCCTCTATCGCTTTTGAAAAAAAAAAAAAAAAAAATGGAAAAGCGATCCACCCTGCTATACATTCTGGGGCAAATATTCTATTTGTCACTTTCCTTTGCTAGTTAATATTCCTAAGCTGGGAGAGGTTTGGTATGTTCCTAATATTTCACGTCTTCTACTTGTCATTTTCCTCTGACGGTTAATATTCGTAAGCTTCTACTTGTCATTTTCCTCTGACGGTTAATATTCGTAAGCTGGGAGAGGTTTGGTATGTTCTTAATATTCACCTCGTGTTTTTGTCAGTTTCCTCTGCTGGTTCATATTCCTAAGCTGAGAGAGGCTTGGTATGTTTCTCTGCCCATTGATGATTCTCATTGATGCGATGTGTCAGGGAGGAAAATGACTGACATGCTTTAAGTGTGACGTAGACGAAATGGTAGATGAACTGATGAACAGATTGGTAGACAGATATATACAGAGAGAGAGAGAGAGAGAGAGAGAGAGAGAGAGAGAGAGAGAGAGAGAAACATGCTCTTAGTGTGATGTAGAGGCAGTGGAATAGGACACGAAGCTTTGATTCTCTAGGTAAGTATATGCATGGTCCCTATTGCCAGCATTAGATATGAGGCTTAGCTGGCCACAAGTGATATTTGCGCCTGTGTTAGTCCTATTGTATACCATGCGTGATATAAATACTTCAAGCCTTTTTATGTATTCAGTAGATTCTTCTGCCCTCGCTCATGAAGCAAAATTAAGTTCTATGCTTTGATTAATGCGCTTGTGCGTGTGTGGGGTAGGGGGTGAGAGGTGGGGATTAATAGAATTTCTAACTAGAGGCCCCCCAAGCTAGGAATCACACCTGCCGCGAGCCGATCCACATCTAGCTCGGCTCAGAATATAACCTTGACTTTGACTTACTTTCGCCAATTACGAACTCGTAGGACATTTCATCCCTACTACACACCTGTAAAATTTTGTGATGATATCTTGACCGGTTGCGAAGTTATCATGCTAACAGTTACACACACAGACAGACAGGCAAATTGAAAACAATACTAGCGTCGCTGTCGCGGCTGGTACAAATTTCCGATTTAAACTAAACTTAATGGAAGAGTTGAGGGTCTTCCAGTAAACAGACCTATTGTTTTTAGGAGCCACAGGCTAAAGAACAAGGTCACAGGGCCAGCAATATCAGCATAACTCATTTGAAAGTTTGAGGATCATGAAAGAATGAAGGAATTCACTTTTGAGAACATTCAGGCGATGGTCAAGGTCACCGTGGAAGGTCAAATATCTACCCTTGAATCAGTGTGTGAACACTTCAGCTAAAACAGTTTTGCTCTGATTTGGACTAAACTCGGCGGGGAGGTTGAGGATCAGATGACTCATGGTTTTTGAGAACAGTAGATCAAAGGTTAAGGTCTCATGATAAGGTCAACGTAAACATTATTTTTTATCCGATTTAAATCATACTTGATGGAAAGGTTTAATTGAAGGCAGGGGTAAAGGAATCCGACTTTGAGAATCCATTTAAGGTCAAGCTCACAGGAAAAGTTCAAAAGTCGGGGTCACATGGCAACGTCAGCTTAAACTGGTCTGAACTGATTTGGACCAGAGTTACGAGAAGTGCCAAAAGTCCGGCATGAGTAAAGCAGTTCGAGTCTGAGACGAATCGGTCGAAAGTCAAGTTCACGGGACAAAGTATAATGATGGATCCTTAAATTAATGGTAGGAACTGGGTCCTGCACTCTTTGTGTGGCCCTTGTTGTTGTTGTTCATCATCATCATCATCATCATCATCATCTTCTTCTTCTTCTTCTTCTTCTTCTTCTTCTCCTTCTTCTTCTTCTTCTTCTTCTTCTCCTTCTTCTTCTTCTTCTTCTTCTTCCTCCTCCTCCTCCTCCTCCTCCTCCTCCTCCTCCTCCTCTTTTTCTTCCTCCTCCTCTACTTATTTTTCCTATTCTTCTTCTTGTGAATTGTGTTCGGCTAGGATATACGGACGAGGCATTTTTAGTAATTCTCATACATTCTGCATACACACACACACACACACACACACACACTACCTCAAATATGCACACGTTGTATGCATGTGAGGATGGATGCGTGGTAGTTTTACACTTATTGCAAGTACGTATATAGACGGGCTGTCACGCCCTACTCTTTGCTGCCTTTTACCTAATAGGAGAGTCACACTACGTTACAATGCCACATGTTCACTACTGATGGGTGGTCGTGGTGGGGCTGGGAAAGGAAAAACAGAGAGAGTGGCAGGTATCGACTGCACAAGAGTAACTGAGGTAGACAGTTCCCACCCTCCCCCTTTGAACATGACATGCAGTACTCCAAGTCACATCCAGGTGCCCAATCGTACTACACTGCACGGTGAATACGGACAGGGGGAAAGTATATCTTGTCCAAGAGTCTGGCCTGCCCGAGAATCGGAATCTGGTTCATCCAGGTGTGAGTCAGACGTACAAACCAGTGCACCACCTGGCCATCCTAAGGCAGGTGTCATGCTGTATTTTGATCGTGAGGAATAACGATTGTATTATCAAAACTGAATGTGCAAAGGTGTACAGATGTCCTTCATTTCTGACACTCAGTTGCGGAACTTCGGTTAACATTAGACGTGACCAGCATTACAGAGTGTAGTTATTTGTGTTGCATCATCATCACATGCTTCAGAAATTATCGTCAAAAACTGTGAGGCGTGTTCACACCTTTGTGTTCTCAGTCTTGATATAATTTGGCCATGAGACAACGCAGATTCGAAACTCATTGCGGACATGGACATATTGGGGAGTGCCTCTCACACCGCCTTCTTAACTGCCCTTCCACTCTTCACAAACCTCATAATCTCTCTGTACTGGGGAGCCGGTTGTGCAGTGGTGGCAGATCCAGTTTACAACCAAAACAAAACATGCAGTACGGTTGGTCAGAAAATCGGACAGATTTTGTTTCCTCCTTGCCTTTGTTCACTCAGCAGTACAGATGAAGACCTGAATGTAAATTCAATGGTTACCTGTGGTATTCTAGGGCATGACTGAGACTTAGCAAAAAGTGATTGTCTGGCTTAATGACAGTGTGGTCGATAGGCATTAATCTCAAACCTGATCCATCTCTAAGTTGTATTTTCGTTTGTTGGAAGGCAAGGGTCCGAAGACCTCATCAGTTTTTATTTTTTCCTGCCTGGGTCGTCTTATCCCCTGCAGTCCGTTGACGTAATTTTCATATTCTCTTTATATCCAGATAAGCTAATTAAAGTTAGGAAAAATTTCTTGTAGTAAAGGAGTTAATGAAGGATTCATCAAACCTCTCTAGTTGTAAGAGTATCTCGTTAGCCTAATAAAATTATCTACACATAGCAAAAACAAAATGGAAAATGTCATCGTACTAAAGGGGTTCATCTTATCTGTTGTCTTTACTGATGCAGTGTTTTGACATTAAAAATGCTGATAATATACAAGAGGATATTAATGGGAAATGAGTTAAATAAATGACTAAGGAAGAGATGTAAGAAGCCTTCTAAGTCAGCGAGAATACTGGGCCGGTCTTCTTGACGGTTATGGAAGCTCCCTAACACCTCCTTTCTACCGATTTATTTTTGAATGCGCCTGGCTAATATAGTTTACACGTTGTTTATGCCGAGTATGCTGATATTAAAATGATTTAAGTAGCACAGAAGAGGACGGCAGTGTGTAACAAACAAAATGAGTTCCCGTAGCCGACTAGAATAAGGGCTATGACAATGTTCCTCCTCCCGTCCCCTGAATGGTAAGAGCAAAATATAAATAAACACATAAGCAACGTTGGGTCTGGTTAGTACTTGGATGGGTGACCGCCTGGGAACACCAGATGCTGTTGGCATAACGTTCTCCCTATATGTCAAGTGGGGTTGGTGGAGGATTAGTGCCCCTCCCTGTAAAACAATTAACTCTGAGCCCTTGGCCACCCCGTCTGGGATACATGGCGTCTGGCAATGAATGAATTAATGAACATACAGTACAATACGAGAGAGGACTGGAGTTCCCCTACTGTTGCACTGCGGCTATTGCATACTTATGGCTTGGCCATCACTTTCCTCTCTGACGCATCATATCTTAGCATGGGAATTAAATATTAGCCGACAAAGGAAATGGAGCAGCAGAAGAGTTGCAGTATTAGGAACATACCAAGCCTCTCGCAGCTTATTAATAATTAGTCAACAAAGGAAAGTAACGAGGGGAAGAGGTGATTTATTAGATCTACTTCTGTCCCCGACGGTGAGAAATCATATAATCTACTTAGGAATACAGTAGTTTTATTGACAACCAGACTCTTTATAAGGATGGTACATTAGTTTGTCATAACATAGCAGTTATGTAATGCCACATTTTCTGAAAGTACAGGGCGCTGGAACAGAAGTGAACAAAATGACTGTCTTCAGAAAACACGCAAAAATTGTAAGTTGTGCCGGCAGGCGTCATGCTTCGGGGAAAATATCGTAATATTATTATTGCACTCCTATGTAACATAAAATGAAAGATTACTAAAAATAAATAATAAATGTTTTACTATTCTTAGTGAAGTCGTTGAGCGCTGTAAGAAAAATATGAACTGCAAACCGAGCCGAACCAAAAATGGGTGAATAGTGTGTGGAATGCAGCAAAAATTCTGACCAAAGACTGACCATTCACTTTTCCGCTCGTTTTGTCCTTCTGCATTTTAAGTTTTGTTACTACAGGTATCTGAAGCAAAATATGCAATATATATTCAGTTGCACGACTCTGTTCTCCCCTCATTGGCATTGCCGATTGGCTACAGCTGGTGATGCCGTACGTCAGGGTTTTGTTCACTATTCGACTTTGTTCGGAGTTCAGGATGGCAGAGGACCTTGGATCGAGCAAAACTGATTGCTGTTCTGCTTTCTCAGTTTTGTTAAGTTTTGTTCAACTTTGTTCCTTTCTGTTCCCGATCTGAGGCGTAGGAAAATGCGGCATAAGATAGTTGCAGCTAAGTCACATTTTACGGTGATCAGAATAATCATTTATTAAACTTCGCCACACTGTATACCGGTATATGGAGAAGCTTATTTTTTTTGGCAAGTATTGTTACTAATGTTATTTGCACTTTTTTTTTCTTATATCTTGATATTATACAAGAAGGTACTCTAGGGTAACCCTAGAGTACCTTCTTGTACTCAAGTATAAACGACCTTAACCTATATTTGAAGGCCATATGTTCATTTTTGGTGCAAAAGTGCGCATTTGGAATTGAAATATCTCATAAACTAATTGAAATAGTTATTTTGTTGAAAATCCTGTGATAGAACATTTGGTGAGAACTTTAGGTGAATATTTTGCCATTTAGCCTTGTGGAAAGTACTGAATTTAGATCTGCCCAGTGTTTTCTTTGTAACACATTTTAGAGAAAATCACAAAAACTGTAAAACTGGAACTTTAAAGAAATATAGCTATGGTCCCTCTCATCATCTGAAAGAAATATGGTTACAGTTAAACATACAGTTAGCCAGGTATTGAGACAAATGTAAAATGTACCCATGGCGATGCTTCCTTCTTGTGGCTACAGAAAAAGTAAATAAGTAACTAGTTATTATTATTATTATTATTATTATTATTATTATTATTATTACTGGATGCATCATGTATAATCCAAGTCTAAATGAAGGTATAAATGTACACCAACACACCTGAGCTTTCACGTGCTAATTAAAGTACAATAGTTCTGTGTACAAATAGCGGTATTCACTATGCTCCTTTCACTTTAACTAGGCCTAATATTGCGACCTTTCCATACTTAATACAAAGTTCTAACAAAAGATGAGCACCAGAATCTGATGTTAGTCACGAAGAAGTGCTATGAAAATGATGCAGAGCCGCGGTATTGTCTCTTTGTCATTAACTCGCATGAAATACGCTGCAAAGTACGAAACTTTGGGCCAAGTTGATGTGAAAGGGCTATAACATGTGTACCATAATAAGGCACCAGACTGTAGTAACTCATAAAATCCTCTCACGTCCTTTTTAGTGATTTTATATATATATATATATATATATATATATATATATATATATATATATATATATATATATATATATATATATATAATTTAGGCGATTTTATTCGGCTTCAGACATCCCTCGAGTAGTGAAGGGATTAATGAAGACTTTGTCTAACCCCTTTGTTCGAAGAGTCTCTCTTGAGCACATGAAGTCCTTTTGAGATTATTCACTTTAACTAGGCGTAAAATTGCCATCTTTCCAAATCAATACAGAATTGTAACAAGACAGGGTGCTGGTCACGAAGAAGTGCTACGGAAAGGATGTTTAGCCGTAGCACTGACATTCTGCCCATGAGCTACGAGAGATAAGCTGCAATAGGACGAAAATCTTAAGCTAGGACGCCTAGTTAAAATGAATAAACTGTGGAATATACAAAAAAAGTGACGTCACCAGATGCATTGGACTGTTTATTTAGTTATTTTGAAAGCTTCGAAGGAGGTGAGGTTATATGCGCGTCAGTAGGTTGTGAGGGAGGTGGTGAGGTTGAGATCCGCCTTGGGTTGGGTGACTGTGGGTAGTTTTAGCTGCAGGACGATCACGAAGTAGGACAACACAGCCCCCACCACCTGCAACACCAACATCAACACTCAGTTCAGGCAGGAAATACTATGTACATGGAATTTGCTAACTTTATAGCGTAACTACCATCAAGATTCTCTCTCTCTCTCTCTCTCTCTCTCTCTCTCTCTCTCTCTCTCTCTCTCTCTCTCTCTCCTACTTCTACAGTACACACACACACACACACACACACACACACACACACACACACACACACACACACACACACACACACACACACACACACACACACTTTTCCAGTATAACAGGCAAACAGTAACATACATGGTCTACCTATTCTGAAAACGAACACAAGCAAAAAATTTAATAAATGCATTTCTGTGACACATTTCAATAAAACCAGGCCTATTAAAACTACCATCTATAATTTTAAACATGCACAGGTTTACAGCGTCAACACTTAATGAAAAATATGGATAATTTTTAAGAGTACACACTCATTCATCGTTGGATACACCCCTGGCCATGCAGAACCAGGGATGGCGGCACATGTACGTACGTAGTGTCGTCAATCTGTGTACTTTTTTTTTTCCAGGATGGTCTAGCATTGGATAGGTTAAGTCAGGGTTAAGTTATAGGCTGCTTGATCATACCTGACAAAGATGTGCTTCCTCTTTTAAGCCGATTACCTGTTGCATAATGGATTAATAAGCACACAGGACATCCGTACATCATTTCCATTGACATTTCCTCAGCGGTTAAGAACAGCATGTACTACCCATTTCCTGTTGTAGGTCAGAAGGTGGTATGGAGAGGCATCCATTTGCTGTTAAGTGGGAGTACACTGATTATAATGTACTGGGTTTTGACTGGGTTGGGTTAGGTTAAGCTTTGTTAGAATTTCCGGTATATAAAATAAGAACCATCACTGTGGGAAGAGGAAACGTGGGCATGGTTGTCAAATGGCTTACAACAGGGAAATGTAAGCCCTGCCAGGCTCGCATTCTAAGTGGCTTTGGAGACTTGGTAACACCTCTTCTTTAGCAATTTATTTTGCACATAACACTTCAGTATCCTTATATAAATTGTATATGTCTGCTATGGCAATATTAAAACATTATAAATTAAAAAGCATATAGATAGCGCATACCCCAGACAACGCCTGCACTTGCTTTATAATCCAACCTCCGTGCAGCGTCATTAGCTGAGATAATTAACTCTACGGTCTTAGACCGGCCCCTTGCACAATATCAGAGATGGCATATCTTCACTGAAACATAAAATTTATGATTTATTCCAGCATCCGGATCCGGAGCCACCTCAAAATCTAATAAACTCTTCCTTGACCCTCTGCCCACCTATTCACCGAATTTTGTTGAAATTCGATAATATTTCTTTTCAGATATATTGTGCACAAACAACAAAATGCAAACAAACCAGCAAACACGAGTGTTTACTTAAACTCTGTCTAACTTTGTGGGCGAGGGTAATGACATGCACGAAAATGTAAAAGTGTAATATGTATAATAAATCGGTCAGAACGAGGCGGTACGAAGACTCCTATGCCACTTGAAACTCGTCCCTTACCGTGATGATGAAGGGTCGTGTGATGGCGAAGAAGCGACCTCCCGTGACGCAGATGGGTGCGGCAGTCACCGCCACAGTCAGCTCATTGAACTGCACAAACACAACAGTCACAATATTAGCAAAAACAGAAGACAGCTGTTGTTGTTGTTGTTGTCGATCAACCCCGGCCTGTCTGGCTGGGCAGGCCCATCAACTACAGACATGCAACGGCCTCTGCAGGGTCGTCCTGCGCAGTGAACCGATGTTCCTTTACGGCTGAGCACCGCGACACAGCGAGGCGCAGAGAAAAATGTGGAGGTTTGTTTTCTGGATGGACGCCGCATTTGTGTCTCTCCACCCAGTTAGCAGGGGCACCATAATAGGCTCCACATCACCCAGTTATTTGGTTATATAGTTACCGCCCCGCGTTGTGTATGGTTTCTTGGGTTGCTGAAAACCATTAGGTTTGTCACTCAGTGCAGAGCCACCTGAAGGGTAAAGAAAAAAAAAAAAAAAAGAGACAGGATGGAAAGGGAAAAGTTAGGAAAAGGGGGACAGACAGGGAAAAGAAAGAAAGAAAGAAATGATGAGGAAGAAGTAGGCAGCACTACATCAAGTGAATGGATGTTGATCACCATTAACTACTACCAACAAAAGACAATATTATTTAAAACTAAGAAGAGTATTAGCAAAAAATGGTAGTATTAACGAAAACTAAAGACACTGCATTAGCAAAAAAGAAAAGACAATATTAATTAAAACTAAAAAAGAGTATTAGCAAAGAAAAGCTGGTATTAAGGAAAACTAAAGACTGCATTAGCAAAAAAAAAAAAAAAAAAAAAAAAAAAAAAGGACAATATAAGCTAAAACTAAAGACAGCATTAGTGAGAACAAAAGACGGTATTAACTAAAAAAAAAGCTCAAGAAAAGAGAAAGCAGTCCATTGCCTTGTCAGCTAACCGAATTGGTAAACACAACAGTCACAGAATGAGCAAAAACAGATGTTGTCGCAGCTCCAGGCTCATCTGAAACTTGAACCAGGTATACTGCAGGCTTACACTGCCATTCTCATGCAGTCAACTATCCGCCTTTCATGGGATAGGGAAGTAGTTGAGGGATGTTTGTATAACTAGGTAGCTGAGACACTTCTTTATATTGGTGCTATCGCAAGAAGGCGATCCTCTCCAGCACCTACCAGCACAAAAGAGCATAAAAAAGACATTATAAAACAGAAAAGATACACGCAACACAAGATTCTCTTGATTCATCCTTTTTTGCTCTATCAACAGTGTAGGGCACTGGAAAAAATAACGACTACGTATCATCATATCCCGTGCTGCTCCATCAGAAGCGTTGAGGCCTGAGATTCAGCTACTTAGTTCAGACTTAAAAGTGAGTGAACAGTCGATTGTCCCTGAGAGGTATCACGTGGCTAATAAACTTCAACCATTCTAAGATATTACTCTTAAGAACAAGACAGTATTTGCATAATACAACAAACAACATCAGCCAAAAACAAGAAAAAGAAAACAAGAGGAAATGAAAAATGAAAAGAAAAAGCAAAACAGTATCCACAAAACAGAAGAATATCATCGAATGTGACATAATAAGCAAAACAAAATACAGTATCAGCATATGTGACAGGTATCAACAAGAAAAGAATCAAGACGGAGCAGAGTATTGTAAGTGTTGCAGTATCAACTAAATAAAGGACATTCTTAGCATATTTTAATGGCACTCCAGGTATTTCAGGACACGATGTTAGGTGGGCGGAGAAGACAAAGCAGAAAGGGTTTGGATACTTGATGCTGGGCCACGATGGGGGAAGTATTCCCTGTGGATAAGGGTGCTGAAGGTTTAAGTCGAAGCAGTTGTTACAATATTTACTCTATCAACGCAGAAATGGGTGAGGTGAATGGAGAGGAGTGGACAGGATGGGCTAGAAAGAGATGGATGGTGGGGCAAGACAGAAGATAATTACGCCATGGTATTAAATGGGTTTAATTCTGGTATATCTGAAAGCTACTGTGTCCTACGTCTTGGTTTACGGTTCATGGAATTTCCTATTAAGACAGTGAAGTCAACTATTCTTTCCTATCTTTCAAAGCAATGCACTGTATTGATCCAAGTTTCACATATCCCACATGAAAGAGTAACATAGCTAGATCAATATGACATATATTGCTGTTTTATCAGTAAAGTAATACATCAGATTTCTCATATTATGAACATCGTACAAGAGAGTGAGGATCGTGTTATATTATGTCCACCATCACTTGGCCTACATTTTCGTCCTTTTCTAGCTGTCTTCATGTACCTCGGTGGCAGAAAAAGATGAGACTAAGACTCTGCACTTTCCACAGAACTTCGTGATTAGCATCATACTGGTGTTATGCTGTTGCTACAACTCAGCATTCAAAATGGAGAGATAAGAATTTTAGGCCAAGTCAGAGTATAAAAAGTATAGAATGCTGAGAGGGCGAAGGTGCAGACAAGCCCAAGTTTTTGACATGATCAAGGAAACACATGATGGAAAATTAAAGATGTTTTAGGTAAAGGGAAATGCAGTCTACCCACTTCCTGTCCCGATGGTGTTTTGGAATTGTCCTTTATAAATTAAGGGCTTGGCTACACCTTCGGGTACTCAGCATTGATAACAAGACTATAAAACTGACATGGAACTTATCCTTGTCCGTGGCGGTGTAGGGAAGGCCTTGGCGGATGACGTCTGTACACCGGTCTGCCTGGGGGGAGAGGCGATAAGGTGATAAATAGACAGAGAGAGAGAGAGAGAGAGAGAGAGAGAGAGAGAGAGAGAGAGAGAGAGAGAGAGAGAGAGAGAGAGAGAGGCAGACAGACAGACAGAGACAGAGACAGAGACAGACAGACAGACAGACAGACAGCGATAGAGATACACAGACAGGCAGACAGAGAACTTGATATATTTAAACAGATATAGATAGGTAAATATATAGAGACAGGTATTTGGACAGAAAAGTAGATAGATATATACAGATAAATAAACAGATAGATTGACTGGCTGACATACAGACAGATAGATACAAGTGTTATGGTGTAATACTACTAAGACGAGTATAGGAAACTGCACCTGGCCTAACACAGCAGGTATGGTGGAGGGCAGGTGGGGTGGAGGGGTAGGGAGTGACACCTTATCATCACCTGAGAAGAATAGCCTTCGTTATTACACCCATCAACCATAGAGGCTTCATTAATTACACATTTTACCTTTGATCATACCTGTATTGCATTTCTCCTCCTTCGCTTTCTCTCTCTCTCTCTCTCTCTCTCTCTCTCTCTCTCTCTCTCTCTCTCTCTCTCTCTCTCTCTCTCTCTCATGGTCACTAGCATGTAATTATTCGGATCCCTTAACTGGCCGGGACAATAAAGATAATACGGGGCAATATTTCACGTGGGCTTAGGAGAATTCGTAACTTATTCCTTAGCATTTATTTTCACAAGTACGCTTTACTTGCCTCTTCTACTTTACTGATTAAAGACTATGTCAGTTTAAAAAAGACACAAATTACATGCAAGCCGTAGTTAAAGTGTAATATGCAAAACGAACCGTAAAGAAAAAGTGTTACGAATTCTCCTTTGGCAACGATAATGCTGGTAATTTGGCTGCCAATGGCGCCAAAGTACCCAGTGATGACGCGTATGCAGGGACGATTATGGCTGTCAGTAAGTATAGTCTCGTATATCACAGGATGCCATCGTCAGTCAATATTCCGGGTGATTGAAAAAGGTGTTATTGCGTTATTCACCAGACAAATGCCGCTCATACATCACACCCACCACTCCTCCCGCTCTTTGTTCATAACCATCCATGCCAGTGTCTCCCTTACAACGAAAGAGAGGGGTGAAAAAATATAAATCTTGTCACATTAAAACCGAATACGTAAATGTGAAGGGGAACTTCTAGTCTATGGCAGTTAATTTAAAAAACGTCTGGGAGGACAGAAAATGGTTAGACTACATTCCGGTTCCGCTTTACATAACACAATCGACAACGAGATAACCACACTTCATATATATCCCATCACATGAAGTAATAATGAGGTCAATAAATGGGGTTTTATCTTCCTTTTCGCGATGCCGGTGTCATATGCACGGAGTGACTTATGCCGGAAGTTACCGTTCCCTTCTCTATTTAGCCTAAATTAACCTAACCTAACTAAACCTAAACAAACCTTAACCTACCCTAACCTAACCTTATCATAGATCAACCTAACCTAAATAAACTTAAATTAAACTAACCTTAATTCACGAAATGACTGATTTCACAATCTGCCTGTAACATATATATATTTATTTATAATCTGTATATCCATATATCGACCTATTGTTACCTATAGGTCGATAAGACATCCAGCTATCTTCCTGACACATATATTTCATACAATGTTGTTGATAAATGGCACAATACTTGAGATAACATGCAGATACTTTCAAAATAGAAGCTAAAAGGGCCCTCCGCACATGCGCACTGAGCGGAACGGTAACTTCCAGCATAAGTCACTCCGTGCATACGACACCGGGTTTAACCTGAAAGGGAGCTCAAGAGAACACAGCAACGAAGCGCCTGAAATCTGACCTTCACCCGTAGCATTAGCTTTGGATCCATCTTCGAACAAACTCGTATGTGCCAGTTTTTAACTGAATGGGACCAGACACAGATGAGGTATTTTGTTAACATTTATAAATACATAAATACGTACATGCACACATATACATACATAGATTTCGATTCAGTGACAATAGCTTGGCCTTCGGTGTTGCTAGAGTTACTCTGGTATATAAAGACGAGGTGCTGGAAAGGGATCTCTTCATGCGATGGCACAGATAGCCGGGCAGCACAGTGCTTAGTTATACAAATGTTCCTCAACTCCCTCCCTATCCTATGAAAGGGGGATGGTGAATTGTTGGAAAAGGGCAACTTCAGTTTGCAGCCCATGCGAGTTCACAGTAGTAGTAGCAGTACAGCCATACTTCGATGATGGCTTTGTTGCTTCATTCTTGTTGCTACTAAACGCTTATTCAGCTTAAAACAAAACAAAAAAAAGAGTAATGGTGTTCAGTGGTTTGTATACTGTGATAAATAAGGAGCTGAGCATGAGGTGTTATGAAATCTCGAACCAACATGTATGGAGGCCAATGACAGTTCACCCAGTTAACAAGTGTATTTGTCGTCAGTTCCGCGTTACAGGTATATTTGTCGTCAGTTCCGCATTACAGGTATATATGCAGTCAGTTCCACGTTATAGGTATCTATGCTGTCAGTTCCGCGTTACAGGTATATTTGCCGTCAGTTCCGCACTACAGTACAAGTATATTTGCCATCATTTCCGGGTTGCAGGAATATTTGCCGTCAGTTCCACGCTGCAGGTGTATTTGCTGTCAGTTACGCGTTACAGGTGGTCACCGTCAGTTCCATGTTTAAAGCTAGACTTCAAGGTTCGAGCAATGAAGCGGAGCAGTTTTTTATTTATATGCAACTGGATGGACCTGCTTATAGGATACATGGAATTCAGTTAAAGTACCTATGACACTACTGACCGAAGTTTCTGGATTTAATACCTTCGGTCCAGTGATGCTTGATACCGAATTGTTCTTGCTATCTTCAGACGATTTTATTCAGCTTTTTGGAGACCTCTTGTAGTGGAGGTGAAGGGGTAAATGAAGGCTGTACTTAACTTCACCAGTTTGAAATATTTCTCGAAATCTTAATAAAATAGCCTAAGATAGCAATAATAGAATAAAAATACACACCCGGACTGAAAGAGTTAAAGAGTCAAAGATACTGCTCGGAACTTGAAGTTTACCTAAAATCAAGAAACTTTGGTGGACAGTACACTATACTTGCATTACTTCCTTTATTGTCTAAATGGCGTTACGACCTAACAACATATTCCTCAGCTACTTAGTTATCATTAAGTGGGAAGGGATCTCAATCCTTTACTTCCTAACCCCAAATTGTATATGGATTATTGATCACCACTATACAATACACAAGGTCGTGCACCTGAGGCCAGTGAGGGTCATGAAGTACGTGAATCAAGAGGTAGATAGGTGTTAACGGGTACAGGTGTCAGCCATGGTTCTGACTACCTTTTACCATACAACTTCTGTAAGAATATATTTACGTGAATAATTTGGTGTGAATATAAATGAAAGGTCTTTAGCATATCAATACATTAAAAAACGAGCAAACGAGTAACCCAGACTGCTCGTGTTTTGATGTAAGCATGATTTCCAATTCCCCAGCTCTGTCAACTGATTTATCTTTAATTCTTCAGATGCAGTATTGTCATGTTTTTAGATGTTCAGAAGCAAATGTATCGTAACTAAAATAACTGCTTAATAAAAACTAAAGCTGAATAAAGATGCGACGATATTTCGAATTTGTTTATTAACATATCTAATGCGCTTCATGTCTCACCTCATCATTCATATTTTTTAGTACTGATGCTCATAAATGACCGAAGTTACGTAAAGTTATATAAAAGTGAGTTGTAAAAACATCTTTTTAAGATTTTTAAAAATAATTAAACTGTGTACACAGACTGAGTTGGTCTCTTTTCTATGTTATTGTAAACACGAAGCTGATATCTACATCCCAATCCTAACCCAACGTAAAACATGGGCCGAGGAATAATGTACTGTTTTTCCTGAAGGTGTAAGGGCATGCTGATGTATTCTAGTCGGCTTTCTTTGCCCTACGGAACTGGACCAATCCCACAATTAAAATCAGTTGTGATCTCGTGTAATTCTATGAGCCTTGGTGATGCTGCAGGAATGACATCCCTGGTTGCTTTAGTCAGATCGACCCTCCTGTCAGACTTACTACTACTACTACTACTTTTTAACGTTTTTCTTCTCCTTCTTCTTCTTCTTCTTTCCTTACGTTCAGGTAGCAACTGTGTGAATCTGAGTTCGATTCTTGAGCCGGTTAGACTATTTTATCAAGTTTGTTTTTCCTTTGTCGTTATTCACCAAACGTTATATTTTTCCGTAATGTTCGTAGTTTCGTTGACTATCGGCATCACAGGACGCCGTGGACACATGGGTGGTGGTACAGTGTATATTAATGATGACATGGTGTATGGTGTGGTATTGGAACTGGCCCGATGCTAAACTCTACACTCAATCCAGCAGTACTGTACAAATGAGGTCTTGAATGTAGTACTGAATACTGCGGGTCGGATTATAAAGGAAGACTGAGACTGATCAAGAAGTTGTTCGTCCATCTTAACGACCTCCATGCAGTAGACAGGTATTAATCATTAGCCTTTTTCCTTCTTCCTCCTGCTGCCATGGCCAGGGGTAGTAAGTATGGGTCGGGGGGAGAGAGTGAGCATGAACTGTATCACGAGCGTCTAGTACAGTACGGGGTGATTGGGTACCTAACGCTTGTGAGGCTAATCTATTACATCTATGCATACAGATATCATCCACTTGTTTATTGTTCCATCAGAAACGTAGGGACCCGGGGCTAGGTTACTTAGTCGTGACATTTAAGGTCAGACTGACCAGTCGTGCTTCCTCTGAGTGACATTATGTGAGTAATGAACCTTATCCTTCCCTCGGATGTCAACTCCCATAGGCCACATCAGGTTGTAGGACGTTAGCGCACTAAACTACCAGGCGGGTAACTGGTTATATGGTTACAACCTGACTCGTTAAGAAACTTCCCGTGTCACGGGGAGCCATTTGGCATGTCACTTAGTGTAGAGTCACCTGAAGGCAGCACAACAGCAAATGAGTGGATGGTGGGCGTCCCCACCTACCACACTCATCAAAAGAAAAAGATGCTCATTAGTAACGCAATTAACATTCTGATACAGATCTGTAGATTACCCTCTGATATAGGGCCAAGTATTACCTTTGGTGTTTTTAGTTTCTGACACCAGATAAAAATGGAAAGATGCCTGATACCGAGTACAATAGACCATGTGGGGAGGTTACAGAATGAGACTGACTAAGAGAGTGTATATAAGCTAGTTGGAAAGGGGAAGGGAGGGGGTGACCGAGGATGAGATGGAGGAATAGGATGAAGAGATCTGACAGAGGGAGGTGTGAGTTGGAGAGAGGACAGTCACATGATAGATGACAGGCAACTTGGAGATTATTTATTTCTGGTTACCCCTCACGGATTTGAGGAGTCTGGCGGTAGACGCATGGATAACCTGTCCTAGGTACACCACCGCTTTAAGGGTTTCAGCCCGAGGACGTGTTGTTTACCTAATCTTGTTATCTCCACACAGTTTTATTCAGCATAGGATAGAATTCTTAACCCATAATTAAAGTCTAAGTAGTTTTTTTGTTTGGCCAGACCACCTACAAAGGACGGTAAGATCTGTGTGGTCTGTAACTCCATGTAACCTTCTTTCTACCCCGCTCCCCACACTCTCCAGTTTTATCAGAGCCAGTGAGACAGCTATTGGCTCCTATGAACGCAAGATAAACATAGCCTCGAGGGGAAACTGTCAGCAACATTATAATAACAACATGGGGAGAGGGGGAGGCGTGGGAAGGGTTAGAAGTCTGTTTTAGTCATTATTTAGTTAACACTGCTGTGGTTGACTGGGAGAACAGTAAATGGTAAAAATGCTGTTTGTTTTAACGAAAGAACTGACAAGCCATATTCACAATTACTGATAACTTAAAAGGTGAGAGAGAGAGAGAGAGAGAGAGAGAGAGAGAGAGAGAGAGAGAGAGAGAGAGAGAGAGAGGCGGAGTCAACAAAGAGACTATGTTGCCAGGTAGTGCATGAAGTCACAAGTAAACACTGGCCTGACAAGCTGTTGTATTCCTGGTATCGTGTCCTTTGTTGACGGTGGAAGAGGAACAGTTATGATGAGGGAAAATCTGGTGGTGGTGAAAGGTGAGTGGTGGCAGGGAGCTGAATCACCAACATCATCATCGTCATCATCATCATCATCATTCCCGTTATTATTTTCGTTCATTATTATTTTTGCTTATTATGAGCATTTTAATAATTATCATCCTTATCATCCTTCTCCTCCTCCTCGTCCTCCTCGTCCTCCTCCTCCTCCTCCTCCTCCTCCTCCTCCTCCTCATCATCATCATCATCATCATCATCATCATCCACTCATTTTGTCCATCCTTTTGTTTATCTCATATTAGTATTATTAACAGTATCATTATTTATTTTCATCATTATTATTATTATTATTATTATTATTTATTATTATGTACGAGTGGATGGAGTGGTTGGTCAGTGGGGTGTGCCAGCTGAAGTAGATGGGAATGGTAGTGATTTGGTGGACATCTGTGCTTGTAAGGGGTTGGCAATAGCCAGCACCTACTTTCGACATCAGATGATCCACAGGTATACATAGAGAGTAATGAGAAGGATGGATGGTGAACTTGTTGAACGAAAGGCAATGATAGACTACGTGCGTGTGGATGAGCGAATGAGAAGACAAGTGTTGGATGCAAGAGTGTGGAGAGGGTGGGGGAATGGAGTCTCGGACCATCACTTAGTGATGGCCAAGGTAAAGCTGCAAAGAAAATGGTTGAGGAGACGAAGGGGAAGACAGGAGGAAACAGCTCCTGTGAGAAGAGTGGAGAATTTGCAAAATAGTGAGAAAATGGCAGAGTATAAGATCATTGTGGAAGAAAGATTGGGAAGGTATGAGCTAGAGCAGATGGAAGGGGTGGAAGACGTATGTAAGATATTCACGGAAGATATAGGCGCAGAGTGTGAGGTGGTTTGTGGAGTGAGGAGGAGATGCAAGGGTGTGCAAGGGACAGCATGGTGGAATGATGAGGTGAAACGAGCTGTGGAACAAAAGAAGAAGGCATATAGTGAATGGTTGGCGAGTAGAGGTAGGGGAGAAGATGAGAGAGAGAAGAGAGAGGTATATGTGAGCAGGAGAAGGGAGGTGAAGAGACTGGTGAAGGAGAGTAAGAAGAAAGTGGATGAAGAGTTTGGGAGGAATCTGAGTGTGAAATGGAGGGAGAGTAAGAAATTGTTTTGGAAGGAGGTAAAGAAAGTAAGGCAGTGTGAAAGGGGAAATAGTAGGGGAGTGAAAGATAGGAATAATAGATTGTTGTTGGAGAAGAGAGAGAAATTGAGGAGATGGAAGGAGCACTTTGAGGATTTGTTGAATGTAGAGAATGAGAGCAGTGTGAGTATAAGTGGTTGGGGAATGGCTGGGAGAAGAAGAGATGAGAGGAGGGAGGAAGAGATCAGTTGGGCGGAAGTAGTGGAAGCAGTGAAGAAGATCAAGATGGGAAAGGCCCAGGAATTGATGAAGTGTGTGCTGAAATGCTGAGGTATGGGGGTGAGATTGTTGTGGAGTGGATATGGAAGTTGTGTAGATTGGCTTGGGAAGAGGGAAGGGTTCCAGAGGACTGGAAATTAGATATAATTGTTCCTTTATACAAAGGAAAAGGGGAGAGAGAAGTATGTGGTAACCATAAGGGTATTTGCCTTCTTAGTGTGACTGGTAAAATATATGGTAGAATACTCATTGATAGGGTTAGGCATATGACAGAGGAGCTAGTTGGAGAAGAACAAGGGGATTTAGGAAGGGAAAAGGGTGTGTAGATCAGATATTTGTTCTAAGATGTTTAGTGGAGAAGTATCTAAAGAAGGGAAAGAAAATGTATGCTGCCTTCATGGACTTGGAGAAAGCTTATGACAGAATAGATAGGCAAGGTTTGTGGAAGGTATTAAGAATATATGGAGTGGATGGGAAATTGTTGAATGCTGTGAAGAGTTTGTTCTAAGGAGCTAGGGCTACGGTGCGAGTGGATGGTGAGCTGAGTGAGTTCTTTGATCTCAATGTGGGACTGAAACAGGGTTGTGTGATGTCTCCATGGCTGTTTAATATATACATAGATGGGGTTGTAAAGGAGGTGCAAGGTAGGGCAGTGGATGTGGGAGTAGCTCTAATGAATAAGGGTGAGATTTGGAAGATTCTGGTGTTGCTGTTTGCTGACGATACAGTATTGTTGAGTGAAGATGAATGGGAGTTGCAAGGTTTGGTGAATGAATTTGGGACAGTGTGCAGGAGGAGGAAGCTGAAAGTTAATGTAAACAAAAGTAAAGTTATGGTGTTTGAGAGGAATGAAGTCACAGAGTGTGCAGTGAGGTTGGATGGTGAGGATATGGAGAATGTGAGTGCATTCAAGTACTTGGGTAGTGTGATGAGTAAAGATGGAACTTTGGGGGATGAAGTGCGTGAAAGGGTACAGCAGGGAAGGAAGGTTGTTGGTTCACTGAAAGCAGTGATGAGAAATAGGGAGGTGAGTACGGAAGTTAAGAAGTCACTGCATGATAGTATTGTGATCCCTACCCTGATGTATCGAAGCGAGGCGTGGACCTTGCAAGAGGGGAACAAGTCAAGAGTGAGAGCAGTGGAAATGAGTTACTTGAGAGGAGCATGTGGAGTGACATGGAGGGACAGGTTGACGAATGAAGAAGTGAAGGAACGTTGTAGGGTGGATGTGGATGTGGTTGAGAAGATTAGGAGAAATACACTGAGGTGGTTTGGACATGTGGAGAGAATGGAGAATAAAAGACTAAGAGGGTGTATGTAGGTGAAGTGGAGGGAGGGAGAGGGAGGGGTAGACCGAGGATGAGGTGGAGGGATGGAGTTGAGAGGTATATGAGGGAGGAGGGGGTGAGTTGGGGGCAGGGTAGTCAAATGGAGGGTGACAGAGCGACTTGGAGGCGTTTGTCTGCGGTCACCCTTTGCGGGATTAGGGCGTCGGGCTATAGATAGATAGATAGAGATTATTATTATTAATTTTATTATTATTATTAATATAATAATAATAATAATAATAATAATAATAATATTATTATTATTATTATTATCATTATTATTATTATTACATTGTTACTATTATAATTATTATTACTATAATTATTATTATTTTTTTATTATTATTATTACATTGTTACTGTTATTATTATTATTATTATTATTATCAGTAGTAGTAGTAGTAGTAGTACATTATTACTATTGTTATTAGTATTATTATTATTATTATTATTATTAGTAGTAGTAGTAGTAGTAGTAGTAGCAATAGTATTAGTATTAGTAGTAGTAGTAGCAGCAGCAGTAGCAGTAGTAGTAGCAGTAGTAATGGTAGTAGTAGTAGTAGTAGCAGTAGTAGTAGCAGTAGTAGTAGTAGAACGTCAACTGTTGCGAAACGAGAGCGGGTGTTGGTTTGAGCAATCTGTGTGTGTGTGTGTGTGTGTGTGTGTGTGTGTGTGTAATTCACCGGGTCGGTCAGGATCACTTGATGGTCGTGATCGTCAGCTTTTACCCTCCCGGAAGGGAGCTGAGAGCTCATATAGTCCGATCTAAGGGCAAGGCTGTGACCTTCACACACCCACACACCCGTCCCCTTGCTCAAGGGGGACAGTAACCACCCACTTCGTTAGTGAAACTTTTCGCAACCTGAGCGAGGCGCGAACTCCCGTCCACCAGCTGGCAAGCGAGAGCGTTACCACTGCACCAGCGAGCGGAGTGTGTGTGTGTGTGTGTGTGTGTGTGTGTGTGTGTGTGTGTGTGTGTGTGTGTGTGTGTGTGTGTGAACAAAGTAAGAAACAGTCAAACAGGTTTACCAGGTTTTAACCAGCTTGGTAGTGTGGTGGGACAAGCATTATGGGAACGTGTTGTTTATAGAACAATACTGTAGATGACAGGTTAAGATCAACAGGGGTAGGCCACACGTTGACCTGCCAAAGCCCACCTTGAACAGCTTTTATTCAGTTTAAATTAACTCTGGGGAAAGTTAAGGGTAATGCAGTGATGAGGCGATTCTGTTTGAGAACGGTTAGTCAAAGCCCTAGGTCAAAGAGCAATATTATAGTCCTACCCGTGTGTGTGTGTGTGTGTGTGTGTGTGTGTGTGTGTGTGTGTGTGTGTGTGTGTGTGTGTGTGTATGTGTACTTGTTAACAAAATAAACAATATTGATCCGACTTTAACTCAACATGGTGGTAATGTTAAGGGTCAGCCACAGACGAGATCCATTGCTTAGAGTAAGGGGTCAACGGTCAAGGTCATAGGTCATGGTCAACTTAAGAAGAGTTCATACGATTTCGACCGAACGTTGTGGGATGGTTGGCGATAAAACAAGAGTAACAGGGCTCAGTTTTGAGGACAATTAGTTATCAAGGTCACAGGGAAAGGTCAAAAGTCAAGATTACAGGGTAATGTCAACTGAAAGTTTTTATTTTATTTGAGCCAAACTTGGGTAAAGGGTTAAGGGTGAGGTAAGAATGGAGTGAAGAATCAATCAATCAAAGGTCAAGGTCACAAGAAAAGGTCAAAATTTCATCCATGTGTCTGTGTGAACAAACTACAGGTAATGCAGTTTTGATCTGCTTTCGGTCAAACGTGGTGGATAAGTTAAGGATCACTCAAGAGGCTGATTTATTATCATATATAGCAATAGCTCAGAAGGTCAAGGTTGCATGACATAGTCAACTTAAACAGCTTTAATCCAGTGTAGACCAAACTTTGTGAAAAAGTTCACGTTGTTACAAAGACAGAGATTCGATTACGGAGACAATCAGTCAGTTCTAAGTGACAGGGAAAAATCAAAAGTGAAGGTCACTGGATAATGTCACTTCAAACATCATTGATCTGATAGGAACCATAGTTGGTGGAAGGGTTTGAGGGCTTGGGTTAGGCGTGGATGAAATGATTTGATTTTGAGAGCAATTGTCGAAGGATTAGGTCACAGTCAGATACTCGCCTTGAGACCAGTTGGTGTGGGCGGGTGTGTCCCGTGCTGCCTCTTGTTATTGCTCCGTCTTTAAAAAGCGGAGCAATAATGTTTTTACCCGCCTCTGTGTGTGTGTGTGTGTGTGTGTGTGTGTGTGTGTGTGTGTGTGTGTGTGTGTGTGTGTGTGTGTGTGTGTGTGTGTGTGTGTGTATCTGTTCCCATTATCTCATGAATGGCTTGAGGTATCAACATGAAACCTTCAGAGTATCAAGAGGTAGTCAAAATCTTGGCCGAGTTCGAAAATGGGCACTTGAGGTCAAGGTCAAGGTCACCAAAATGATTGCCAAAGGTCAACTAGTTATTATCGCCTGCCTTTAACTCCATTATATCTCACGAACGGTTTGAGCTATCAACATGAATCCTTCAGGGTATCAAGATTTGGCCGCAATCTTGTACTTGACCAACAGCATATACTGGTGGGCGATTAGCATTCGGCTCCCGAATGCTTTTCTTTCATGAGTATTATAATCATCATAGTTATGGCTGTAGTGGATGTTGAACTTCTGAGGAATGTGTCTGGAGAGCACAGAGTGGACGAAATAGGAAATAATCTGATCGTGAATGTTATGGAGTAAAGAAGTATATTAAAGATAAGGTAAAGGAAGAGTGTGTCTTGATAGCATGGTTATATGGAGAGAATGGCTGTAAATAGGATGGTGAGGAGGGTGTACGTGAGTTTGGAGGTGAAGAGAGGCATGCTAGGCCAAGAAAGTGGATGGATATGATAAATAATTGTGTAAGATAGAGCTGTGTGGAGTTTGAGGAAGTATGGAATTTGGAAGAGATAGAATTGGTTAGATGTGGTATGTATAGAGTTGATGATGAGGGAGGCTTGGCATCCGCTTTTTTCTTTTTCTTTCTTTCTTTTTTTTTTTTACTTGAAAGTCGACGAACTTACTCCATTTAGCCGGCATATGTAAAGTGTAGGCTACCTGATGAGGAAACTAGCAATGTATATCTATCTATCTATCTATCTATTTATCTATCTATATCTATCTATCTATCTATATCTATCTATCTATCTATCTATATCTATCTATCTATCTATCTATCTATCTATATCTATATCTATCTATCTATCTATCTATCTATCTATATATATCACCGAGTGCGGTAACACTCCGTAAATAAGGAAGAGTGACGTCCTCTCTTATAGGGTATACTAGCATTCGCGCGAAAACGGTCGTACAGATTAGTTCTAAGCTTATGAACTAAAAGACCTTCGCTATTTAAGTGCAAAACTACTCGCAAAGTCTTGCTAACCTTCGTATGTGTCGCAAAATCGGACCGCAAAAATATCGATTTTGTTCTTTCCTTCTTTCTTTCTCTCATCAGCCATACCTCCAGACGAAAAAGGCGTACACTTGCGTATTATACACCGAAACGCTGCTTGTCAAGTGTAGATGTTTCTTTTCATGTTTAGAAGAGCATTCAGGCTACGGTTCGCGAGTTACGGCCTGAAAACCACATCGCTGTCACCCGTAGGTAGGCCATTTTGCGCAATATTGGTTAGCTACAGCTCGTGTACAGTTAAAGAACGTACCAAAACACTTCTTTTCACCGGAAGGCACCCTCGTTTTAGTCGTTCAGTATGCTATACATGTAACAATCCATATCTAACGCTTGCTTTATGCATAATTATACTTCCATAAAAAGATCATAAACTAGAAAACAAACATTTTCTTCTAAAATGATTGTTAAGAAGTAGGAATGGCAAAAGTGCACAGATAAGAGATGAAACAAGCACAGAAACAAGAGAGCATTCAGGATGGGAGGAGATTTGGGGACCTGTACCCATTACTACATTCCACCAGCTACAAGTCTGTGACTACAGTGTTGAATGTAGTAATGGGTATATGTTTCCAAATCTCCTCCCATCCTGAATGCTCTCTTGTTTCTGTGCTATTTTTCATCTCTTATCTATGCACTTTTGCCATTCCTGCTTCTTAACAATCATTATAGAAGAAAATGTTTGTTTTCTAGTATATATAGGTTGATGGTTAGGTTTGTGAGGTGACTCTGAGGTCGGATTTGCAAATAGCTTACAATTAGTTCCAAGTAATAACTATGATTAACATGGGGAAAAAAAGGTGAGAACAAAATCTTCCGGAGGTTCTCGGTCTTAAAAAAAAAAAAAAAAAAAAAAAAAGCTAACGAGACTTGTTGTCTGTCCGTGACCCAGCCCTCTCACCACACACAGGCAACGCGGTGGTGCACTCCTCCTGATTACCGCCTCCTTAGCTGAAAAAAAAAAAAAAAAAAATCGGTAGTGCTGCCTTCTTCTTCCTTAGCCTGTATCATTCTTTTTCTGTGCCTGCCCTCCTCTCTTCCTATTTCTCCCATCTTTCCTGTCATTTCTTATTGCTTTTCCTTCCTTTACAGGTGCCTTTACATTGAGTGACATGCCAAATGGTTTCCTGTAAGCCAAGAAACCACTTACAACGCTGGGTGCTAACCATATAACCAAACCATACGTGCTCCCTACGTGTCAACAAATGGGTTGGTGGAGGGTTAGTGCCCCTCCCCGTAAAACAAATAACTCAAAATAAAATGGCCACCCCTTGCGGGATTGTGGCGTCTGGCAGTAGATAGTAAATAGATAGCATTGAGATAGCCAGAAAAGTAAGAAGTGTCGTCTTTGAAAAGGAGTAAATGGAAGGTTTCTAACTCCTTCTCTTGAGAAGAATTAAGCGGTTACTTGTATGTTTAAGGACTGACGCTTTCAGTACAAGATGCCCCGCCTGTAAAATATCCCTTCAGTCCGATGACGCATTTTATTTTAATCAAACCATCATCATACAGTTTTATTCAGCTGCATGTCTCTTGTACTAAAGGGGTTACTGAAGCTATATCTGTTCCCTTTGATGTGTTATATTTAACAAACAGCTACAGGATAGCCTTGTAAGACTCCAACATGGAAATTTTGTCTTAAAATATAGTAATGTTCAGTATATCTTTCACTGTTCACTGTTCGGCTTTAGTAAGTGGACAGCGTCACTACATGTGTGTCGGAACAATCGAGGTTTGAATCCTAGGAGATTCCATAAAACTTTTCCTTGAAAAAAAAGGAAAGAAAAATGCTCGTACGTTCATGACATATTTACACATATCCGTGCTACAGTCAATCGATTCAGCTGAGCCAGTGGGGAACATCTCCTCGTGAAGAAGTTAGACAGTCCCAATTAACCCTTTCATTACCACGATGACATTTTTTACTGCGTCTCAAGACGATCAGTTGGCTATAATTTACAGAATCATGTGCTCTCTCAGCTGGAATATTGTTCACCATTGTGGAGTGGATGTGGAGAGGTTGCACTAAAGCAACTGGACAAAATTCAGAACAAATCTATAAGAAGTATTAATACCCTTGCGGTTACAAATGAACTACGTCCCCTACAAGTAAGAGGGAATGTTGCTTCCCTTGAATTATATTACAAATACTTTTACTGCAAATGTTCAGTCGAAATTGCATACATTGTGCTACCTCTCCACGCCTTTCCCGGCACTAGACTGGCATCTGGTAGCACTCATGACTGGATTATCACACTGCCATATTGTAAAACTTCTGTCTGTCAGAATTCTTTTATTTCTCGAAATGCTTCTCTTTGGAATTTACATTCTTAGAATAGTTCTCACCAAATTTCAGCCTAGAGCAGTCGAACTCCAATTGTTACAGATTTGTTATGAATGTAGGACACCCGTAATCTGGTGTATAGATTTTTAAAACTTCAGTTTGTGTTCTCTCCTCTGTTCATCTCCTGTTAAAAAAAAAAAAAAAAAAGTTTAACTTGTTCCAGAACACTTTGAAGTAAACATTCACTGCACTCAAACACCAATTATCTTACAGCACAAATTTTCTAATGGTCCCTATCCACCCATACTATAGTTTAGTTTATTCTCCCCCTCCCCCTCCCTCCTTTTTTTTTCTTCCACGTCCATTTCCTTACCCCTTCCCCTTGACGATTTCATAAAGCGACGCAGGTCACAAGGTCTACGAACATTCATGTTTATGCCATTTTTGCTACTGGCAATCGATTTTATTATTATCTTGGGGGAGTCTCCTAGCTGCAAAGGCGTTAGAAACAGTGCCCATTATTGAAGACAGTGGCTTGTTTGCACCTAGTTAGCGTCAAGCTTAGAAAAGGGTGTTTGCTGAAGGGTTGGCCTGTAAGAAGTAGGTGTGTCTTCTTTTGTATATAATTTTTTTATTGGTTACTGTTGTGTGTGTGTGTGTGTGTGTGTGTGTGTGTGTGTGTGTGTGTGTGTGTGTGTGTGTGTGTGTGTGTGTGTGTGTGTGTGTGTGTGTGCTTATTACTTTTAATTAACTACCGCTGCCTTACACAATGCAAACTTGGTGGAATATTGGCTTCGTTTCGCAATCTTTCGCACAGCATATCCAGCTTACAACTGGAAGGCCTTAAGTTCGATTCTTGGGCCGGTCAGACAGTTGAGATCAGTTTGCTTCTCCTTTCCTCATTAGGGTGGAGTCAAAGGTTTTTCGTCTCATCAGCTCTCCTTCTCTTACTGGCTCCCTTCAACCTCTATCTTTTCGCAGCACTGTTGCATCTTTATCTCTTTTCTATCGCTGCTTCAATGGTCACTGCTCCTCTGAACTGTCTGCTTGCATCCCTCCACCTCTACGACGGGCGCCTAGCACCCGTATAGCAACAAACTCTCATCCCTTTTCTGTCCAGCTTTCTAATGCAAGAGTTAACCGTTACTCCCAGTCCTTCATTTATGCAACAGGTCAACTCTGGAACTGTTTCCCTCTGTCTGTATTTCCTGCTTCCTATGATCTGCAGTCTTTCAAATGCAGTGTGTTCAGGCATCTCGAAATGAACGGTTCTTGAATTTGGCTCTCTTTTGTATCGTTTTTTTTTTTCTTTCTTGGAAGGAACGGTTTGCTGGCCCCTGGCCTTTGGTTCCTTCTTTCTTGCATTAAAAAAAAAAAATAAGAAGCACTACTGGGAACAGGGGTGTAATGTTGACGGTGGAGGGTGTTATTCCTGGGGAAGACTGAACAATATTTGGAGAGAGAGAGAGAGAGACAGACAGACAGACAGACAGGCAGACAGAGACAGAGACACAGACAGACAGACAAACAGAAAACACGACATATAATACAGAAGGCAGAAAAACAGACAGAAGGCAGACGGACAAAATAGAGGGCAGACAGAATACAGACAAAGACACCTACAAAATACGGAAGTCAGACAGAAGACAGACAGACATGGACAACCGGAGAGCCACTTACCTCCTCCGCCACCCTGCTAGCCTTGAGAGAGACCAGCAGAAACACTCCACACGTCTGCAGTATCACCAGGGTCTGCCACACCGCCTCCTGTCGCTGGTACTCCGCCTCCACGCCAAGACGGTACGCCACCAGGTACAGTTCCAGGCACAGGGTTACCAGCTGTACCGTACACATGGGATATAGAGTTTGGATAATACTCGATTCACACACACACACACACACACACACACACACACACACACACACATTCGGGTCAAATAGTATAGTTATTTTCGATCCACACATCAGGGAGAAATAGTTCGGTTATACTCGATCAAAAGTACAGCTGGGGAAATGATATCGTTACATTTTTTAATCGAACAGTTATGAAATTTTTACACGATATTCTGAAAAGTTTGTTGAGCTTCGGGTACCACCCCACTGTGTTTCAAAAGTCATTGCCTACAGTCTCGTTTTTTTTTTTTTTTTTTTTTTTATCGTTATGGAGTGGATTAGCGTTTGTGTCTGCAGCTGTACAGTAGCTCCCAAAAGTATCTTTAAAGTGTGGTGCGAATAATGGCAGAATGAACAGAATGAAACATTATTCCCGGACACTTGTCGTCTCGGTGCGGTTGTACGCATGGTTAGGTATCGTGGGTGGTACTGCTAATAAACACATCAACGCCACTATGTGACTGCAAACATCCATCGACTTGTAAATGGTAACAGTTCAGCGATATTTATACCTCTGTGTTAAAGAATATAACCCATTACACACATTATACTGTGATAAATGTATCTTGGGAAACATAGTAACTGCGACGGGCAGAGTTGCCATGTTCGAATACTGACTGCGATGAGCTGAGTTGTCATGTTCGAATATAAGTGAAGGAATGAATTCTCCGAGCTAGGGGACTTTGATGCATGGTCGTGGAGTGATCAGACGTGTTTCTCTGGCTCTCCTCTAGCTGCAGGGTTGCCCACCGGCCTTAGCTTTTTCTTTTTTCGCCACTAGGGCGTTTTTCAATAAAGTTAGGTTAGCTAGAACTAATTTTCCTCCCTGGCCTTAGTAGATATAGTAGGTGTCTATATCTAATTTCTGAGATTGCCTTTGCTTACTCACCTCTGGAGTGTACCCCCCACTGATCGCTCTGGGGTGTGAGATACACACGGGCGCGTCCTCCCGAGAGTGGTTTGGGAGGGTAATGTCAGCCTAGGTGGGTCTTCCCCAGGTACTTTGCCCCTTGGTCGTTTTTCTCTTTCTTCCCACTTCCCCTTCACGGGGGAAGTGGTAGCTATGATGGACCCCCCTACTGCCTCCCCCCCCCTTCAGGGGGGGAGGTAGTTTTGACGACACCACTACCGTGACTGACCGGCCCCAGACTGACGGACGCCAGACTCGTTCCCCGCTTGACATCCCTGTAAATAACGCGACCTTCGTAACGCTTCATGCTCTAGGTTCTACTCCCCTGTCCAGACTCAATCCCTTCATTGTCAAGAAGGTGATTGACCACTGTGCGGGAGAGGTGGAACAAGTAAAAAAACTTGGAAATGGGGACCTCTTAGTAAAGACATTCAACTCAGCTCAGGTTAAAGACTTGCTAAAGCTGCGTAAGTTTCACTGTCATGATATCGAGGCCAAGATCCCAACATCCATGAATTCCTGCAAGGGTGTTATCACTTGCAGGGATCTCATGGTGATGAGTGAGGAAGAAATCATACAGGAACTTGCTCAGCAGGATGTAATTGATGCCAGATTCATCACTCGTTATCAGGATGGCGTTAGGACGAAGACAGCCACTGTTATCCTCACTTTTGGCAAAGTTTTGCTACCTACAAATGTCAAAGTAGGATATGAAATTGTAAATGTAAGACCGTACATCCCGAATCCCCTTCGTTGTTGAAAATGTCAGCTCTATGGACACCATGAAAAGGCTTGTCGGGCTTCCAACATCGTGTGTGGCAAGTGTGCGGCTGTAGGTCACTCTGCTGACAACTGTACATCCGAGACTGAGTGCTGTTTTCACTGTAAAGATGCTCACTCCACTTCCTCTAGGGCTTGTCCCAAGTGGAAGGAGGAGAAAGAGGTCTGCACAGTGAAAGCGACTCAGGGCATATCCTTTTACGATGCTAGGAAGAAGGTGAAGGAGTTGCATGCAACTCCCAAGCCTAATGTCTCCTATGCATCGGCGGTTGTGTCCCGTCCCGTGATGTGCACCGTTGAGACACAGACTGACCTTGTCTTTCTCCCTCCTGCCACTCACAGTATATCTCCAGCTCGACCTCCTGTCCGTTCCAGCTCTCTCACTGACATCCCTAAGGCATCAACTTATTCTCAGTCTGCTGCTGCCTCTCCATCAGTACGGCCTAAAACGAAGCCTGACAAGTCTAGTAAAAGTAACATGACCACCCTCACGAAACAGTCACGTCCTCATGTCCTTCCGGTTCCTACTCCAGCGAGGGAGAGAAAGGTTAGCTCTTCCTCAGGGGAGGCTGGGAACCTAGTTATTGATGACAATATGGAGGTTTCCATTAACAAGCACCGGGATAGGTCCCCCGGTAGTCGCTCGCCTGCCAGCGGGCGACAGAAAAAGACAAAGCACACTGGCCCCCAACGAAAATCTTAAACCGTCGCTTTCACTGTATTACAGTGGAATTGTAGAGGTATTGGGAATAAGTTACAAGATATAGCAATCTTGCTGTCAATACACAGGCCAGACGTTGTTTGTTTACAGGAGACGCGCCTGGAGGATCATCCTGATCCTCCACAGTTCAAACACTACCACTCGTATAGAAGATATGAAGGTCACGGAGTTGCCATATACACACACAAATCACACCCACAAACGGAAGTGATTCTAAATTCTACTCTGGAAGCTGTCGCGTGCAGAGTAAAATTTAATAACACGTATCTGTCTATTTGCTCTCTGTACTGTCCTCCACATGGCCCCATTGATAGTGATGCTTTAAATTCACTAGTTGAACATCTCCCTGGGAATAAGTTAGTGTTGGGCGATTTTAACGCCCATCACTATCAATGGGGTAGCTTGAGGATCGATGGTCATGGGGAGCAAGTAGCCGACCTAATACTACAGTCCAACCTCTGTCTTCTGAACGATGGTAGAGCGACTCGTGTAGATGATCGTACTGGTAACTTTTCGGCCATTGACTTATCTTTGGCCTCCCCTGGTATACATCAAGATCTCTCATGGGACCCTTACGACGACTCCTTGGGAAGTGATCATTTACCCATCTGTCTTTCTTATACACGCAACATCATTTCGGACCCTCCACCTCCAAAATTTAACTATAAGAAAGCAGATTGGGGATCCTTCTCAAGGATCGCCAATTTAGATATATCTGGGGAGACCATAGATGTTAAGGTCGAAAATATAACTACTTCCATATTACACGCAGCTGAGGCTGCTATTCCCAAGACTTCTACAGTTCATGCGAAGCATAGAGCACATTGGTGGACGCCGGATTGCCGACAAGCATTAAGAAAACGCAATAGGAGATACAGGATTTTTGATAGTCAGCCCACTGAGAAAAATTTTATTGCATACAAACAGGCACGGGCTGAGGCAAGGAGAATAATAAGAAGGGCCAAACGTGACTCCTGGCGGTCCTTTGTGTTCACGGTGACTTGTACGACACCATTACGTAAAGTCTGGTCCACCATAAGAATATTAAATAATAAAGGCCCATATTTCCCCATTACCACCTTGCAAATAAATAATAACATCTATGACGAGCCCGTGGACGTTGCTAACATCCTCGCCAGGAGTTTTTCTCATGTAAGTAGCTCAGCCAATTATGACCTGCGTTTCCAACATCATAAACGCACGGCTGAGCTACAGATATTAGACTTTGCCACAGAAGACGTAAACTCCCCGTACAACCAAGAGTTTACGCTAGATGAACTGCTCCTTGCCCTTAAATCCTGTAAAGACACCAGCCCTGGACCAGACACCATCACGTACGGTATGATCCAGCATCTTAATCAGGACAACCTGATTAAGATGTTAGCATTGTACAATGAGATTTGGGCGTCTCGAACGTTCCCAAACTCATGGCACTTTGCACACGTCATACCGATACCCAAAGAGGCTGGTCGTCTTATGAATCCCACTTCATTTCGTCCTATTGTGTTGACTTCTTGTCTATGTAAGGTCATGGAACGAATGGTTAACAATAGGCTTCTTTTTGTTTTAGAGTCGAAGAATTTGTTAAATGATCAACAATGTGGCTTCCGTAAATACAGAAGTTCACTAGATCATTTAATGAATTTGGAGCATTGTATTGCAGAGGCATTTGCCAATAAAGAATTCATGATAGGGGTGTTCCTGGACATCCATAAAGCCTATGACATGACCTGGCGACACGGTGTACTAATGAAGCTCTATGCTTATGGTTTAAGAGGAAATTTGCCTGTTTTTATTTCAAATTTCTTAAGGGACAGAACTTTCTCTGTCAAATTGCCCCGTAACATAACATCGGATATATTTATCCAGGAAAACGGGGTGCCACAGGGAAGTGTGCTTAGTCCTACTTTATTTAGTATTATGATCAATGATATTCTGTCATCAGCTCCCATCCCGAGGAATCTTAAATACTCACTCTACGCTGACGATTGTGCAATATGGCACTCTTCCCGTAATGCACAATTTTCGGCTGGGCGGATTCAAGCAGCCCTTGACTCCGTCCACCAATGGGCCTTGCAGTGGGGATTTAAGTTTTCCGTACGTAAGTGTGCCGCTATAGTTTTCACTAATCGTAAAGTACCTAATTTGTGCTTAACTTTGGATAATCAGGCGGTACCTTTTCAAAATTCTGTAAAATTTTTAGGAATACATTTTGATCGTAGAATGAATTTTAAACTTCACGTTAATACTTTGCTTGCTCGTTGTGATAAACCTTTAAATGTCCTCAAGTACCTAGCGGGTACTACCTGGGGTGCCGACAGAAAATCTTTATTAATGGTGTATAAGTCCCTTATTCGATCGAAGCTAGACTATGGCGCACAGGTGTATGGCTCGGCATCCGATGCCACTCTGAAAGGATTGGATGTGTTGCAGAATAAATGTTTGCGAATGTGTCTTGGAGCTGTCCGGTGTACCTGTGTAGCTCGTATGGAAGTGGAGGCGAATGTGCCTCCCCTCCGAATTCGCCGTGACCACCTGGCCTTGTCCTATGGTGTAAGGACATTTAGGAAATGTAATATCGACAATGTGGCCTGTACCCCCCTGCGTCAATACCACCACCTTCTGCGGGGGGTGCGTCGGCCACTTGCCGCTTGCCTCCACTTATTGACTCAGGAGCTTGATGTGGACCCCAGTGATTGTGACAAGTTGGTGCTTAAAAATATAGCGCCTTGGGAGCCACCCGGCTTTACAGTCGATGTCACATGGCTCCTAGCACCAAAGGCCAAGGCGCCGGAGGCGGAGGTCCACCACTTGTTTCGTAAGATCATTGTTCGTCACTTGGGGTCCCATCAATTGTACACCGACGGCTCCAAGTCGAGTGAATGTGTGGGTGCAAGTGTGTGGTCGACTGAATGTGCCCTCAGGTATCGGTTGCCGACTCATACATCTGTGTTTACTTCAGAACTTTTTGCTATTGACAAAGCCATAGACTAAGCTCTCAATTCTAGACATGACTCATTTGTCATATTTTCAGATTCAAAATCAGCCCTTCAGGCAATTGCATCTTGTACTACGGACTCTCACGAGATCCAGGGCCGCATCGTTAATAAGTTGCATTCATGCAACAAGTCATTCACGCTGATCTGGGTGCCTGGTCATTGTCGTATCTACGGCAATGAGCAGGCTGACTTACTTGCAAAGTCGGCTGTAGAGCTCGAGGAGACTTGGGACGTTCCTCGTGATCTGCGGTCGAGTCTCTCTCTCGGAAAGAAATCAATAAATCTTCTGTGGCAAGGTCAGTGGACCAGACTAAATATTCCAACTTGTAAGCCGTACCTAGGCGACTGGGACACTGCCAACCGTCCCAGTCGCCTAGAAGAAAAAGTGTTGGCACGGTTACGGCTCAATGCCACCGTTTTAACCCACATAAAACCATATATGGAAAGACGCTTCCCACCGCACTGTGACATCTGTGATGCGGTGTTATCTATCAGTCATATCATCCTGCGCTGTCGGCGATTTATTCGTGAACGTGCTTCACTTATTAATTACTGCGGCGCAGCAGACGTCCCCTTCACCCTTTCCACCATCCTGGGTGATGGGGACATTGTTATGACTGATAAATTGATGGCTTTCTTGAGAGAGACCGGACTGATCAGAGTGATGTGACTTTTTTACTGTGTGGTTATGGTTTTTATCAACGGTAAATATGTATATATTGTAATATTAATTAGGGTTGACAGTTGACATATTTTAAATAGTTCCTCCTCCCACTGATCTATTTCTAATATAGATGTCCCCTACATTAAGCCAAGTTCCTCGCCTGACAGTCACCAGCTGATGAGTGCAAGTGTGCAATATAGGAAGGTATTGGGCACTTGCAGTCGATGGTGGTCTGCTGGGCGAGGTTCTTCACTTTTTGTACAAATTATGTAAATACATTATATTATCTTGCTTAAGTTATTCTAATTAGGGCCGACAGCTGACGTATATGGAAATGTTCCTGACTCGTCTGGTTCCCTTTCATATATTGATGTCCCCTATATTAGGTTGTGCCTTGACTGACAGTCACCAGGTGATGAGTGCAGGTATGTCATGTAGAAAGGCATTACATATCTGCAGTCGATGGTGATCTCTTGGTCGAGGCTTTTTTACCATTAGTGTAGGTCTAGTTATTTGTCTCTTAGGATTTAGTATAGGTTAGTGATTTGTCTGTTAGGTGGTTAGTTTTAGGGTATTTAGATTAGGTATTTTTGATTATAAGTCATATAAGGTTAAAAATATTAAAAAATAAATAAAAATAATAAAAATAAAACTACAAAAAATAATAAAATAAAAATTATTATATATATATGTACGTGTGCATGAAAGTGTGTATGTTCATATGCATGGATGTGTGTATGTATGTATGTATATATATATGTTCGTATATATATGTGTATATATGTCAATATATATACATATATATATATTGCCTTAATGACCAGGGGCTCCGGCCCCAATGGTCGATAGGAAAAAAAAAAAAAAAAAAAAAAAAATCCGAGCTAGGCCTATATTAGACCATATAGCCCTGATAGGGTGATGAGAGCGCTAACTTTCGGCTGAGTAGCTACTCGGGTGGGGCACGAACTCTACCTCACGGTCTTGAGCTACGCACGCCACCATTGAGTCACCCAGCCCCCCTGGGTATATAAGTGAAACTCGGATTATTAAATAGCACACACACACCACAAAGCCAGCCAGGAGACAGGACGTGTGTGCTGGGCAATCCCCAGGTCCTGTCCTCCCCACTTACTGTTATTTAACCAGCTCATACCCCACTGACCGGGCTACTGTATGGCCCGGCCTGCACTACAGGTGCAGGGAATCTAAAAAAAAAAAAAAAAGAAAAAAAAATATTAAACAGCATTCCCAGTCCAGCTCTCGCCCAAGGCAGACGTCTCGATGCCTGAAGTTCTAGCTCCTGTTTCCACTGCTCACGCCTACGACCCGTTGAGGGGGACATCTCGTAGTAGTTCGAAGCCGCCGGGAGCCAGTAAGATCGTGGGTGCGGTGGTTTGGTTCAATGTGAAGTCTGGGTACGGGTTCATCAAGCGCCGGGACACCGGTGATGATGTTTTCGTACACAGACTCGGGATCATTGCACCAAATCCCCGACACTTTCGGCGTTCTCTTGGCGAGGGTGAGACAGTGGAGTTTCGTCTCCGTCAGTCTCCTAAGGGTCCTGAGGCTAGTGATGTCACTGGGCCCGGGGGTGCTGCTGTGCAAGGCTCTGCCCATGCACGGCGGCGCCCTATGGCCCAGAGACGTCGGCCTCGCGGTCCTGGGTGTTCTGGGGAGACGAATCTCCTTGTTTCGATGTGTGTCGCCACAGCACAGGCTTTTAGTGGGGGTGACAAGGCTGTTTTGCGCGTTCTCCTCCCTCAGATTGTCGAGGAGAACGGGCTACCGAGCCTTGCCATCCCTCGGAGCTTTGCCGGCGATCTACATTTCGTCCTTCGTCAGTGAGCGTCGTCTCCGGCGGTCGCAGTCGCAGCCACGGCCACGTCCACCTCGGCCTCGCACTACACAGCGGAAAAGGCTGCGATTGGATGGCCCCATCAACAGGGCGACTGGCTTGACTGACCCTCCGATCACCGACCCGGATCCGACCACGGCTATGGAATTAGACACAATCACCGTTTCTGCTGAGGTACACCCCTTGCCTACCGCAGCTGCAGGAGACAGGGCTGCCTCACCTGATCCAGCCGATTCCTTGGATCATCAGGGCCCTTCCTCCCAGGACTCTCCATCTGCTGCTGAGGGTGTGGCCCTCACGCCTGCTGCTGTGCCCGTGGCCTCACTCTCTACACCTGTGGCTGTCCCTGATCACTCTCCTCTTCGCCCTGAGCTCGTTGCGGTCTTGCCTCCCCATCTTGCTGAGACAGCTGCTGTCGATCCTGCAGCTGCTCGTGAGTTCCTAGAGGCTGAGCTCGAGCGTGGCTTGGTTGAAGCCATAGAGAAGATGAGGGAGAGCAATGATCTAGGCTGTCCATCTAGCCTACGAGACTCAGGGGATTTGCCGATTTATGAAGATCTCGATCGGGACTCAGAATATACCGACATCGAAGATTCTGATGAGTTGCCTTGAGTTATACCATCCTGCTCCAGTTGTCGCAGCTCGTGATTGCCCTCTGCCTCCTTTACGCTCGTTTGGCCCCGTTTTTTTTTTTTTTTTTCTACTTTGTGCTTTTTTGGTTCTGCTTCTCCCTGACGGGCTCTCAGTTTGCCCGTTCCCCACCATGCTGTGGGGAGAATATCCAAACAACAACAACATTATTAAACAGCATGAGAAAAATACCCATCACAATTCTTTCGTTATCACAACTACAAATAGATTAACAATGCAGAGGTTAATAATAGCATATAGGGTCTGCATGTCGGACAATTTTAACCACACATTATTTATACATACTGCCCGAATGTGGCAATATCTCGGTGTCGGAAGGTATTGAGGTGTGGTGTTTCGTTACGTGAATGGCACAGCTTCATAGTAGGTGTCGCGTCGATTGAACAGAGGCCTGGATGCAGGCGGTGGATACAGTGGTTATTAAATGAATAAAAGGAGCCCCCCAGAGTGTGTTTACCCCTACCTTGTATTTATTTTACATATAATGTCCAATATAAGAATGAATCTCGCATGTCACCTCCACAATACGGCTGGTGTATCAGTGACAAATTGGTTTATACGCTGCTCTGGGGATTAGTTTCAGATTAGTTAATTTACTGTCTTTACATTTCGTTTACCTCTATTTGTCTCTCTAATATTTTTGTGCCGTTCACATTACACTGGGTGTCATATGTCTCCCAGTCATAATCACAGATATTGTATAAACACTTTCTCAAAATATATCATTTCTGGGAAAGCTTGTATACTATTTATCTAGAGTGCTGATAACCTTGTGCTGGCACTCGTGAAAGCATTACAGATGAACCACAGAAAGAGTAAGCGTGCCTATGTTAAAACGAACTAGTTGTCACAATAATAACATCATAATATCTACATATGACAAAGTGATTAGTATTACGTCAGTTAGAAAACGGTATATACAATCCCAGGGCATATGCAGGTGTATGGCAACTACTCCCCAGCATGCAGCTCTACCAATTTTGTTGCCGCTTCACGCAACACGTGTCAGATACATCGTCCATTGTGTCAGAATGTATAGAACTTTTTTTAAAAGATACTTTTGGGAGCTACTGTACATGGAAGGATTGTTAGGTCTTGCTAACTGAATCGTATTTCATTTCTACCTTGTCGGAACATACAGTAATGTGAGGTTGCTAATTTGCCTGAGATCAAGTGTGTCAGATTTCTTTTCTTTTTTACCCTCGATGGAAGCCTTGTTAGTGCCTGATAAGATCTTGCAATAATATCCTGTAATCAGACTCACAGCAATGCCCTGTACCTGGTGTCAGAACATGATATATAACTTCTATACTGAAACCTGGCTTGTGTGGCAAAGAAGCACTGAAACCTGATTTGTGTGATATTCAAACAATAAAACTTGACTTACAGGGCATGACGGCACCTATGTAATTAGTGATCTGTGTGACGCAGCAGCATTGCTCCTGACTTCTGTGACACAGAAGCAAAGTTGTGACATATGCGGTGTTAACACATTAAACTCGAACCTCTGTGGCATACAACAGAAGTATTTTTTCATAATTTCTAACCTGTGTGGCATAGAAGCAAGACTGTGGCCTGTGTGGCTTAGGGACATTAAAATTCATGTTCTTGGTGACACTGGATGTTTCATAACACTTTTTCCTTAGCTATTTACTGACCATGTTTCGCCTTAATATTCTCTTGTGCCTTATTTTTTTTTTTCTTTCATCTTTTTCATATCGATGCAGTTTGAATCAATGGCATACAATAAATCACTGAGGCGTCATATGCAAAATAAATCGCTAAGGAAATGGTGTCACAATATCTCCAGAGCCACTCATAGGACCTTAAATTCTGACCTGTGTGCCATAGAAGCACTGTAGGGTGGCAGAGAAGAGTCGTTCACAGTCTCTGACCATGAGCACCACACGATAATGACTGTTTACCAGTTGCCCCAGCTCCACCACACCACCACCACCACCACCACTGTCACCACCACCACCATCACCCAGGCTCCTCATCCACACAGCTGAGGTACCATAAGGGGTGACTTGATAGGTATATGGGGTGGCGAATAGATATAGAGGCAGGTGGATGGACGGTGAGAGAGAGAGAGAGGGAGAGAGAGAGAATGGGGTTACTGACCACATAGTATAAAATTGATACGGCATATAAAAGAGTACATCATATATGGCCTACATAAAATATTTTTTGTTATTCTACTAAACTCAGTGAATTTTAAAAAGTCAGACATAAGACTGATACTGTTTAAAAACCTGTTTGAGGTGGCAAGCATATGAATGTAATGTTGGCATCGTTGTCTATCTATCTATCTATTTATCTATTTATCGTGTTACGGAACAGAGAGAGATAATGAACACTTCAAGTGAGAATACTAAAATCACTACTGTCCCGTAAAATTCCAGGTTCAAAACAAAAGACTTAGGTAAAATTACTATCTATCTATAGCCCGACGCCCTAATCCCGCAAAGGGTGGCCGCAGACAAAACGCCTCCAAGTCACTCTGTCACCCACCATTTGACTCCCCTCCCCCCAACTCACCCCCCCCTCCCTCATATACCTCTCAACTCCATCCCTCCACCTCATCCTCGGTCTACCCCTCCCTCTCCCTCCCTCCACCTCACCTACATACACCCTCTTAGTCAGTCTTTCATTCTCCATCCTCTCCACATGTCCAAACCACCTCAGTGTATTTCTCCTAATCTTCTCAACCACATCCACATCTACCCCACAACGTTCCTTCACTTCTTCATTCGTCAACCTGTCCCTCCACGTCACTCCACATGCTCCTCTCAAGTAACTCATTTCCACTGCTCTCACTCTTGACTTGTTCCCCTCTTGCAAGGTCCACGCCTCGCTTCCATTCGTCAGGGTAGGGATCACAATACCATCATGCAGTGACTTCTTAACTTCCATACTCACCTCCCTATTTCTCATCACTGCTTTCAGTGTACCAACAACCTTTCTTCCCTGCTGTACCCTTTCACGCACTTCATCCCCCAAAGTTCCATCCTTACTCATCACACTACCCAAGTACTTGAATGCACTCACACTCTCCATATCCTCACCATCCAACCTCACTGCACACTCTGTGACTTCATTCCTCTCAAACACCATAACTTTACTTTTGTTTACATTAACATTCATCTTCCTCCTCCTACACACTGTCCCAAATTCATTCACCAAACCTTGCAACTCCCATTCATCTTCACTCAACAATACTGTATCATCAGCAAACAGTAACACCGGAAGCTTCCAAATCTCACCCTCATTCATTAGGGCCACCCCCACATCCACTGCCCTACCTTGCACCTCCTTTACAATCCCATCCATATATATATTAAACAGCCATGGAGACATCACACACCCCTGTTTCAGTCCCACATTGAGATCAAAGAACTCACTCAGCTCACCATCCACTCGCACCGTAGCCCTAGCTCCCTCGTACATACTCTTCACAGCACTGAACAATTTCCCCTCCACTCCATATATTCTTAATACCTTCCACATACCTTGCCTATCTATTCTGTCATAAGCTTTCTCCAAGTCCATGAAGGCAGCATACACTTTCCTTCCCTTCTCTAGATACTTCTCCACTAAACATCTTAGAACAAATATCTGATCTACACACCCTTTTCCCTTCCTAAATCCCCCTTGTTCTTCTCCAACTAGCTCCTCTGTCATATGCCTAACCCTATCAATGAGTATTCTACCATATAGTTTACCAGTCACACTAAGAAGGCAAATACCCCTATGGTTACCACATACTTCTCTCTCCCCTTTTCCTTTGTATAAAGGAACAATTATACCTGATTTCCAGTCCTCTGGAACCCTTCCCTCTTCCCAAGCCAATCTACACAACTTCCATATCCACTCCACAACAATCTCACCCCCATACCTAAGCATTTCACCACACACTCCATCAATTCCTGGGGCCTTTCCCAGCTTAATCTTCTTCATCACTTCCACTACTTCCGACCTACTGATCTCTTCCTCCCTCCTCTCATCTCTTCTTCTCCCAGCCATTCCCCAACCACTTATACTCACACTGCTCTCACTCTCTACATTCAACAAATCCTCAAAGTGCTCCTTCCATCTCCTCAATTTCTCTCTCTTCTCCACCAACAATCTATTATTCCTATCTTTCACTCCCCTACTATTTCCCCTTTCACACTGCCTTACTTTCTTTACCTCCTTCCAAAACAATTTCTTACTCTCCCTCCATTTCACACTCAGATTCCTCCCAAACTCTTCATCCACTTTCTTCTTACTCTCCTTCACCAGTCTCTTAACCTCCCTTCTCCTGCTCACATATACCTCTCTCTTCTCTCTCTCATCTTATCCCCTACCTCTACTCGCCAACCATTCACCATATGCCTTCTTCTTTTGTTCCACAGCTCGTTTCACCTCATCATTCCACCATGCTGTCCCTTGCACACCCTTGCATCTCCTCCTCACTCCACAAACCGCCTCACACGCTGCGCTTATCTCTTCCGTGAATATCTTACATACGTCTTCCACTCCTTCCATCTGCTCTAGCTCATACCTTCCCAATCTTTCTTCCACTATGCTCTTATACTCTGTCCTTTTCTCACTATCTTGCAATTTCTCCACTCTTCTCACAGGAGCTGCTTCCTCCTGTCTTCCCCTTCGTCTCCTCAACCACTTTCTTTGCAGCTCTACCTTGGCCATCACTAAGTGATGGTCCGAGACTCCATTCCCCCACCCTCTCCACACCCTTGCATCCAACACTTGTCTTCTCATTCGCTCATCCACACACACGTAGTCTATCATTGCCTTTCGTTCAACAAGTTCACCAACCATCCTCCTCATTACTCTCCATGTATACTGATGGATCATCTTATGACGGAAGTAGGTGTTGGCTATTGCCAACCCCTTACCAGCACAAGTTAAAGTTTAATGCTCAAAATAACAACTAAACATTCAGGACTCATAAGGATAATGTAATGGCAAAAACAGGTTAAATATATGGTTAACTGCAATAGCCTCTATTAACACGAATTTAGCAAGAACAAATTTATCTAAGTCAGCCCTGATAAAATGAGAAAACCGGATAATGCTCAGTTAAAGTAAGATATAATATTATCACAGATACAAAACACTACACACACACCACAAACTCAGCCAGGAGACAGGGCGTGTGTGCTGGGCATTCCCCAGGCCCTGTCTTCCCCCTTACTCCACTGAAGCCAACCACCACCAACCGGGCTACAGCAAGGCCCGGTCTCCTCTAATGAGGAGAGAATCAAAACAACAACAACAACAACAAAACACTACTCACACTGGCTAACTTTAAAAACCCTACATGAATCACAAAAACCTTACCAGGTCCGCGAACCAACGCCTCGGGCTATACAGTACAAGAAAAATGGTAATAACACTTATACTCAAATTATACAGCAGCTAGATGATTGGAGACTTACTGAGCACTCACAAAAATACACTATACAGGGGAGGACAGAGATGTGAACAAAATGAGGAGTAGATCTAAGTGGCCATTAATGCAGAGACTGAGCTCATTATATAGGGGCCGGCAGAGCTTGATACAACTTGTAAGAAGGACACGCAAATGAAGCCATAGGGGACAAAGAGTTGACAGTCCTGCTCTGAACAACAGAAAGAACGACTTACTCTACTATAAGGGGGAGAAGGGGGGAGTGAGGTAGAACACGCAAGCCTGGTCACTATGGAAGCCACGAGGCGAATCGTGATCAAACATGCAGCATACTGTACAGCTCCGGACAGATGAAACGGCTACACCCCATCCACCAGCGACTTGGTTTGGGTCTCAGTGGTTCTGGTAACAGTTGCAGGTGGAGGAAGGGGGGATGTGGGAGGGTGAGGAGGGGAGAAATGTGGGCGGAGTTATATAGGGGGTAGTGTGGGAGGGTGAAGAAGCAGCACAGTCTGGCTGGTGGGGGGGGGAGACGAATGGTTGGGTAGCGGAGACCAGAGTCTGCTGGAGGGTAAGACAGGTGAGTGTGATGAGATGAAAAGAAATTACAAAAAATTAATTATTATAATATCTGCTGCATATATTGCATTTTATCTACTAAATAAAAACACTGTCTATTATTCAACACCGTATTTGGGTATCCTACTCATTATTATTATCCTTTGGATATTAGGCAATAAATAAAGATATTGGACGGTCTTTCGGACCCGAACCAACTTTTCATAACTTTTTTCTTCAGCTATTTCCGTATTCCTATTATCCCTCGTGCTTAAAGTCCCCCTTTTTATCACTTTCTCCTACGCCCTACATTTTTTTTTAGGCATAAGGCAGTTTAACTTTCTCTTTAAATAACCATATTTGTCAACAAATATTCCTTTTATTAATCTATTTAATTACCTGTTTTCTTTCAATATGCATTTGTCTAATAATGGGTGTTACACCTTAATTGGCGCCGCTATTTGACGTTGTGAATAAATTTGGTCTAAATTTACGCATATATTGCAGTCTCTCTCAAGTAGGCTGGCAACCTCACACATCCTCCCCCCTGCTTTCTCCTTCTCTCGCTACCCGTTCCCTCCTTTCCTTTTGTAGTACTGTTTATCTATTCTTTCTCATATTTTTAACCTCATTCCTTCTTACAAACTTTTAGTGCCATAGGAATTTCTCCCTTATCACCTACAGTCCTACTACATGAAAGTGGAAAAAACTGCCATCGGGAAAAGAATAACTGGAAATTTATGGCGAAGGTTACGATATTAGTTATTTAGAATGAAAGTGTTAGCAGATACGGATTCTTGACGTGATTATCACAGCCACAGCATTTCGCCTTCATAAAACAGAAGGACTATAGGTTTCATGCATTACCTCCTTACGTCCAGAATTACTGTGCAGAACGCCATGTATAACACATTAAGGACCACAAGGACAGTACTGGTAGTCATCGTGATTCTCATGAATCTCTCCATAGGCTATTGAAAACAGTGCTTTATGCTCAACTTCAGAATTATGTTCTCATCATGGCAATGATAGGCAAAGATAATAAAAACAATATATACAACCAAATTATCATTTATTATACAACAAAGCTCAAACTGCCTCCGTGCTAACTGAAAAAAATTAAATACCTGATCATATATATATATATATATATATATATATATATATATATATATATATATATATATATATATATATATATATATATATATATATATATATATATATATATATATATATATATATATATATAATCATACAGGCTCAACACTTATCAAATTTAACATCGAGTAACCCTATATGCCCAAAGTAATTTCCTCTGCATGGACTGACGTTGTAACGAAACTGGTTGTCCCCCTGCAGTAATTATTAATATATTTTTATGGTCATGTATGACTGAATAGTTTAGTTTATACAAGCGAAAACCTCAGAAATAATACTCACCGAGTATTATTCCTTCTCCAGCAGTTGCGCCTTCAGTGACACACTTCCAAAAATCCTCTGGTTTGTCAACATAACGTTTGCTAGGGTCCTGTGATGCAACCCTGCTTCGTGCAATACTCTTCTCATAGTCTTTTCGCTGATATCATGGTCTGTGCATCGGTTTCTGTGGCGTGTAGTGCAACATGGTGGTTTCCGTGTGGTAGGTTGCCATGCTAGTTAGTGTCCTCTGCTTTACCCAACACAATAAATTTTAGATCAAACAGTGTTGTTCATGGTTATTAATATATATATATATATATATATATATATATATATATATATATATATATATATATATATATATATATATATATATATATATATATATATATATATATATAGGATCATGTGTTTAAAATCTTCAGGTTACATGTGATTGTGTGAGCTGGTTACACCCTTGAGACTGCAGCACGGAGGCAGTTTGAGCTTTGTTGTATAATAAATGATAATTTGGTTGTATATATTGTTTTTATTATCTTTGCCTATCATTGCCATGATGAGAACATAATTCTGAAGTTGAGCATAAAGCACTGTTTTCAATAGCCTATGGAGAGATTCATGAGAATCACGATGACTACCAGTACTGTCCTTGTGGTCCTTAATGTGTTATACATGGCGTTCTGCACAGTAATTCTGGACGTAAGGAGGTAATGCATGAAACCTATAGTCCTTCTGTTTTATGAAGGCGAAATGCTGTGGCTGTGATAATCACGTCAAGAATGCTTATCTGCCAACACTTTCATTCTAAATAACTAATATCGTAACCTTCGCCATAAATTTCCAGTTATTCTTTTCCCGATGGCAGTTTTTTTCCACTTTCATGTAGTAGGACTGTAGGTGATAAGGGAGAAATTCCTATGGCACTAAAAGTTTGTAAGAAGGAATAAGGTTAAAAATATGAGAAAGAATAGATAAACAGTACTACAAAAGGAAAGGAGGGAACGGGTAGCGAGAGAAGGAGAAAGCAGGGGGGAGGATGTGTGAGGTTGCCAGCCTACTTGAGAGAGACTGCAATATATGCGTAAATTTAGACAAAATTTATTCACAACGTCAAATAGCGGCGCCAATTAAGGTGTAACACCCATTATTAGACAAATGCATATTGAAAGAAAACAGGTAATTAAATAGATTAATGAAAGGAATATTTGTTGACAAATATGATTATTTAAAGAGAAAGTTAAACTGCCTTATGCCTAAAAAAAAATGTAGGGCGTAGGAGAAAGTGATAAAAAGGGGGACTTTAAGCACGAGGGATAATAGGAATACGGAAATAGCTGAAGAAAAAAGCTATGAAAAAATTGGTTCGGGTCCGAAAGACCGTCCAATACCTTTATTTATTGCCTAATATCCAAAGGATAATAATAATGAGTAGGATACCCAAATACGGTGGTGAATAATAGACAGTGTTTTTATTTAGTAGATAAAATGCAATATATGCAGCAGATATTATAATAATTCATTTTTTGTAATTTCTTTTCATCTCATCACACTCACCTGTCTTACCCTCCAGCAGACTCTCGTCTCCGCTACCCAACCATTCGTCTCCCCCTCCCACCAGCCAAACTGTGCTGCTTCTTCACCCTCCCACACTACCCCCTATATAACTCCGCCCACATTTCTCCCCTCCTCACCCTCCCACATCCCCCCTCCCTCCACCTGCAACTGTTACCAGAACCACTGAGACCCAAACCAAGTCGCTGGTGGATGGGGTGTAGCCGTTTCATCTGTCCGGAGCTGTACGTTAGAATTATACAAAGGATGATGAAATCATAGGCTATGTAACACCTCCCCACAAAGAAAAAGAAATTTACAAAGGAAATTTCTTATTACTCTAAAACAATCTGTCTAAAGTCTAGATAAGCAATCTGCAATAACATTTTCTTTCCCCTTGACATGTTGTATGTCTAATGAATACTCCTGAAGAAGTAGACTCCATCTTGTCAATCTCTGATTTTTATCTTTAAACTTACTAAGGAATTTCAGTGGGTTATGATCGGTATAAATGACTATGGGGTTAAAACCAGAACACAAATAAAATGAAAAAATCTGTAAACCCAAAATAAAGGCCAAAAGCTCTTTCTCAATAGTGGAGTAGTTCTTTTGAGGTGGAGTGAACTTCTTACTGTAATAAGATACAGGGTGTTCAATACCCTGATCATCCTCTTGCAGCAAAACAGCCCCAGCTCCTGTATCACTTGCATCAACAGCCATCTTAAAAGGCTTAGCAAAATTTGGAGTAGCAAGCACTGGCTGACTTAATAGGATAGCTTTAAGGTTACTGAAAGAGGATTCACAGTTATCGGTCCAGACAAATTTAACTCCCTTTTTCAGTAGGTCTGTAAGTGGTGATACAGGAATTGAAAAGTTAAGAACAAATCTACTGTAATAACCTACCATTCCCAAAAATCTTTGTAGCTCTTTCCTACTTTTAGGTCTGGGAAGATCACTTATAACCTGAACCTTAGCTCCTGGTGGTGCAACATGTCCATCACCAATTACGTACCCAAGGTACTGAATTTTAGCTTGACCAAACTCACACTTTGATAAATTAACTACAAGATTAGCCTGAACCAAACGCTCAAGAAATTTACTGACATGGCATAGGTGATCTTTCCAGTTGTCACTGAAGATTAATACATCATCAATATAAACAACACACCCTGCCAAACCCTCTGTTACAACATTCATGAGCTTCTGAAAAGTGGCTGGTGCATTCTTCATACCATATGGCATTACAGAACATGCAAAAGTCTTTCCTAGTGTTACAAAACATGAGATCTCCCTAGCACGTTCAGTCATAGGTACTTGCCAGTATCCCTTTAACAAATCAAACTTACTTATGTACTTAGCCTTTCCGATCTTGTCTATGCTATCTTCCACGCGAGGGAGAGGGTAAGTGTCTGTTTTGGTTATCTGATTAGCACGTCTGTAGTGGATGCAAAGCCGCTGTGACCCACCTGGCTCAGGGACTAGAGTGACAGGAGAACTCCACTCGATCTGACAGGCCTCAATCATCTTGTGGTCCAACAGGTAGCCAAGCTCCTTCTGGATGAGAGGAACTTTCACTGGGTTCACACGGTAAGGAGGCAGTTTAATTGGCTTTGCGTCTCCAACATCGACATCATGCATCAACACAGTGGTTCTTCCTGGAGTGGCACGGAACACTTGCGGGTACTCCTGCAGTAATGCCAAAAACTCCTGCCTTTCCTCGGGAGCTAGATGAGAAAGCTTAGTCTGGAGATCATTCATGATATCAGGATTCTTCCCCAAACTATCACTCAGGCTCATACTGCATGGGAGAGCTTCACTTGCAGACTCGGGTGGAACAGCTACAGTGCGGACTGGGTTATTTTCGTCCCGCCTGTGATATAACTTTAGCATGTTGATGTGACAAAGTTGCTTGTTCTTTCTATGATCTGGTGTGGCGATGACATAGTTGACATCACTGAGTTTCTTCTCCAGGAAATAAGGACCACTAAACTTGGCTTGAAGAAGTTGCCCATGCACTAGTAGCAGAATCAAATCTGATCTCCTGGCTGAAAGTGGCGTAACCTGGACTTCTTATCATAGCAAGTCTTCATCTTCTCCTGAGCAGCTCCTAAATTCTCTCTCGCCAGCTGTAAAGCAGTGGACAGCCGTTCTTTGAACTTCATCACATACTCCAGCAGGTTGACGTCATCTTCCTCTGACAGCCAGCATTCCTTGATTAGCTTAAGGGGTCCTCTTACTTCATGGCCAAACAGTAGTTCAAAGGGTGAGAAGCCCAGTAATTCATTTGGAGATTCACTTGCGGCAAATACAACGAATGGAAGACTTTTATCCCAGTCTTTCTGATGTTCCAAACAGTATTTCCTGAGCATCGATTTGAGTGTTTGATGATATCTCTCCAACGCTCCTTGGGTCTGGGGATGGTAAGCTGAAGACGTGATCTGGGTGATGCCCAACTCTTTCAGAGACTGCTTGAAAACATTTGACATGAAATTACTTCCCCGGTCTGACTGTACCTCCTTGGGCAGACCAAACTTTGTGAAGAACCCTAGTATTTCCTTAACCACGTTCTTTCCTGAGATATTTCTAAGTGGAATGGCTTCAGGATAACGAGTAGCCATATCAATCAGGGTCAACACATAAGAAAATTCTGAAGAAGTCTTAGGAAGAGGGCCCACAATATCCACCAACACACGGGTGAATGGCGCCTCAAAAGGAGGAATGGGAACTAGAGGTGCAACCTTTTCGGTCTGATTACACTTCCCCACAACTTGACAGGCGTGACAAGACTTACAATACCAGGAAACATCTCTGAAGATACCTGGCCAGTAGAAGTGTTTCAAAATGCGTGCCACAGTCTTCCTCACTCCAAGGTGTCCTGCCAAACTGGAATCATGAGCCACTCTAATGATATCCTGCCTACAAACACAAGGGATGACAACTTGATGTACAACCTCCCATTCACAGTCGGCTGATGCTGTTGGGGGTCTCCATTTTCTCATAAGTACTCCTGACTTTATATAATAACAAGTGGAAGCACAAGCTGACTCTTCCTCACTGCAAGCAGAGTTAGCTAGACCTTTCAACTCAGGGTCAGCAACCTGCAACTCAACCAACTCTTGACGAGACAAATGATCAACACTACAGGGTACTACCTCATCTGGTGAGTGGTCCAAATTAGTTAGAAAAGTGTCAGCTAGGATAACATCATCATCATCATCATCATTATCCTCTAAGTCACCAGTAACTTTAGACTTAGCCCTAGTGACAGCACATGCAGAGAACACCTCAGGGACATCACAATCCTGGGTCGCAGTCACTGGTTCACTAGACAACTGAGGAGCTGGACACACTTGACTTCCATCAATATTATTTCCAAGTTACACCTGACATTGGGAGTGTCTCAACCAACCCAACCATAACGGAACCATTAACAAAACCAGACTCTAAATTCACTCTGCACAGAGGGACAGAAGTAATAATTCCCTACACCTTGTAAGATTACAGTTTCATCAGAGGAATTAACATTAGAGCCTAGAATACTGGTCAGCATAAGGGATTGGCAAGCACCTGTATCACGATATATTTAAACTGACTTCCTGTCATTATTGTCCAGAGGACTGACAAAACCATCAGACAGGAAATTAGCACATGAACTCTTGAGAGTGTCACCCACGTTACTGCTCAAAAGAGGAGCTTCATCATGAGAATTTAATTTACCCCTCAAAGCAGGTTCAGTTAACTCAGTTAAAGAATTATGGGAACTCTCAAGGGTGGACACTAGACCAATTGTCTGAATATTTAAAGACTCCTTTTTGTTCACATCACGCTGTCTCCTGAAACATTTCTCCGTAGTATGACCAAGCTTACTACAATAAGTACATTTACTTTTTTTAAATCTAGAGGTGGAGCTGGTATTTACTTCCTGAGAAACATCATCTTTATTCTCTTTCCTGTTACCTGTACTCTGAGTAGAGGCAACGTACTTACTCTCAGCTTTCCTTTTTTCTTTATAATATCTCTTGTGAGTGAGAATATATTCATCAGCTAAAACTGCAGCATCAGACAAATTATCTATTCTTTTCTCATCAAGATATAGGCTTACATCTTTATTAATACACCTTTTGAAGTCCTCCAGCAAAATCATCTGCTTAAATTTATCATAATCAGAATTTACATTCTTAGAATTTAATCACTGCTCTAACAGATCTTCTTTGATTTTTGCATACTCAACATGGGATTGCTTTTCTTGCTTATAAGTTGTCCTAAATTTTACTCTATAGGCTTCAGGAACAAGCTCATAGGCCTTAAGAATCAAGCTCTTAACTACATCATAATTATCAGATTGATCCTGAGGCAAAGATGCATAAGTTACTTGAGCTTTACCGGTGAGAACACTCTGTAGGAGTACTGGCCAATACTTTTTGGGCCAATTAAAATCTGTAGCTACCCTCTCAAACAACTGAAAATACTTTGTTAAATCAGATTCATTAAAAGGAGGGACAAGTTTAACATTTTTAGCCACATCAAAATCATCAGAGCTAGATGATCCAGTTCCACCTTGTTTCATGCGATACTCATGGTCTGCCTGAATCCTAGCAAATTCAATTTGTGCCTGAGCCTGGGCCTGTGCCTCCTGAATACGAGCCTGAGACTCAGCATCCTTAGCATTTGCCTGAAGCTCAGCCTCCTTAGCACGAGCTTGAAACTCAGCCTCCTTAGCACGAGCCTGAAACTCAGCCTCCTTAGCACGAGCCTGAAACTCAGCCTCCTTAGCACGAGCCTCGTGCAGGGCTAGCTGTAACTTAGCTATTTCAATCTGCGTTTGCTGATCTGGATGAGTTACATTAAACAAGCTTTTATTAATCATGTCAACAATTTGATATTTAGACTGATGAGAGCGAACAGCAATTCCCAATTGTTGAGCAACAAGCTTAAGTTCATTCTTTGTTCTGTCTTCTATATCACACACTGTTTGCACATTTGACAAAAAATCTTTGGCTTCATCAAGAGCAGTAATAGTAGACATCATGAATAAATCACAGTCACAAAATATCAAGCAATATCCTTATGATAATATCCTGAATATCCTGATAAGAGGTCACCAAATTTATGTTACGGAACAGAGAGAGATAATGAACACTTCAAGTGAGAATATTAAAATCACTACTGTCCCGTAAAGTTCCAGGTTCAAAACAAAAGACTTAGGTAAAATTATAAGTTAAAGTTTAATGCTGAAACAAACAACTAAACATTCAGGACTCATAAGGATAATGTAATGGCAAAAACAGGTTAAATATGGTTTACTGGAATAGCCTCTATTAACACGAATTTAGCAAGAACAAATTTATCTAAGTTAGCCCTGATAAAATGAGAAAACCGGATAATGCTCAGTTAAAGTAAGATATAATATTATCACAGATACAAAACACTACTCACACTGGCTGACTTTAAAAACACTACATGAATCACAAAAATCTTACCAGGCCCACGAACCAACGCCTCAGGCTATACAGTACAAGAAAAATGGTAATAACACTTATACTCAAATTATACAGCAGCTAGATGATTGGAGACTTCCTGAGCACTCGCAAAAATACACTATACAGGGGAGGACAGAGATGTGAACAAAATGAGGAGTAGATCTAAGTGGCCATTAATGCAGAGACTGAGCTCATTATATAGGGGCCGGCAGAGCTTGATACAACTTGTAAGAAGGATGCGCAAATGAAGCCATAGGGGACAAAGAGTTGACAATCCTGCTCTGAACAACAGAAAGAACGACTTACTCTGCTATAAGGGGGAGAAGGGGGGAGTGAGGTAGAATACGCAAGCCTGGTCACTATGGAAGCCACGAGGCGAATCGTGATCAAACATGCAGCATACTGTACGTTAGAATTATACAAAGGATGATGAAATCATAGGCTATGTAACAATCACAGAAGCCTCAATCCCTTAAGGGGTAGCCACAAACTAATCGCTTTCATGTCACCCTGTTCTCCTCCTCTAGGCTGCCTTCTCTCCAGCTCACAACCCCCTCTCTCATTTACAGTACTTCACCCCAGCCTTCCATCTCATTCTTGGTCTCCCCATCCCTTTCCCTTTTCCGCCTCACTCACATATTCTCTTCCAGTCTGTCTTTCATTCTCCATCCGCACCACATGGCCAAACTATCTCAAAGTGTTTCTCCCAATATTTTCTAGCACATCATCGTGGTGAAGAAGTGCAAATGTAAGAGCATGATGAAAAGAAAACTCACGATGTATGACAAACAAAAAGTTTATTCATAAACCTTTGTGCCGGTAACTTTTCATTTATTTATTACTTACTTTTGGCAGCTCTTGCTGCCCTTATTGTTAGTCGCGTTTTTTTGCTCGGTTTCTTTTTGCCAGCTCCATGCTGCCCTTATTTTTAGTTGCGTATTATTTCTTTCTTGTATTCTTTCTTGTTTAATTGTGGCAGACACTTCTACCCTTTAGAATTAACCGACTCCGACCAAACCTGGACACAGTGACCAGCCTCTATACCTAGTTGTGTCTACAAGATTTTGGTTGCTAGGCAGCTACTCATTGCCTAGGAATGGCCGAAAAAAAAAGTTTTTTTTCGTACTTTTCACGTTTTGAGCTTTAGAAGCATTACTAACGGGCGTAGAAAGATCTGACTTCGTTAGCTCTAATCTTGAGGTCATTCCCTATTGGAAGTGTGCCATCCATTTCCTCTCCTCCAATTTTCTAGTGGCAACCCTGCGATGATTGGCCTCAGCGTCCCTAACAACCAATGCCTATTTTCAAAAAAATCCCCACTAATTCTTCAGTGGCTTGATAGAACTGAGTGAACCTTTGCATCCTTATAGAGTACTACAACTTTCTGTTGTGCACCTATGTGCTACATTGGCCAGGTCAGGGGTCAAAGGTCATCAAATGCAAAAACAGTGAAAATAACTAAAATCACGTCTATGCTCGGGAGAAATGCTTAGACCCCCGATTATTAAGTCAGGGCCATGATTCTTGGGTGGAATGTTGCACTGGAGTACCTCCATATAAAAATGACATTTGGTGTCAAAACCCACTTCCAGTCGCTGGCAGCGCCACCTAGAAGTTGTTCCTCTGGTGGGCCATTCTGTGAATTTCTAGTTCCCTAGCTCCACAGTGGGTGGGTGGAATCAAAAGAAACTTAATGAGTATTACTTGGTCCGCTTAGAGTTGGCCATCGTCGCCTACCAGCTTGTTTTAATTCTTGTTACCTCCATACAACTTTATTCCGACCAGGAGAGACTTCTTGAATTGAAAGAGATTTAATCTTCATTAGTTCACTGCCACGGTACTCTGCTAAGATAAACAGAATCACCTGGAGACGTTAAGAGTAGTATGTGAAATACGTTACTGAACTGATTTTAAGAATGTTTGGGATAGACAAGGAAGAGGTTTTACAAAATGACCTATCCCACCTGGACCAAGGCTGTAATTCTGACAGCCATAATACCTCTCAATGAGCAGGTGGAGATACACAGATATTCGTATTCTTATCGGCAAAGGAGGAGTAAACTTCTCGTATCACATCAATTAGCACATTATTTCGATTTTCCAGCCATACGATTGTCAGTCTTACCGTGAATGGCGCGTGAGAGTTGTTGTCGCCAGTCCTCAATGGCGTTGTGTAGCATGTGGCAGACAGAGACGAAGAGGAGGAGTGTTGCCTTGTAGACCAGATACAGATGACCCACCAACAGCGCCACCACAGCACGCACGACCTGGGTACACAGACACGGGCATGACTCTCAGTAATGTTCTCTCTCTCTCTCTCTCTCTCTCTCTCTCTCTCTCAAGTAACTGTGGTTGCTTTACTTAATAACAGTTTAAATCACAGCTGCATTCGTTATCTGCCGTGTTGTGTCGCCAATATATATATATATTTTTTTTAGTGATCGTGAGCCTGTGTTGGTCCTCTCCCTATTTTTTTTATTTTTTGAGTACACCGCTTCCCGTCCGATCAGCGAAGTTAAGCAATGTTGGGTCTGGTTAGTACTTGGATGGGTGACCGCCTGGGAACACCAGATGCTGTTGGCATAACGTTCTCCCTACGTGTCAAGTGGGGTTTGTGGAGGATTAGTGTCCCTCCCTATTAAACAATTAACTCTAAGCCCTTGACCACCCCGTTTGGGATACATGGCGTCTGGCAATGAATGAATGAAATAACTGCGCAAATTATATATTTTTATTTTTAAATTCTATTTTGTCCTAAAATTCTCTCCTCATCTTGAATGTTGACTTGTAATAACAGACTAACACCTTCAGTCCGATGAGATATTTTTCATTTCATTCTTGCTGCCTCCAAGCTATTTTATACAGTTTAGAAGAGACTCCGAAATTTTTAGGTCAGGTATAACCGTTACCTGTCCCGTCACTAGTATAATTATCAAACAGTTGAATAGAATCGTCTGTTGGCAGCAAGAAACAACGATAAAAACAAATATTGCCAACACTGCCAAGGAACTGCAGGATATCCCCCACACAGTAATACGACACGGGTGTGACTAGTTTCCAAAACCTGGAGGGAGGGTGACAACGATGCTGGTAAATCATATGCTCTTTCTCTTCGTTGCTGCCCTGTAGAACTAGTGTCAGTACTGTCTGACTAAAGTTACGTATTCCACAGCATGGCTGCATTCTTTGGGTAGAATTGATAGTCACATTTCAGCAGTGAATACTTTAGAGGTCGTGTAAAACTTATACTCGTATGTGTATATATCTATAACCACACGCCATAATCCCGTATGGGGAGGCCGTTTGCCTCTGAATTAATTGTTTTACGTGGAGGGATACTAACTCTCCGCCTACCCACTTGTTGACACGTAGGGAAAAACGGGCATGTGCCAGTAACAAAATGAGCAGAGTTGTGAAGAGAATGATGTACAAAGCATTATACGATTTAGCGAAATGGAAATGTACTTGTGATTGTAATATGAAAATGAACATTTGCACAGCTACATTTTTTACACAAAGTAACGTAAAGAACAAGATAGCAATCAAGTTAGTCCACCAGTATCACAACAGTATCAATATTTACCAGTCACTTTGAGGCGGGTTTCTGCTGACTCGCTAATGAGCAAATTGACAAGAAACACGGGATTCGTTTCTGCCAGACGGTCTTGGTGAATGTGACACAGCATGGCGTGACTTAGAGTAATCTTTTATGAGTCATTAATAACCTCAGGTATGTTATCAAACGTCGTAGTGCGCTGAGTGAGCGCTCTGATGAACATGAAATTGCAGGCGAGATTACAAGTTATTTTAAGAGTTTTTCCACAAAAGAAAACACCTGTTTGAAAATTTCATTTCATTTTCATTCATCATCCAATCCTACGTTGCCCCTTGAGAGCGTAGGAGCCCGGGGCTAGGTAAGTTAGTCCTGGCATTTAAGATGAGAGTGACGAGCCTCACTCATCCCTGAGTGGCATTACGTGAGCAATAAACCCCAACCATCCCTTGGATATAAACCTTCGCTGGCTCAATCCGACTGGAGCGCCGTAATTACTCATAAACCACCAGGTGCCAAAATTTGGTTATATGGTTACCACCCAGCGTAGTAAATGGTTTCCTGGTGTACAGGAAACCATTTGGCTTGTCACACAGTGAAGAGTCACCCACAGGAAGAAGGAAGAGAAAAGAATGAAGGAAGGAAAGACAGAAGAGGGAATGTAAAGTCACCCGTAGACGGAAGGACGAGGAAAGAATGAAGAAAAGAAGACAGAAAAGGATGGAAGGAAAGGGCAGACACCCGAGAGCAGCACTACATCGAGTGAGTGGATGGTGAGTGCCCCTACCTACCACTCTTCAAGTTTCGTAGTTAAAAATAGCTTCTGACATTCAGTAACACTTTTGGGCAGAAATTGAGTTCTGAAAAATGAAAGCTGTAGCTGTATGCCATGGGAGACAGTCATTTCAAGGTTCAATGTTTACAAACTGCCTCAGTGTTAACACTGTCAGGAATGGGTCGGTAAACCTGCACTATTCATCCGAGTCAGTTTGGGAAAAATAATTAAATCGTGAATTATTTTTAAATACTCAATTCTTTCGTGATACTCAACTGAAACATGCGCATGTTTTGAGACAGCTACTGTCATATTTTTGAGAAACCTTCCGTGGCCAAGGCAGACTTAATGGATCGTAAAATAATGTAGCTTTCTGGTGCTCTCACTTGTTTCAACAAGTGCATTAAATTCTGCCTCCGTCAGAATTCCCTCCACTTTTATGCGTTCATTTTCTGCATCTCTCAATATGTCTGCTTCGGCCACACTTGATGCTTGTAATAATGAACTGAGGCGTTCCAGAATGTGAGTGGTGAAATACAACATATTCTCAGACCATTGGCATGTGAGGATGTGTTTGTTCCAAAATTATCTACCGCACTGGAGAGTACCTAAGACACACTTCCATAGCTTTTTAGAACAGATTTTACAGATGGTGTTTTCATAAGCCAACGGGTCGGATATATAGATCTCAAACAACTGTGAAGAACAAAGCATGGAGTCCAATGAAATTAAAGATGCCTGAATTTTCACAACTCTTCTTAGAGCGTTGCAAGCTGCTGCACAGCATTTAATGCAGTCCTTGCTACTTGTTATTCCTAGAGCTCCACAGTGAACGTGCATTACTGATGGTTGTATCTTTTTCAGTTCAGCCCGTCAACCTTTGTACCTTTCACTCGTGTTGCTGGCTCTGTTGTAAGTCTAAGATCTAAGATTTGGTGAAGACAACCTGATTTGAGTCCTTCAGCATTGTATTACATAGTGATTTGCTTGTACTTAAGGTCGTTTGGTACTGGCCAATAATTAATTCTTCAACTGCGAATGACTTTATTACATATCTCACAGATACAGTCTTGCTTAACACATTGAAAGATCGTAAGTTCCATCCACCACAGTTAAAAATTCCTGAGGGTCTGTGATAATTTCCATGCCAATACTCCTCAGAATGCGTTATTCATTAAAAAATGAATTTCATTTTGTACAGCAGAGCTTGTGTAGACTTCTTTTTCTTTTCCCCATATCCATCGTCAAAACTCTCATTATCATTAGGTTTTAATTCGAACGAAGTTCGAAGGTTACCATTATTAGGGTCATGCATTCAATCTTCGTTTAACTAGGTATTTCATCGATGTAATGAGCTTCAGTAATGCTCTTCTTGCAGGAAGTTATTCAACTGATGAGCACTTAAGTCTTTCTTTGCGAAATGCTACATTTTCTACTTGTAACATGTGATGATGAGACCCTTCATGACACTGAAATTTCTCTGTGGTTTTCTTCCAATATCTGAATCCATTGCTAATAAATACGCTATTTGATCACTTAAAATTTTCAGTTAGCATTTTCTTTGAGTCTTGAAAGCAAAAGAAATATAAAACTTTTTAAATTTGTATCCTGATGTAACCACGGATAATCTTCGAACCATTTTATCAGCACAACAGCTTACAGTTAGTCAAACGTTAAGTTGCAATTAGTTGCTATTCCGGATGATACGACTCTTCATGAAGTGACTCTAAATAGTCTCAGTCTACCCAGCTGCTACTGTCAAAGTCACTTTGCCAGTTCATTGCTCCACGATCCTGGCGCATCACCGTGAATTGTTGTATGTAATGCTGGACCTGTTTGGTGTGTCATGAGATATGGGATTTGCTTGTTTATAGGAAAAATATTTCCTGCATACATACGTACATATATATATATATATATATATATATATATATATATATATATATATATATATATATATATATATATATATATATATATATATATATTATATATATATATCCTATTGAGACCTGGGGTTACTGTGGGTTGGGTGTTTCTGAAAGGATTCCTAGCGTACCCCCTTCCAGTTACCGGCCCGTGCCTGGTTTCCTTGGTGTAGGTTATAGATAAAACTAGAGGAGAGCTCCCATGCATAGAATTTATAACTGTAATTTTTCTGACTAAACAGTACCGCAGTTATCATTATTATAGATATGAAAAGTTGCTGAAATGCGTAATTTTGAAGATATCATCTATACAACCAAATCAGTGCTGCACGCAAACAGTTTCAAGTGGCCGTCCGGCTTGTCGGACTGTCTGGTCGTTTGTCCATCCGTCACAGATCGTTCTTTTCTTCTAACCTAACCTAACACAGCATAACCTAACCCAACACAACACAACGTAACCAAACCTAATTCAACCTGACTTAATTTAACCTAACCTAACCAAACGGAACTATTTAGGGACGAATGAGTTTCGGGTCCGAATCGACCCATTCTCCATTGTAGGACGCCACCATCGATGTCATCAAACCTGACCTGGTGCTCTTTAGAAACATGTTATTTCCGCCCAATTTGGGTGTCGTAAATGAATTATACAATTATGAAAGATAATCCCTGCCATAAAATTTTCATCCTTTGTTAATGGGAGGTGTCCTGATTCCAGTTGTTGGCACTGTACCTTTCTAATGATCTACATATCCAGCCATCATCCAATCCTACGACGCCCTATGAGGTGCGTAGTAACCCGGGGCTAGGCAAGTTGGTCCTGACATTTAAGATTAGAGTGACTACGCTCACCCATCCCTGAGCGGCATTACGTGAGCAATAAACCCCAAACATCCTTTGGATATAAACCTGCACCGGCTTAATCCGGTTGGAGCACCTTAATTACCCACTAAACCACCAGGTGCCATAATTTGGTTATATGGTTACCACCCAGCGCAGTAAATGGTATCCTGGTGTACAGAAAACTATTTGACTTGTCTCTCAGTTTAGAGGCACCCATAGGCAAAAAGAAGAGGAAAGAAGGAAAGAAAGACAGAAGAGAGAATGTAAAGTCACCCGCAAGCAGAAGAAAGGAAAAAGAATGAAGGAAAGAAAGACAGAAGAGAAAGAAAAGAAGAGAGAATAGGGCAGATACCCAAAGCAGCACTACATCGAGTGAGTGGATGGTGAACGCCCTACCTACCACTAATGATCTACATATACTTTTTTTTTCCTTAACTTCCCTGGCAAGCAAACAAAGTACCCTAATATGAACAGAGAATATTCCATGCATAAATGCTTGTTAAATCTATGAATGCATCTTCAGATATATGAATAGATAAATAAGCAAATAAATAAAACCTATAAAGACAAATATTTGAGGTAATACATAACGTGACGGGAGTGTAAAGGGAGATGATGTGGTAACTCCTCCCTCACCATTTTCATAAACCCTATAACTCTGATCCTACCATATGTTCGAAAGATTTTTTTTTTCATGAAATTATTCATGAAAATGGCACACTTTGCATGCCATACTTTGCAATATAAATGACAGAATAATAGCCTGATTAGTGAGTTCAATACTTGGCTTCCATAAAATGCAGTGTAACAAGCTCCATGCTAAGGGAAAACATAGGGGTTGATATACAGTATATATGTATGTATGTATGTGTGTAATGGACCCAGGATCGAATCCGGGCTGGAGCAGGGAACAGTTTAAGGATTTGAATTTACTAAATACAGACTTTCCTGATCTACCAGATGACCCGCTGACATGTCGTAAAAATACCCCTGTTAATACCAGTACACCAATCCTGTATGAGACAGCTCTAGCATGTATTCAATATGAATGGTAGGTGTTAGCGCTGAAGTGGTGACATGTGGAGGTGTAGGAGGACTACTGGCCCTTGGGATAGGTCACTGCCCCCGAGAAATAGGCCCTGAAGCCTTTGCCCAGAGTCGGACACGAATATATATATATATATATATATATAGATAGATAGATAGATAGATAGATATATATATATATATATATATAGATAGATAGATAGATATATATATATATATAGATAGATAGATAGATAGATAGATAGATATAGATAGATAGATAGATAGTTAGAGAGAGAGAGAGATGGATAGATAGATAAATGAAGCCTCTGTGGTACAGTGGTAGAGTGTACGTCTCACTCGCTGGTGGGCGGGGGTTCGCCTCCCGCCAGAGTTGTAAAAACTTTGGGAAACGTTCACCGAGCCACTGACCACTTTGGCGGACACAAGGGATGCTGTGGTTGTACCAGTGTCGCATACTAGTATGCTTGCTCCCAGTCGGCTTAAGGCGGGCCGATTACACTTGGTTCACAGACTACACACATATCCAAAGCCACTACATCACTACAATCACACTCACAAATACTTCTCACCGAACATACAGTCTCTACCAGGCAGCCTAAGCCACTGGGTAGAGATATATTGGCTGTATCGTCCCTACTTCGGTAGGGATAGGCCGGTCCTGCAGTGGACCTCAACGGCTGATGATAATGATGATATATATATATATATATATATATATATATATATATATATATATATATATATATATATATATATATGACACACAGAGGATGTCCCAGGACTTGCCGCACTACCTTCAGAAAATGTTTCTTGGTCTAATTTTGAGTCATGTACAAAAACTCACAGAATATTTTCTTCTGGCTGTGGCAATGAAATGTGTTAGTGCGAGTCCACACGTGTGCTCAAACAAGTGCTGGCAACATGTATGCAACACAGCAACGAACACGCTGCAAAATGTTGGGAACAGCGGCGTCCAGATCATGTTGGCAACATCATGATGAAGTCTCAGCTGCCTGGTTCGGACACTCATATCCCATTGTCTCTGCTGCCAGTGTTTGAAGCTACACTGAAATATGTTTGCATACATCTGTCCAAATACTGCTGCAAACATGTACCCAAACATGTTGCCAACCGTGTTGTCAACATGTGTTCCAGGACACTTGTGGACGCGCCCTTACATGAACTATTTTTGTGTGAGAGTAGCATGAAGCACATAATCAGGAGAATGAAAAACGATAGCTTACTCAGTGTCCTTTGGGGAGGAATGAGAAATGCGAAAGACAGGACAATGCTGGCAGATGACTGTCGTCGAACATTTGCTCATGGCTGTGATATCATCGGCGGTAACGGTGTGACGCAACACATCAACACTCAACTACAGCCAGTTCCACCTGCACCACCTCCACTGCTGCTATGCTCTTCTTATTTTAACAGTCCAGGGTTTTGGTCCTTTTGCAGCTTTTTTTTTTTTTTTTTTTTTTTTTTTTTGTCACAACTCAGTTTCAGAGAATGAGAATAGTACGGGTCTACGTTCTTTCCACAGCACTTCATTATGACTACCATAATATTCTAGTGCCAATCTGTTGCTAGAGCTCAGAATTCAAGATGGAAATACTACAATTCTAAGCCAAGTTGATGTGAAAAGAATATAAGACCACCACCACACCACCATCTCCTTTATCATCATCCCTGTTACTACCAACACCATCATTATTATCACCACCACGTCCACCAGCCCCATGCTCTCATCACCACCACCACCACCTTCACTACTTCCTCCATCACTATCACCACCACCACTACCACCAACACCACTAACATACCCTTATCACCACCACCTATCACCACCACCACCACCTCCTCCTCCACTACCACTATCACCACTACCACTATCACCAACACCATCAACATACCCTTATCACCACCACCTACCACCACCACCACCTCCTCCTCCACTACCACCCTCACCACCACCACCACCATCACCATCTCCATCTCCACCACCACTACCACCTGCTTAGGCAAACACTTTCGCCTATGTCTGTCAGCTTGTACAATACCTTTCCTTCTTGATGGAAGTTTGCTTTCAGTCAGCCTGTCTCAAAGAAGAGTGACCATTCCCATCCCTCTATACCATCAGGTATTTCTAAAGTCTCTGAATATATTCGTAACATAAAAAAAAATAAAGCACCTTTCCTATAGCAACCTGCTCTCCAATCATAAGTATGGATTCCGCCAGGGATGGTTTACTGGCGACTGTCTCACCTACCTTTTAGACTCCGAGTCATCCTCCTTTCGGAACTTTGGCGAAAACTTTGCCGTTACGCTTGACATCGGAAAGACTTTCTATTGCGTCTGGCATAAAACTTCGATTTCCAAATTGCCCTCTTGCGGTTTCTATCCTTCTATCTGTGCCTTCATCTCTAGCATTGCTTCTGGTCCTATAGCTGCTGTTGTAGACGGCCACCGTTCTTCTAGAGCTGTCAGTTGTGGTGTTCGTTAGGGCTCTGAATCGAAGCTGTACATCTAACCCTATCCACTCATACCCTGATGACTCCATCCCTCGCTTTTCCATACGCTTATCACAGTGCCCATATCAGCAATTACCTCAACAAACAAGGGATGAGGCTATGATAAACATAGTGTCTGGCTTGGCGCATATTTCGGATTAAGGTAAAAGTAATCTTGCTGTGTTTAATGCATCAAAAATTTAGTTCTTTGCAACTTTCAACCCGTCAAAGTCTTCTGCAGGAGTATCCTCTAATTTTTAACAATGGCGAGGTCAATTCTGCATCGTCTTTAAACATACTTGGGGTTTCATTCCCTTGGGATTTATTTTAGAAAAAATATATTACCTTTCTTGTAAAATCTGCTTCCAAGAGATTAGGTGTGCTAAGCTGACTCCATGCTTTCTTTACCCCAGCATAGTTTTTGACTTTATACAGTGGTTTTATTCGCCCTTGTGTACAGTACGTCTCTTATGTGTACGGAGGCTCCCCCCACACAGCTCCACTCAAGAAGATGGAGTCAAAGGTTTTTCGTTTCATTAACTCTCCCCCTCTTACTGGCTCCCTTCAACCTCTGTCTCTTTGCCACATCGTTGCATCTTTATCTCTTTCCTATCGTTATTTCAGTGGTCACTGCTCCTCTGAACTGTCTGTTTGCATCCCTCCACCATTAAGGAGGAGCGTTGCACCCGTCTAGCAACAAACTCTCATCTCATTCCTGTCCAACTCTCTAATGCAATAATTAACCGTTACTCCCAGTCCTTCATTTATGCAACAGGTCAACTCTGGAACTGTCTCCCTCTCTGTATTTTCTACTACCTATGACCTCCAGTCTTTCAAAGGCAGTGTGTCCAGACATCTCGAAATGAATGGATCTTGAATTTGGCTCCCTGCTATCTTATTTTTTATTTTTCTTGGACGGAACAATTATGCTGGCTTCTGGTCTTTGGTTCTGTCTTCCATGCATAAAAAAATAAAAAACACGACTACCACTACCACCACCACCACCACCACCACCACCACCTCCATACCACCACCGCCTCCATACCACCACCAACATCATTCCATACCACCACCTTCACCACCACCACCACCATACCACCTCCATCACCTCCATACCACCCCCCCACCCCCACCACCACCACCTGAGAAAGTCACGCCACTCGCTCCCCTACTTTATAAATATTTTGACGGGTGTGAGTTAAGTCCTGGGAATGAACTAGTGTTTCTTTAGAAGCTACAGTGGTTTGCCCGTGTGTTTGTTTCTATGACGACCAGCTGGCCAGGTTACGTCTTGAAATACCCTTAACCTTGGAAGGGTCACCCACTCTTTTGCTGCACCGCCAGTACTGTTGTGTACTGATGCCTTCTGTAATGTATTCTACGTGGCTTTGCAAATTTCATAGCACATCATTGTTACTAATTCAACACATTGTACCTCAGTAACTCTCGCATGGTACTGATGGAAACTTGGGTGATATAAGAACGATATAAGTAACATAAAAGACAGTGCCAAAGTGTAATATGAAAAAAGAGCAAGAAAAAAAGGAAAAAATGCCAAAGAAGGTGCTGCGAAGCCTCCTAAAAACAACACAGTGCTTGCTTATAAAACACTCACTAGAATTGCATACTGCCAGATATGAAAGTGGTGATTACATCTGTTAGCTGTCTGTCGTAACTCAGTGCATGGCGTGACTGGTGGTGAGACGGAGGGTTTAATTAAGAATTGATTTAGTTAGGGCACTGGAAAGACTCACTCAATAAACCAGACATATGTGGGGATTGTACGAGTATACTATTTGCGATACACGGGATTATTGCATCTTAATCGGTAACAGTCAGTCCCATAGCCCCCCCCCCTCTCTCTCTCCCTCTCGTAAAAGGCTGGGAATAATACCGTACTGATATGATAGACAGTGAATGTCCTACGCCCCAGTGGTAAAGGAAATAGTCTTCAACAGCTAAATGAATTATTCCGGTGGTAGCTACACATCAAAAAATCGTCATTGTACTGAGGGTTAATTCTTTCAGTACGATGACGCCATTCGTATTTTTAACCTTGCTATCTCCAGACAATCTTATTTACCACAGAGGCGAGACCCCCGCGGTTAGGAGGTTAAGACAGTCTGTTAACACTCACAGGTTCGTAAGACTCACACTCGGCTGAATTAAATCGTCTAGCAATAACTGGAATAGAAAACTAGAACTGTCCCGACCATGACAATGTTGATGGTGACAGTATTAACACTCTCAGGCTTCTATACTTTTTCTCAGTTGAACACAATCGTCTGGTGTTGGCATGAATGAAATACTCGAGGAGAAGCGACCACGACAGAGTTAAGCCACTTCATTTAGATGCCTTTATTTTTTATTTTTTAATCTTGTTCCCTTCAGGCGATTTTATGAGCCTCGGAGAGAATTTTGGAACTGAAAGAGATAGATGTAGCCTTCATTAAGTCGTTCAGTACGAGACATACTGCATTGCCTAAGTCTGATAATACTGTGTGGAGGCAGCAAACATAAACTGAATAAATACGTCAACTTACTGATGGGGTTAGCCTTTTCAGCCCAAGGATGTCCTTCAATATTTTCATCCTGCTGACACCACCTGATTTGATCAACCTTCCAAGGGATACCCGGTGGCTATGGGGTTAAGAAAGGCTGCATTTAACCCCTTCAGTTCCATGAGTGTCCCCTAAGCTGAATAACATAAACTCCCTATATGTCATAGAATTGCAGAAGTTAACGCCATTAATACAAGAGAGCTTTCTGAAAATAAATAGATCGTTGAATAGTAGCAAGAATATGCTGAAAAATATTGCTGAGGGGTTAATGACGACTGCATTTAACTCTGAATTTAAACGATTTTTCTTTAGCTGAGAAAAATCATCTTGAGATGGCTGAAATGTGTCTAAGGATTTTACTCGTAATGCGATGACATGTTAGGTTATGTTATTCTTGTCACTGTTAGATGAATATATTCTCTCTCTCTCTCTCTCTCTCTCTCTCTCTCTCTCTCGTCTAACCTGTAGTGCTGTGGTGTTGTGCTGGAAAACGTCCTGTGGCACCAGCAGCAGCACTTTAGCCAGCAGATCTGTTATAGCCTGCAGGAGATCCGGGTTTCCTGTTAAGGCCACAATTAGTACTGCCACAATGAAGCCGTACAGGAAGGCGGCGTACACGTATGAAGCGCCACGTAGACCTTTAGCCGGACGAAGACCAGTTGTGGCAGCGAGGTCGTCCCACTGATTGAAGAAACTGGCGAGGGACCGAGCGTGTATTAGCGTTGACAACACGGCCACCCAGGCGTTGAACAGACACCCTACTATGATCACAGTGCCCATTAGTTGAAGTTCATACGTGCCTGAGCCCTGCATTAGGTTTGGTATAAGGGACAGCTTCACCAGACCTACCGTGCACGTAACCAGCAGGCCGCTTAGCCATATCAGGGTGAGTACGGTGTGAATAGCCGGTAGGGACCTCCACTTGAAGGAAAATTGGCCCCGACTGTCGCCGTAGGAGTATGGAGCCAGGCCGAGTACCCGTAGTGTTCCCCGTACCAGCGCACCGGGACGAACTTTGTGCTCCTCCTTCCCACTCGTCCCACAGTGCATAGGCCTCGTACTCGTCCCACTGTACTCCCCCGTCGTTCGAGTTTGTACGTTCACCGTCCCGTTGTGCACCACTCTTGTCCTCGTCCCACTGTGTGTATCCGTTGTTCCACTCCGTAGATCAGTCATCGTCCCATTGTACAACTCCATCATCACACTGTACAATCCTGTTGTTCTCGTTCCATTGTTCATCTCTCTCGTTCCATTGTGCAAATCTGTCAACCTCGCCCTATTGTACAAGTCACTCATTTCATTGTCCATGTCCATTGTCTTCGTCCGATTGTGCTCTTCCTTCGTCTCACTGTGCATCATCCTCGTCCCTCCAGAAGTCATGTCCGTAGGTCGTGTTCCAGTCCCATCGCGTGACCTAACAGAGCTGCACCATCCTTCCTCCAGCCTCCCTGACGCCAGCCGGGGCCTTATCCGCGGACACCACGCCATAACGAGTGTCCACACGCTGCCACACCAGCCCTCAATCCCGCCCCGCCCAGCACTTCTCACTATCACGCCACCCTACACCACCTCGCCTGCGCGCCACACCTACTCAAATGATTCCCTATTCTTGTTGGCTTGGGAGGCTTCCTAGCTTCTCTTGCTTACCATTTTTTCTGCACATGATCCGTTGGCATATTCTTTTATATGAGGACAGCTCGTGAGAACATTTTATCTATGTATAAAATGTAAAGTATATGACTAAAGAGGCGATGCTAGGGAACCTCAAAAGCTGACGAAAATACGGCTCTTAGGGTTGCATGCTCAGTGACTTTGGAAGTTTCGTAGTACTTCTTCCTTAGCGATTTATTCTGCACACTGCCCCTCAATATCCTCTTGTACTGTACATAGGAGTACGTAAGAGGAAAGGATAACAAATGGCCTGTTGGCCCATATCGAGGTTATTTAGTAAAAAATATGCTACGATCTAGCCAACCTGTGAGAAACAAACAAACAAACAAAAAAGAGGAAGGTTCTCCCCCATTCACCACACCATCCGGTAAAAAAATAAAAATAAGAAGAAAGAAAAACACAATGCTTGTTAGAAGAACAAGCATGGAAATTTTTATAGGGAATTAGACAAAAGAGGAAAGAACATACACTACGTAATTTTTAATCAACAGATTTGAAAAAGAACGGCATATATGCTACTGATACAATCTAGGTCGATATCAAAACGATACAAAGGGCACACTGAGAATGTTTAGGGGAAGTATGCAAACTAAATCACTTAGGAAATGTGCAACGAAACTTCCCGTGCCACCGGATATTCGCCCCTTAAATCCGTAATGTCAACGTACGAGGCTCCGTAGCACCAGTTCTTTACCAGTTTATTCTCTCACATGGCACGTTGGCTCTCTGACTGAAAGGATTTCCTCTTTGACGAGCAAAGTCGTGTGGTGTATCACAAATGGTATACGAGTATCCAGGTTCGTCGAACAAGTTGATCGAAATGTTTTTTTTGTTGACTGGGATTTCTTTCAGCAAAATCAAATCGTCTGGTGTTAACGTGACTAAGATGCATAACTTCATCCATACCAGCTAGACTGTTAGGCTTACATGCAAGAACAAGGCTTGAGCCGGACTTTTGGCTTGAGTCAGTCTTAAGTCGGACTTGAGGCGCACCTGCAAAAAAACGATATGCAGTAACAAGGCTTGAGCCTCTCACGGGCCGAGCCGATGCTCTCAAGTCGAAGCGACCTCTGAGTAGGCTTGAGTCTGACTTGAGCATTGAGGACCTGTTAATTAACAATTTTGCTTGGTAGATTTACTTTTAAAACTGAATAATTTACCAACAACCTCAGGACAATATTAGACAGTGGCTGCATAAGATTCTTAGCAAAATATATATATATATATATATATATATATATATATATATATATATATATATATATATATATATATATATATATATATATATATATATATTTTAATAACAGAGGAGATAGAGGAAAAACAAATGAATAAAAAAAATGATCCATACACCAGATTACTGGCTTCCTCCATTCATAAAAATCTGTAACAGTTGGACTTAACAGCTGTAGGTTGATGTCTGGGGGGAAACAGCTCTGGGGAAGAGAGTTTCAGAGAGATGCAGTTGAAATTTATGGAAATACTTGACCGTCAGGAAGATATGTAGGCAGTTTTTTGTACACTTGTATGAATTTTACTAGGATATTTTTTTATTGTAGATGATATTAGGCTACATGGAAGTGTTGCTGGCATTTGCATTATGATGATAGTGTTGATGGTACAGTATGGAGTAGGCTACTAGGCTGTGACAAAACTTAGTTGTACAGATTCCTATACAACTGCAGTTAATATTTAGGCCATTATACAGTGTTCTTAATGTCTACTACAGGTCGTCTTGTAAAGATAATAAAGTACCATATTGTTAACAGTCTTCTGCGTTTCATCACCACTTACCAAATTACATGTAGGCTGTGCATGTTTGTACTCTACAATGATGAATATTTTTCATAGCCTATTCATCTCATTATAATGTAGGTTCTAGTTTGCAGTTCTTAGACCGCGCATTATAACTTGTATTGCAGTAACAATATACGATTTATTATACACTTCTTTTATACTCTGTCCAAGACTTATGGCGTTTGTATGATACGAATGGAGTCATTGATATATTTAAATTCAGAAGTCTGCGCTGTGATTGGCTGCTTTAAAAATGATCGAAGATTTGCCCTAGGTCCACGACTTCAGCCTGACTTTGTGAAATCAGACTTGAGCCTCGATTCAGCGTATGATCAAGACCGACTTGAGTAAGCTGTGAGCCTGGGCTTGGTACCATCCCAAGCCCGACTTCCAGGTCCGCCTCAATCCTCATTCGCATTTGGACCTTTAATGTTCTCTCTGATATTTAACAAGCCTGAGGGATGACATTCTCTGTCAGTAAGCACGGTAGCTCTTGCTTTATGTAGGGATGACCCAGGTTCCAATGACGTCACGTACATAGGGCATGGGGGTCCACGCACGAAAACTATTGCGAACCCCATCTCTATGCATTCGAACTAAAAGGACTTCGCTGTTTAAGTGCAAAGCTGCTCTCAAATTTCAGCTAACCATTCTTGGAGTCGCGAACACGGGCAGTAAAGATACCGTTTTGTTCTTTCTTTCTTCCCACATCAGTCATACCTGGAAAATGAAGAGGCATACATGAGCGTGTTAGGCATCAAAATGCTTCATAACCATTGAGGATATATCCAACCTATTAAGATCTGCGCTTCAGTAGGCAAGATACAGCCTAGAAACATTCCATATTCTCAAACGTCTTCTCAGATAGGCAAAACTCCAGGCAGTCATGTTTCCTTACTCCATGTAAGGTCAGTGGAGGGGAAACAGGTCGATGGCGGATTCTATGTGAAAAAGAGGTCTATAGGAAAGTAGGTCCATGGGCAAAACAAGTCCAAGGGGGGTAAAGGTCCATGTGGGAAAACAGGACCATGGATGACGCAGGTCAGTGGGGAAAATAGACCCACGGGGGAAAATAGGTCCATGGGGTAAATAGGTCCATGGGGAAAATAGGTCCAAGAGAGGAAAATGGGTCCATGGAAGAAAATAGGTCCATGGAAGAATATAGGGTCATGTAGGAAGAAAACAACAAAAGGAGGGAAACAGGTCAAACGGGAGAAAATAATTACATGGGAAAAATAGGTCCGAGATGGAAAATTGTCATGACAGGAACAGATCGGGGGTTGGGGTGGGGGTAGGCAAGGTGTAGTGAAAGACTGTGACGTAACACACCACCACACCACATCAGATATACCACACCACACACACCATCACACCACATCAGATATACCACACCACACACAACACCACACTACATCAGATATACCACACCACACACACCACACCAAATCAGACATACCACACCACACACACCACCACACCACATCAGACGTACCCCACCACACACACCACCACACCACATCAGACATACCACACCACACACACCACCACACCACATCAGATATACCACACCACACACACCACCACACCACATCAGATATACCACACCACACACACCACCACACCACATCAGATATACCACACCACACACACCACCACACTACATCAGATATACCCCACCACACACACCACCACACCACATCAGATATACCAAACCACACATACCACCACACCACATCAGATATACCATATTGCACACACAACTACACCACATCAGATATACCTCACCACGCACACCACCACACCGCATCAGATATATCACATTGCACACATCACCACACCACATCAGATGTACCACACTACACACGCCACCAAACCACATCAGTTATATCACATTGCACACACCACCACACCAATTCAGATATACCACACCACATCAGATACACCACACCACACACACCACCACACCACATCGGATATACCCACAACACACACCACCACACCACATCAGATATACCACACCACCACACTACATCAGATATACCACACCACCACACTACATCAGATATACCACACTACACACGCCAACACACCACATCGGATACACCCACAACACACACCACCACACCACATCAGATGTACCACATTGCACACACCACCACACCACATCAGATATATCACAGCACCACACCACATCAGATATATCACAGCACCACACCACATCAGCTTACCACATCACCACACCACATCAGATATACCACACCACCACACTACATCAGATATACCACACCACCACACTACATCAGATATACCACACTACACACGCCACCACACCACATCAGATATGCCACACCACACACGCCACCACACCACATCAGATATACCACATTGCACACACCACCATACCACATGAGATATACCACATTACACCACACCACACCACACCACACCCACCAGATCACTCAACACATCACACCACACTACATCACACGACACCACACCACACTATACCACACCACTCCCCACCACACCATTTGACACACCATACCACCTTTTTACACGACAGTACAAAATATCACCTACAAAAGCCCATCATACAACGCCAAGGGCATAAACCAAAGGGGCCTGAAGCTCCCGCATCTAGTTCCTTAGTAATTGTCAACTCCCTCAGGTACGATTTCTCACACTTGAGAGAGAGAGAGGGGAAAAAAAAAGGTTAAAGATGACGCAACAATATAAAAGGAAGTGAATACCCGTAACATTAACGATACAGGGACGTGAAGGCAAGACAAAAAACCTCATTCCGTTCCCCCTCACTCCCCCACTGTCCCTTCACCTCACCCTTCACCCTTCATCCCTCACTCCCCCACTGTCCCTTCACCTCACCCTTCACCCTTCATCCCTCACTCCCCCTCTGTCCCTTCACCTCACCCTTCACCCTTCATCTCTCACTCCCCCACTGTCCCTTCACCTCACCCTTCACCCTTCATCCCTCACTCCCCCTCTGTCCCTTCACCTCACCCTTCACCCTTCATCCCTCACTCCCCCACTGTCCCTTCACCTCACCCTTCACCCTTCATCCCTCACTCCCCCACTGTCCCTTCACCTCACCCTTCACCCTTCATCCCTAACTCCTCCTCATCTCACCCTTCATCTCCATTAGACAGAAGACTGAAGTCTTGCTTTAGGCCATTAGACCAGTGCTGAGGCTTTAGAAAGTCATTAGGTCGAGACAGAGGTTGAGACCGGGCTTGTTTAAGTCCCGAGGCGAGGCCAGTGACTTTGAAAGGAGGCGACATGAGGCCTGGGCATAGCTGTCCTTGTCACCTTATTGTATTCTAGTCATTTTATTTCGTATACAGCCGTCCAGCATGAGCCAACTGGCGTACAACAGTTGCTGTATTTTCTTATGTTCTAATGTAATAATGCAACCTCTAGTTACTGTCATACATTGGTTGTGCGAACCACAGTTTGTGGTTCTGTGGCCTTTTCTTTAATGCAAAGGATAACTTAAAATGAATATAAAGATGCAATAATTCATTAATAATGACAGACAACTGACATTTAGGTACAGTCCTGACATAGCGCAGTGTGGCCTGGCGCTGTGTGGTGTGGTGCAATAATAATAACAATAATATTACTGTAACGAGTAATGGATTGTGGGATGGCGTTGGTAATGAGTGGTGATGGATGGACTATCTCAAATTAGTTGTATACAGATGATGCAATACTACTTGCAAATACCGGACAAGAACTTGGTAGACTAGTGCAGTTTTGCTGATGTCTGAGCGTCGTGCCTTGAGAGTAAATGTAGGAAAGAGTAAAGTGATG